>NC_136731.1:42552520-43152520 GCF_936440315.1 Barbus barbus
AAGTGGATTTGAGCTGTGGTCATTCGTAGAAATTGCGACATTGTTTTGTATTGTTCTTTTAGATTGTTTCAATAAACCTATTTTTGAAGTGAACTTTATGAAAAGTTTGAAAACTTATGAAACTTTATTTTTCTTCTTTCGTCTAACTGTTACAACTTTCCCCAGCATGTGTTACACCCTGGCAGTGGGGTAGATTGTAACAGAGGCACTCCATGTTTAACATCAATTCATAAGGGCTGTGATATTCTTGCAGAGGTTTGAATTGGTGCCTTTTGTAGTGAACAAATGTGGGTGCTTTGTATAAAGGTTTAAGCACTCTAGCTCAAATATTCAGCAAGTTACAGATGCTGAAACAAAAAGTGTTACAACCATACTCGGTCTCCCCTATAGTGTTTTATTTTTGTAACTTTCATTTTTGCCAAAAAGTGAGTTGTTGAGTAAACACTATCTTTAGTCAGTTATAGGCCTGGAATGTCCCATTTCTGCTATAGGCCTAATATAAGTTATAACCTTAGGGGGACATGTGTTTGCCGGGATAATTATAATAAATAGCGTATGTTACGTCTTGCAGATGTAGGCCTAAATGCAGACGTCAAATGATGTAGGTGTGCTATCAGGGTAATTGAAATGCGATTGCATAGTTCTCTATAACTGTTGTTATTTAATTAATCGTCGGGGTTTATATTCCTTGAGCATCAATGTGAATTTCATTTCGCATGAAGCACAGCTCGTGTTTTAAAACGATTATAGTGGAAACGAATGCGCAGTGTTCAACGGCGGACACAAACGTCCATCACATGACCGCGCTCCCTTGCGCGCAGACGGCTGGTCGAGAGCCAGGGCGCGTGCCACCGGGGCTCGAGATCACCGGGTGACGGTACTGCGCGTGCTTTAGTCTCATCACAGAATGACGGTGGCAGGACGCTCCTGATGAACCTCTCTTGAGCAGTGAACCGTTGAGTCGATTTGGATTTGATCGTCCGGAGATGCACTTTAGGGTCTGATTTTGGACTTTAGTGTACCGGGGATGCATATCTGCCCCAGACGCAGGGAAAACACTTCCCCTTTATTCATTATGCTACATGAATGCGATCCAGCCTAAACTGGGCGACAAATAAAACTAATTACTCTGCTTTATCAAGGGAGTTCACGACACGCTTGTTCGCAGAAATGGCCCCATGGATTTGATCTTTATGACCGAGCAAAGCAGCGCAACAGGACGCAGTTCATCGCACCTGCTTCATCGCCGTATCGGGTATAAACGCTCCGCTGCCGTTATGATGCGTCGTTAAGAGTGAAACTGAAGCTGCTCAGGTGAGAAGCAACGCATCTCCGCTCCCTGTCACCTGAGATGGCCATCAACAAAACCGGCTCCATGCGTGTAAGTTTAGACCATCTGTCGCCCCTGTGAATGATGCACTTGTGCTCTAATGCACTTCACATAATCTATTCTTTATTAGTCTCTGTGTGCGTGAGCGCGCGCTGTACTTCTGTAAATCGACACTAAACAGATAGAATGAACACATACTGCTGTCTCTTACTATCTTAATACAGGTAGCGAAGACTGGGTTATTTAACGCACTTTTTTACGATATGGGTTGGTTCATTTTCCAAAGCGGCAAAAGACAAAACTGCAGTGCGTGTAACAGAGTTATCGTGCGTTGGTGTGTGCACTAATATATGTATCGTTCTCTGTGTGAACGGACCTAGTGTTCTCGTGTTGGATTATAGACTGTAAACAGAAGCAGGTGGACATTAGGTGAACTCTCCTTTGCCCTCTGTCACCCTTTTTGAGGATTTACTACAGTGTTGTGATTATATAATGAGCTCTGTGAAAATGATTTCTCTTATTTAGTATTCCCAGATAGCACACATATGTCTGAAAGATGTCTGTTTAAGATCGCTTGATCTGGAAAGCATCTGCTGTTTACAAACATCTGACAAACTTCTTTCAGAAGTCAGTTTTACATATATTCTAAACCATAAACACCTTAAAGACATCTAATAGACGTCTATTTGACATCTGATAGGAAACGTCCTATAGATGTATTGTAGATGAGCAAACACCCTAAAATATATGTCTTGCAGATGTAAATGCAGACGTCAGTTAGACATCTCCATGATGTACGTGTGCTATCAGGGTTTGGACTGCAGTGTAATCTTGTTGCTGGCGTTATGTAGGGTAAATTACCTAATAATCTTTGTCCTACAGCAGGTTTGTCCTTTTCAGTGCTGGTACACAGTGTGGTCAGCGGCCAGCAGCTGTTTCAGTCTTGTTTTCATGATTCCTGTAAATGTAACTGTAACAATGACGGTCTGCCAGCATTTCTCAGGAGAATATCTCAGCAATAATTGAATTGGTTTCTCTCTGGTGCTTCGCAGAACACTTGTTTGACTGTCTTTTGTGTTCTTTATTGTGGTCATCAGGCTCCATTATGCAAGCCCCAAATATGAACCATTAGGGTGTGATCAGATGAGGAAAATGAATTGTTTCTTGAAACTGAAAGGCATTGTGAAATCAAAATTGGAGTTTATGTATTTATATACAAAAGGCCATTTATATGCTATTGCACTATAAATGTAGACAAATAAACCTGTAGCTATAGCTGCGCACATTTACAATTTCAGTCCTCCACTTCAAGAAGAATAGACCCCATTTATTGATGTTTTTATATTGACATTCTTGTTTATAGGGGCATTAGCATTTTTGTTGTTGTTGTTAAATTAAATGGCCTCTAGAATGAGAATCCCTGGATTATAATACTTTCATAATGGCAATAGTTGGTGGATCACAAAACAGGTCTAAAAATCCCACAGATGCACACTGAAAGAGGAACCGTAGTAGTGTGAGTCTCTTACTGTTAAATGCAACAGAAAATCAGGGCCCTGTGTGACATTGATGTTTCAGCTTCATCCAGGGAAGAATTAAAAATTAAACAGCTTTTTTGAGCCCATCTTGCTGTACCGTAGACGAGAAACTGTATCAGCTGGCTGGCTCAGCTGTTCTCTGTCTGAACAGTATGTCTACCAGTAAGGTTTTAGACTCATTTTTAATGTTTCAGCACAAATGCTATACTGAACTGATGGTCAGAGTTCAGTATAGCATGATGCATTTGGCTGTACTTTTTATTTTGTCATAGTTGAATGCAATATGAAATGCAGATATGGGTTTTAAATGTTGCCACAAGTGGCGCTATTGAGCAGTAGCTCAACCATCTGTTGTGTTGAAAATTTGAATATTGCTTTTGTGTTGCCAGTCAAACTGACCCCCACTGGTTTCATGCAATTTGCCAAAAATCGACACTATGAGGGAAAAACTAAAGATTCGTATAAAACAGGCTAAAATATGAGACATTTGAACTCTTACACCCTTTGTGTTATGGGTCAATTCGACCTGGATATTTTTATGTTTAAAATTAGCTGCACATACACAAAATAAAACACGTCCTTGATGTTCTTATTGACTACTTGTAGTGACTATTTGCACACAATTAGCTGCAAATAACTACAGCTAACCATTAATATTTAACATTATTTGTACTTTGTGTTAATAGTATTAATCGCTATTTGTACTTGGTGTAAATAGCCTCTGCCTTTTTGTCTGGTTCTCAAAACCATATGAGGTTTCTCACACTTCTTAGTCCTGCAACAGTCTAGTAATTGACATCCAAAAAAGAACAACTTTCACAAACATTTAGACTGGGAAACTCAAATAGTTGGAAGAAACAGCAAATTCTCCATGGATGACTTCTGAAAACCAGCCTTTAGTTTTGAGTAAATTTTGAGTCTTGAATTTCATATTTATGCTGTTTTTCAAAGTATTGATTTTTGGTGAATAGCATGGGAACCAGCGGGGGTCAATTTGACAACACTATTTTGATGTAAACAAAATTTGTACTAAAAGACTTTCCAAAACACATCTATTTGTTAAAACTTTGCATGTGCATTTATGACCCTGAATGAGAAAGTAACACAATTTTAAGAAAAAATGAATAGTTTACCAATTTTCAAGCAATTAAATTGAATATGGGTCAAATTGACCAACACGACAGGAAGGTTTAGTATGTTAAATCACACGTCTGCTTTTATGTACGTGTTCGGTATGCTTCTGCCAGGGAGATTTATCTGTGAGGTGTTTGTGTAACTGGCCCGCTCACTGGAGAAAGATCCGTCCCATGATCCTTTTAGCCTGGCTGTGTCCCTCTTCACCCCATGCTTTTGCAGCCCATTAGATGCATTAAAGCTCATTGCACAAAATCAATAACCTGCTGTGTGGGTCGTTTGCTAAAACAATTGTCCAAATGTTTTTCTTCTGCGAGGAGAGCAGAAATCAGCCCTAATGCCCTCGGGCTCAGTGAGTGTCACCGCTGGTAATGTGAGCGCGCCCGGTATGAGCTTTCTGTCCATTGAGGTTGGAGAGAAATGTCTTCGACGGTTTGAAGGGCCCTTATGGTGAAATTCACCACCATCTGTTTACATTACAAGAGAAACATGAGCGCCATCGACACGTAATGAGAGACAGCAATGTTTTGACAACACTTGAGCACAATTTGACCACCTCATTTGAAACCAATGTTGTAGATTTGCGCATGAAAGCTTGATGCAAATTTCTCCGCATCGTCACCCTAGTTTAGTGTTGATGCCAGTTGATAAAGTAGGCTTTCAGACTCTTGCTTTTTTAGGCAAGATACTACAGGTGAATAGGATAAAAAAATAACTAATAGATATCATACTTTCCCAACTGATTAATCATAGTATAAGACGACTGTTTTCTGAAATGCTATGTTTAAATATTCATTAAATATGCATTCGTTTGAATAAATCTGAACATTGGACAAATCCAGGTTCAAAATTCTTTTTTATCATGCTATAATTCAGAATAATTCAACATAGCGAAAAACAAATCATTTTCACCATGTTCCCCTTCACATTGTTGTTTTTCTATAGAGCAAAATAGACTCCTAAAATGACAAACAAGCATCTTAAAAGTATCATAACAGCAGTCAATATGACTTATGTGCACAAGACATGTGTCCAGGTTCGGCTTAAGTTTGAATATGAAGAAGACATTTCCTTTTGTGTTCCACAAAATTAATAGTCATCCAGGTTTGGTGCAACATTTGGTGAGTAAATGACAGAATTGTACTTTTTGGGTGAACAATCCTTAAAATAATCTCAATAGTGACAACAAAGTAAAAGCATCGTTTAAAGCAAATATTCAGCATGATCTGGGTCAGAGATGATATAAATGTAATCAGCTTTTCTTTTAATAGAATTCAGTGAATTTTTATCCCTTTCTGTTCAGCGGTAAATCCTGACAAAGTCCAGAAACATACATACAGTCGTTCAGTGTGAGTGATCCGTTTTTATGATTGGAAGCATAATCCATAGACTCTTAATAACAGCAGGATATATCCTGCACATCCAGGAAATGATGTCAGATGCTGCAACACCTCAGTTTGTTTGACTTAGTTCTGTTTCTATCCATGTATTTTTATGCATGTTTTGGGATAAGATGCTGGATGGAAATGCCGAGATGTGCATAAAATCTTAAACTACACATAAAAATTGTATGCAGTTTTTTTTCGCTACATAGCTTCTGTCTGCCCTCCTTTTTATCCACAGATTCCACAACTTTCTAAAAAGAGCTCAAGCTCAACAAAATAAGTTAGGAAAGCTTTACTCTCTGGCTATTTTTGAGTCTTTGGTGCAAGTGTTTAATGTTTACAGCATTTTTGCATGACATCCACAAGAATAATATGAGGAAGGAATTCAGAAAAGAGACACGCAGAGGGAAAATGTTAGATATTAATATGCAAATATTTTCAGTTTTTAACATATTTGAGGTGTTGTGCTGCTTTTTATAGACCCTATTTAAATTATTTATAAATTTTTTTTTTTAACATCGCTGTGCTTGTTTTTTCTTAACTTGCACTTTGCTGTTACACCAAACGTTTGAGTTATATATATTTAATTATACATGTATCATTTTATATATTACTTTAATTATTCAGTGTGACATATTGTTGGTACTAATTCATGCTTGCTGACATTATCAATGTCAGTGACTTTGCAAAAAACTAAACAAAAAAAAAAAAAAATATGTCGAGAGTCCAAAAATATTTATTGCCTAATGAAGCAAATAGTCACTGGGTGCCACCCAAACCGCATTGAATTTTTTGGATGCATTTTTATGTCACAAATGTATAAGTTTCTCTCTCAGTATTACTCCTATCACAAAATAAAATAACCACCAAATATGGAATCTTGAGACTCATAACTTGAGACTCATAGCTGTCACGGGCTGATGAGGCACAACTGCAGGCAGACGACGGTGATACAAACAAAAGGTATTTTAATCAGAATATCAAAAGGTAGACAATAAATCAAGCTTACATAGACGAGAACGGACGAATACACAGGGAGAACTGAAGACTTATAAAGGATGGACCAAACATAGGAGACTAATGAGATAATTGCAAACACAGGTGAACTGAATGACTAATTAAACTGAATGGGGAAAACTAGGTCACAGGGGAAAACAGAAAACCAGACATGTTACAGTTCGCCCCCTCCCGGCAAGGCGTGACCCCACGCCGTCATATAATAACTGAGGAGGGAGGGTGGGGGCTCTGGAGGAGGATGTGGAGCAGGAGGGTGGCAGAAAAAAAACAAAAAAAAAACAAGAGAGTCCAAAAAAGAAGTCCATGGGGGAGTGGAGGGTGGGAGGAGCCAAGGGGAAGCCAGGAACAGGAGGAGTCCAATGAAAATCCAGAGACCAGCCAGGAAGAGGCCCCAGGGCGGAGTCGAGGGAGGGAGGAGCCAGGGTGGAGAAGGCCTTGACGACACCCTGGGGACGACTGACGGAGATGGAGCCGATGGAAGGGGAGCCCAGGATGGAACCGAGCAGATGGAGAGCCAGGGTGACATTAAGGATCCGGAGGGCCAAGGCGGAGTCCGAGGCTCAGGCGACTGAGGTGGAGGCGGGGAACCGGAATGCCGCGGCGGAGCCGGAGTGACGGAGGATGAAGGTGACGCTGACGGGAAGGAGGAGCCTGACAGCTCGACGACTGACCAAGGCGGAGCCGGAGGGACGAGGGAGCCCGGTGGAGCAGGTGGGAGGATGGGCCCCGGTGGAGGTGATGGAGCTATGAACCAAGGTGGAGCCGATGGTTCGGAGGGCCGAGATGGAG
Organism: Barbus barbus; assembly: GCF_936440315.1. Classification (NCBI taxonomy): domain Eukaryota; kingdom Metazoa; phylum Chordata; class Actinopteri; order Cypriniformes; family Cyprinidae; genus Barbus; species Barbus barbus. The sequence goes on from NC_136731.1 coordinate 42,559,714, forward strand.
TCCGGGGTTCGGAGGCTGGAGGTGGAGACAGGGAATCCTCACACCTTGGCAGAGCTGGCAGGTGAAAGTCCCGAGGCGATGGCTCAGGGCGCCCAGCTGGCGCAGACTGAGGGTGAGCTGAGGGGCTGACAGGCACCAGCGGGACTAGGGTAAAGGAACTGACTGGCTTGAGAGGAGGCGGGAGAGGGAGGCTGGGAGGGAACACAAGAGGATTCGAGCTGGACGGAACCAGTGGAGGCACAGGAGATTCAGGGCTGGACGGAACCAGCGGAGGCACAGGAGATTCAGGGCTGGACGGAACCAGCGGAGGCACAGGAGATTCAGGGCTGGACGGAACCAGCGGAGGCACAGGAGATACAGGGCTGGGTAATGCCTCCCCAAACCAGTCAATAAGATCCCACATGAAGATGTCCTTAAGTTCTTCGGAATAATTGCCAGTGGCCAGTTGCAGCTCACCCTCAGCTTGGGCGGGGCTTCCCTCCAAGCCCTCGATCTCCACTAGGATTCCCTCGGGGACGGACGATGTTGCCGGCTCACGCACTTGGTCAGACCACTCCTGGGGCTCAGGCTCCGGGGTGACGATAGGCTCGATCACGGGTCTCGGATCTGGCTCACGTGTCACGGCAGGCACAGGCTCTCCATCTGGAGTGGGCTCCGGCGAAATCTCCGTGCAGTAGGAGAAAGGCTGGCTGGTCACTGGTTTGGGAGTGAGGCTGGAGAAGTCCTCATCAGCGGGGCAGACGGAGAAGAATAGTCCATTGTTCTCCAGCACCCACTCCACACATGCGGCAAAGTTGTTCCGAGGACCGCTCCCGGGGAGGCGTGCCTTAGACCGCTCGCTAAGACTGGCGATGTAACATACACAAAGCGAGCGGTCAGGATAGTGCGTTAGGCACGCCAATTCCACAAAATCCCTGGTGTAATCTTCTAGGGAGCGGTACCTCTGCTCCAGGCATAGCAGGGCAATGTTGGGATTATCCATGGGAAAGGGGGAGGAAAAAATAGGGGAACAAAAAATGCCGCAAAAAAAAAAACTGTATTGGTCCGTTCTTCTGTCACGGGCTGATGAGGCACAACTGCAGGCAGACGACGGTGATACAAACAAAAGGTATTTTAATCAGAATATCAAAAGGTAGACAATAAATCAAGCTTACATAGACGAGAACGGACGAATACACAGGGAGAACTGAAGACTTATAAAGGATGGACCAAACATAGGAGACTAATGAGATAATTGCAAACACAGGTGAACTGAATGACTAATTAAACTGAATGGGGAAAACTAGGTCACAGGGGAAAACAGAAAACCAGACATGTTACAATAGCTTGAAACACAGCTCATAAATAATAATTTTAAAAAGCTTATTTTTAGACAAATTTTGTAATCATTTGTATTCACAGGACCCTCCACCCCACCATCCCCATCCAATTCCACCACTGGCTATACTCCGTCTAAAATTATTTTAAACTACATTCTTATAATTGTTATGTAATACTTAGACCTGCAGTCTCTCATCAGTTGAGTCACTAATAATAAAGAAAGAGCTGAAACCTTCAGACGCGTGTGTATGAATGCAGATGCTGACGGCGGCCACACACACATTATTCATTCTGAAGTGACTCTTAATGTGCCTCTGAATAATACATCTGTGTGTAGCAGAGTTTCATCTGAAATGTTCGTGTGATTTCACAGACAGTCATGATTGTCTCTGATTGCTTTCTGAACACTGATGCTTCGTGTCAGAAACGAGACTGAAGCTTCCAGCAGAGTTTAGATCTTGTTCAAATGTGAAATCAAAAAGGACTTTATTAAAATTTTATTGATAGTGTTATTGATTCATCAGAAAAAAATAAATGTTTATCTTTTTAATCTATTTTTTTCAACCAGCTCATATAGAGATGTTTCACCATTGAATCGATTCAAATCAAGTCTCGTCTGTTTTTCAGTAAATATATGGGTTTGTTCTGAAATATTATCGAAGTAAAATGCATTTGCGTTTCAGGTCGATCTTAAAATAATAATTAAAAGGTCTGAAGAATGAAGAATCATGCTAAACTTAAACACACATATGATATTTGGAGCTCATTTATGGTTACGTTACAATGTAAATAAAAAATAATAAAATATAAAACGGAGTTATACAAGAATTGTAAACGCCTGAATGATTTGAGTGCTGCACTATTTAATTTAATTTATTTTTACACTACTGGTGTTAGAAATGCACTAATTAGTGTTGAGGTATATTTAGTGTGATTTAGTTGGTGTTCAGAGATCTGTTCATAGGATTTTTGTCTTTCTCAGCAGCAAGAGTCCTTCTGCTAATTCAGTTTTTATTACATTTAAGTTGCTCGTTGTTTCTGCCAAAAGCACTAAGAGAAATGGATCAGTCCACTCAACCCTCACTAATGACTTCCTGTCTCTCTCTCTCTGTGTTTAGTGTCTCTCGTCCACATGCGTCTTCCATTGATCAGTTGTGAGATGTTTAGAGACTCAGGTGTAGTTTTCACTCAGTGAGACGTGTAGACTAACGATCATTCAGATCTCTTGAAATCTGATCCTCTTCGCACAAAACCCACGATGCATGCTATAATAAACAGTAAAACAAACATGATATTTGGAGCTTGTTTCTGGGGTTTCGTTTTATTACCTGGAGCATTGTGTTTGTGTTGATTTCTATGGGTGTGTTTAGGTGGTGTTAAGGCATGGCTAGGTGGTTGATAGGATGTTCTGAGTAGTTGCCAGGGCTTTGTTGTGGTTGTTAGGGTGTTCTACAATGTGAGAGTTAGGCAGTCGCTAGGGTGTTCTTGGTGGTCGCTATGGTGTTCTTGGTGGTAGTTAGGCAGTTGTTAGGGCTTAGGCAGTCGCTAGGGTGTTCTTGGTGGTCGCTAGTGGGTTTTTGGTGGTTGCTAGGGTGTTCTTGGTGGTAGTTTGGCGGTTGATAGGGCTTAGGCAGTCGCTAGGGTGTTCTTGGTGGTCACTAGTGGGTTTTTGGTGGTTGCTAGGCTGTTCTTGGTGGTAGTTGGGCAGTTGTTAGGGCTTAGGTAGTCGCTAGGGTGTTATTGGTTGTCGCTAGTGTGTTTTTGGTGGTTGCTAGGGTGTTCTTGGTGGTAGTTAGGCAGTTGTTAGGGCTTAGGCAGTCGCTAGGGTGTTATTGGTGATGGCTAGTGTGTTTTTAGTGGTTGCTAGGGTGTTCTTGGTGGTAGTTAGGCAGTTGTTAGGGCTTAGGCAGTCGCTAGGATGTTCTTGGTGGTCGCTAGGGTGTTCTTGGTGGTAGTTAGGCAGTTGTTAGGGCTTAGGCAGTCGCTAGGATGTTCTTGGTGGTCGCTAGGGTGTTCTTGGTGGTAGTTAGGCAGTTGTTAGGGCTTAGGCAGTCGCTAGGGTGTTATTGGTGATCGCTAGTGGGTTTTTGGTGGTTGCTAGGGTGTTCTTGGTGGTAGTAAGGCAGTTGTTAGGGCTTAGGCAGTCGCTAGGATGTTCTTGGGGGTCGCTAGGGTGTTGTTGGTGGTAGTTAAGCAGTTGTTAGGGCTTAGGCAGTCACTAGGGTGTTCATGGTGGTTGCTAGGGTGTTCTTGGTGGTAGTTAGGCAGTTGCTAGGGTTTAGGCAGTTGCTAGGGTGTTCTCTGTGGTAGCTCGGCAGAGGTTCTGAGAGGTTGCTAGTGCATTACAATGTGGTTGCTAGGCAGTCACTAGGTTGTTCTTGGTGTTAACTAGGCAGTTTCTAGGTCTTTGGTTTAAATTTTTTTCCTAATGTTTTTTTTTTTTTCGTAGATGATAATTTAACTAAATTTTAATAATAATTTGAACTCAGGGGGAAAAACGTAATGAAATTTGAACAATAATACATGTAATAAGTGTAATATATATAATATGTTTTATGTTTTTCAGAAATTCTGTGTTGTCTTTTTTTCCTGAGAGTGTTTTCTGCATCATGGAAATCACAGGGCCTTATAGGTGTTAATATAGATGGTTGCCAGGGTGTTGCTAGATAGTTACTAGAGTGTTTCAGGTAGTGGCTAATTTGTTGCTAGAGTGTTTTGGGTGGCTGCTATGGCATTGCTATACGGTTGCTAGGGTGATCTTGTGGTTGCTAGGTGTTACAGATAGTTTTTAAGGCATTGGTAGGTAGTTGCTAGGGTGTTTTGTGTGGTTCCTAACACTTGGTGGCTGCTAAGTCATTGCTCTATGGCTGCTAGGGTGTTTTTGGTAGTAGCTAGGCAGTAGCTGGGTGTTATAAATGGTTGCTAGGGCTTTGCTAGGATACTTCAGTTTTCCACTCAGATATCAAAGCTCAGTTTTGGGTTAACTGTAGTTCTGTAATCATTTCCAATTATTTACCTCAAATTTCTTTTTAGTTTTACAGTTGTAGAAACAGTTAAAAATACAGTAAATTTGTGTGAAAATGTTCAATTCTACATACGTATGTTTCTTTTTAAAAACTTGTCCATGTACCTCAGTGGCTTTGCTTCGCTCCGGCTGTTTTTCAGATATGTGAACTCGTGTTGTTCGGTTCCTGTGTAATGTTGTCTGTAAACACAGCAGTCAGATGGCTTCTGGGAAAGGTTCCCAGCCAGAATACCTGAGCGTTACATTGCCGGTCTGATTTGTGGGCGTGGCCTCATGGGCGGAGCCTTACAGACCCTGTAAAGCATCACAGGAAGGTTTCCAGTGTCATTCTGGAATGTAGTCGTGCAGTTTAACCTGGTCAAATTTGGACCTGAGATGAAAGATGCATTACATTAAAGTGCTGATCATAAATTAGATCTTGTTTATATTCAGAACATAGATCTCTTTCTTTAGAAAAGCTTGATACAATAATAACTCACTTCTCTGCTTTGTGTCACTAGATGTTGCAGCCAGAACCATCTTAAGACATTAGAGACCACAAGTCCTGTGCCTTTATATGGATAAACACACACATTAAAGGAACATTTCACCCAAAAATGAACATTTGCTGAAAATTTACTCACCCTCAGACTATCCATGATGTAGATGAGTTTGTTTCTTCATCAGATTTGGAGAAATGTAGCATTACATTACTTGCTCATCAATGGATCCTCTGCAGTCCATCCACTGTTTTCCTCTCACATCACAATCCACAACATATTTTTTTTTAGAGCTGTTTTTGCTTAAACAGTCCTTGATCTGTGAGTATTTCTCTCCGGAGGAGATTAGCTTTTTAAATGGAGGAAGCAATTTTATGGACATAGGAATTGTATTTTGACTTTGATTTGTAACAAAGTAAAAAAGATAGATAGATAGATAGATAGATAGATAGATAGATAGATAGATAGATAGATAGATAGATAGATAGATAGATAGATAGATAGATAGATAGATTTGTTTCTTACATACACACATCTTTTCACTTTTCACAAGACATTAACTGATGGACTGGAGTGGTGTTGATTATTGTGATGTTGATGAACTCTCATTCTGACGGCACCCATTCACTGCAGAGCATCCATTGCTGAGCAAGTGATGTTATGATACATTTCTCCAAATCTGATGAAGAAACAAACTCATCTACATCTTGGATTGACTTTGGGATCATTATTCATTATGTTCTTCATTCTAGAAATGGTATTTCAGTTGCAGTGAATTTAAGGCAGTGTGTTTGTATGATGCATTTGTGAGGCTTTTTTTGGACGGTTTCATTTCCTCTTTGGTTCAGAAAAGAGTTTGCAAATGCCATACTGTGTATTAAAACACACAGAAATGTAAAGGTGCCAAGCTGCAGAGCTCGTCTCTGAGCAGGAAGTTGGTCGAGACATTTCAAAAGCGAACCATCCACGTGCCTGTGTGTGTGTGTGTGTGTGTGTGTTCCTGTGCAAACAGCAATCGCCTTTTGTGTTTCATGTAGAGATTAACAGGAAGCTGTTGCTGTCGTTCTCTCTGAGCGGAGGCCATCTCAGTATATGGTGTCAGTGGCTCTAATTACAGACAGAACCGTGTTTGATCTGAGGAGAACGGGAGAGGAGAGGAGGTGATGGACAGTGAAGGAGATGCTGGAGATTGTTCGCAGGAGGACTTTCCCTCCAGCCCAGCAGAGGCCGAACATGTGGTAGGAACTCAAAACCTGGTCGACTCAAGTCGTTCCAAACCTGTATGCATTTATTTTTTCTGTGGAACATAAAAGAAGATATTTTAAAGAACACTAGAGTTATGGTAAGACTTCCATTTGTTAACATTCGTAAACTAACACTGAAAAATACTTTTAAAGCATTTATTAATCTTTTGCTGTCAGGTGATGTGAAATCGTAGTAGATTTCAACATTTACTAAAATCAAAAGTTGCATATGTTAATATTATTTAATGGACCTGAGCTAATATGAATTAATAGTTTTATATATTTTAGTTATAAATATTTTAAGAAATGTATTGCTCATTGTTAATGCATTAAGCAATGCTAACTAATGGGACTTTATTGTAAGGTATCACTGTTTTTATTAACATTTATTTCAGTCTTAGAAATAAATGAAAATTGTTGCCTTAGCCAACTAACTATATTTCAATTAACATAAAAAATATATATATTTTTAAAGCTATTGGGCTCCATTGACTTTCAAAACACACTCAGGCATTTATTAGAATATCTACTATGTTCTTTGTTTTATACTTAATTCTGATCGGTTTGAAACAACATGAGGATGGATTAATTGATATTTTGGGCTTATTTATGCCTTTAAGGCCTGAACTAAACCTTTGTGAGCTGAAGAGCATTATGATTGTGGTTCGTAGCTGTTTCTGATGTTTCTGAACCGTGTTTGTAGTGAAACGAATGCTGCTCAGAGCTTAGTGGTGTTCACAAGGCATTCGACTTCCGTAATGTGACGTGTTTCTGAGTGAACCAGGATATCAAGATCAAATTAGGCCAGGACATGAGTTTCTTTTTCTGAATAAATGATTGGATGGTGAAGATGTCTCTGTGTGATTTTTTTGCATTAGAAACATGATGGATCGTTAGCAATAGATCAGGAAGCAGTATTTAAATACATAGGATTGGTGTGAGAAATAAAGACCCAAATGAGTCACTAGTTGTCATCAAATAAGAATATATACTGACAACACTTTGGTGTAAAATGTTCGGTTTATACTCAAAGGTTGCTAGTAAATTTCCACGTAATGTAAAACATACAATAATCTGTTTCACTTACAATTTTGACTGTATAGAGCTATACAATTAACAGAGAGCGCAGATCAGATCCATTTGATGATAAATGTACACATTGAGATCGACTTTTGATGCAGACTTTGAGATATTGGCTAATTTTAGACACTGAAATATCTTCAGAGGGGATATATGTGAGATTAATTGGATCTTCTTGAAAGAAGAAACATTTGAGAAGCAGGAGACTTCAGCAAAACCTCATTGAACTGAAGGAACTATTGAGATTTGAATGCGATTTTTTTTGTGGTTTGTCTTTCCTACATGTTTTATGTGTGTGTTGAACGAACTGAAGTGACTTTTCCTGTGTGTTTTGTAAGTGAACTGCTCATGGCAGTACTTCCTTATTGAGTCACAATGTTCATGTGTGTTGTTCGCTCTCTGTCAGCTGAAATATAACGTGGCTGAATGTTTCTGTGGTGTCTTGAGTCTGGTACCTGCTCTATTTACACTTCCAGACGTGTGTTTAGCCTTTAAATGGACTGCACAAGTGTGTTATATTTCAACTGGGCGGTGTTTGATTACAGTTCAGCTCAATCTGTGTGATTCTCTTGTGTCCTTATTGACCAACGAAAACAAAACGCAAAAGAGAACTTCTGAATGCGGGTCGGTATTATCCATGATGATAAGGTTTCTCTTGATTTTGTTGACTTCCTCTGCATGAGCACTGAACCGCAGAGCTGCCCTTTGATTCTCCTCACACCACTGCTGACTCATTACTGATTACTAACAAAGACTACAACAGTAGTTTACATTACAGCTGCAAAAAACATTTTAAAAGCACTTAATTTCACTTAAACTGTATTAGATCTTCTGGAAGGCCTTGTTGTACTTGAAGTTATGCAAGAAATTATTGCTTGCTGAAACTTTTTGACTTACGGTAAAGTAATTTGTATTGTATAAAGTAAGTGCTATATGAATGTAAAAAGTAAAAACAGAATTAAAATTATATTACAAATATAAAAAATACACTACTTTTGAATAGTTAAGGTGTGTTTTTTTTTTTGGGGGGGGGGGGTTGCACATCAAAGCTATTTGATGTAATGATGGAATAAAGGAATAAATTGCATTTTAACACATTTTAAAGTGCCCCTATTATGGGTAATGAAAGGTATTTTGGTTTTGGTCACCAACAACAGTTTGACATGCATGCAAGGTCAAAAAACACTTTCATTGTCTTAATATGCATTTAGTTTTACCTTGTTTGCTCAACAACTCGCAAACTATTTTCTCAACAATTCATTTTTCCAAACCCATTTTCTCATTTTCATAATTTAATTTCATTATGCCTGATAAAGCAGCGTTTGTGAGCACAGTGCTGCTTTGTGTACAGTGTTACCGGGAAAAACGCTATTTTTACCGCTCCAAAAGCGGCATCTAGTGGCAAAGAATGAATTTGCATTTTCATTCAGACCAACACGAAAAGACCAACAAGTGGTTTCAGATTTAAAACTTTGCATGATGCTTTCATTCACTTCAAAAATCCATAATAGGGGCACTTTAAATTCTATTGCTATTTCACTGTTTTTACTGTATTTTTGCTCAAATAAATGTCCTTTTGGAAACATAAAATGTGTATATATAAAAAAATATTAAAAAACAAAAAGCTTTTTGTGCTCTTTTGCAAGAAATGTTCCCTCAGTCCGTCAGTTTCACCGAAATGTGTACCGATGCCAAATATTTCAGTTCAGGCTTCATACTTGCACTAAAAAGCATGACAATCGCCGCAGATACCGACACTTGATCTACTGAGTGACATTCACTAGTCTAATATTTGATTTCTCTTCTCATACACACTCAGAATCTGGTCTGGACTGTCCTTGGAGGTTTGAGATGTCAGTGTGTTTGTTCTAAGAGCAGGTGGTGTGTTTATGTCCCGCTGTGAGGGAGTTATTTATGGTCGTATTGAATCAATGTACAGCAGAGCGCTGTCACTGACCCCGGATCTGTTAAGAGTCTCGGTCTCAGACATCACGCTCTTTCTTTCGGTCTTTTGAAATCAATGTGCACTGCTTTATATCAGTCCACCATAAAACAGTGAGTCTGCAAGATCTGTCATTAATACATGGATTTTCAGAGTTTGTTTGTTTTTTCTTTTGGAGGAACTCAAAAAGCAAGTAAACTAGATACTCACAGGCTGTCTGTCTGTTGTTCATTCTATTATTCTGTCGTTCTATCTGTCCATGATGTCCATCTATGTATCGGCTCTCATCTTTCTGACTGTCCTTATATCTGTCAGTCAACCAGTTAATCTACGTCTCTTTCTTTCTTTCTGTTTGTCCATCATTATATCAGTCTGCCTCTATGCATCATTCTATCTGTATATTATTCTATCAATCTATCTTCTATTATTTTATCTACCTGTCTTATTGTTTGTCTCTCTGTCTGTTTATCTATCTGTTTGTCTATCTAGCTATCTATCATTTTATCTGTGTCTGTGGATATTTCTGTCTATCTATCCATCATTCTATCTATTCTATCTGCCTGTCTCATTTTTTCTGCTTGTCTATCACTCGATCTATTTATCATTCTGTCATACATAAGCTCAGTCTTCCAGCATTGACCCATGACCCCTCCTGTTTCTCCTAGGATTCAGATGGTTTTTCCGTCCTGGAGCAGCTGGGACTGGACCAGAACTCTGATTTCTCAGACTCCTGCGTGCAACAGCGGTTGGACGAGCAGCGAGAGAGGATCCGAAGGGAGATCCGGAAGGAGCTGAAGATAAAAGCGGGCGCAGAGAACCTGCGGCGGGCCACCACTGACAAACGCAACGCCCAGCAGGTGGAGAGCCAGTTACGTAGCTCCAGCCGCAAACTTGACTCGCTCCATGCTCAGCTGCAAGAGCTGGATGCCCACATCGTAGTCAAGGGTCACGATGACAGCAAAGGTCAGGGGTCACCATTATTATCTTACCTTTAAAGAGAAAATGAAAAGTCAATCATTAATTACTCACCCTCATGTCGTTCCAAACTCGTAATACCTTCGTTCATCTTCGGAACACAAATGAAGATATTTTTGTTGAAATCTGAGAGCTCTCTGACTCTCCATAGACAGCAAGGGTACTACCACAATCATATCAGAAACATAGCAAGGACATCGGTAAAACAGTCCATGTGACGTCAGGGGTTCAACCGTAATTTTTACGAAGCTACGAGAATTCTTTTTGTGCAAAAAAAAGTATTTTTATTTATTTACAGTCCTCATAATCCTGTTAGACCGTTACCCCAGATGAATGTTTGACCCTGTCTTTGATCCACAGATGACCTTCAGTCTCCTGGGATGCCAGGTCGCTCCTCAGCCAATCAGGACAGGATTAAGGCTCTGGAGCGACAGCTCAACATCGAACTGAAGGTCAAACAGGGGGCAGAGAACATGATCCCCATCTATGCCAATGGGGTTGCCAAGGTACTGGATGTCTATCTATGTGACTGTAAATCTATCAGACTGTCTATTGATATGTCTGTCTCTCTGACTGTCTGTCTGGATGTCTATTTATCTGATGGTCTATCTGGGTGTATATCTATCTATCTATCTATCTATCTATCTATCTATCTATCTATCTATCTATCTATCTATCTATCTATCTATCTATCTATCTATCTATCTATCTATCTGTCTGACTGTCTGACTGTCTGACTGTCTGTCTGACTGTCTGTCTGACTGTCTATCTGAGTATCTCCATCTATCCATCTTTCTGTGCTCCAGGATAAAAAGCTGCTTCAGTCAGCTCAGCAGATGCTGCAAGACAGTAAAACGAAGATTGACATCATCCGTATGCAGATCCGTAAAGCCATGCAGGCCACCGAACAGACAGATGACATTCAGGGTAGGTCTCACCACTACAGACATGTTCTGTCTGTCTCACTCTGACAATTGAGCATTTATCAGCTTAACATGATCATTGAGCTCTTAAACATCCTTTAACATCACTTTTCTCTGTTTGCCTCTCTGGAGGGAGTCTCATCTCACATAGTCAGACTTCTTCAGCATTAGTCTTGTCCATACTGCAGCTCAGGTTTACTCAACAGTGATATTGTGATATAAGGCTACTATTATTTGCATCCAGTGCAATATTTCATATATGGTGAGGACATCTCATCAAACAGTCTAGTCATCTGCCATCTCGTCAAACAGTCTAATTCTGGCAAGTGACAAATGACTGTCTGTCTTTCCAGACTGCTGTTTATCTGCTTAGACAAACACAAAGGGGGGAATTATGAAGAACATTTAAACTCATCTTTAATATACAATGACAGTTCATAGTGACATCCAGAATTTTGGCATAAAGGAAGATAATGGGTTAAATTTTGGTCTGTTTCTCACACAATGACTTCAGATGACTTATAATATAGTGCATAAGTTGTATGGGCTGATACTTTTTGTACTGTAATATAGTGATACCTAATATACTATAGTATTACCTATGGTTTTTGGAGCTTGGCATTTTTTGGCTGTTCTACAAACTGAATTCTGGAAATGTTGGGACATTTTTTTTAAATTTGAATAATAAAAGACTTTCAAATCACATTAGCCAATATTTTATTCACAATAGAACATAGAACATAACACATGCTTAAATGGAGAAATATTACACTTTTATCCACTAAATGAACTCATTTAAAATTTGATGCCTGCTACAGATCTCAAAAAAGTTGGCACGGGGGCAACAAAGGGCTGAAAAAGCAAAACATTTTTGAAAAGATTCAGCGGGGAGAACATCTAGCAACTAATTAAGTTAATTGACATCAGAATATAAAAGGGATGTCTTAGAGAGGCAGAGTCTCACAGAAGTAAAGATGGGCAGAGGCTCTCCAATCTGTGAAAGAGTGCATAAAAAGATTGTGGAATACTTTAAAAACAACGTTCCTCAACATCAAGTTGCAAAGGCTTTACAAATCTCATCAACTACAGTGCATAACAACATCAAAAGATTCAGAGAAACTGGAGAAATCTCTGTGCATAAGGGTCAAGGCCGAAGACATTTGTTGGATGCCCGTGGTCTTCAGGCCCTCAGACGACACTGCATCACTCATCGGCATGATTCTATCATCGACATTACTAAATGGGCCCAGGAATACTTCCAGAAACCACTGTCGGACGGTAAACGCAATCCGCTGTGCCGTCTGCAGATGCCAAATAAAGCTCTATCATGCAAAAAGGAAGCCATATGTGAACATGGTCCAGATGCGCCGTCGTGTCCTGTGGGCCAAGGCTCATTTAAAATGGACTGTTTCATAGTGGAAATGTGTTCTATGGTCAGACGAGTTCAAATTTTACATTTTGTTGGAAATCACGGACGCTGTGTCCTCCGGGCTAAAGAGGAGGGAGAACTTCCAGCGTGTCATCAGCGTTCAGTTCAAAAGCCAGCATCTCTGATGGTACGGGGGTGCATAAGTGCATACGGTATGGGCAGCTTGCGTGTTTTCGAAGGCACTATGAATGCTGAAAGGTATATAAAGGTTTTAGAGCAACATATGCTCCCCTCCAGGGGACGTCTATTTCAGGGAAGGCCTTGTGTATTTCACCAGGACAATGTAAAACCACATACTGCAGCTATTACAACAGCATGGCTTCGTAGTAGAAGAGTCCAGGTGCTGAATTGGCCTGCCTGCAGTCCACATCTTTCACCTATAAAGAACATTTGGAGCATCATTAAATGAAAAATATGTCAAAGACGACCACAAACTCTTGAGCAGCTGGAAACCTATAGCAGGCAAGAATGGGACCAAATTCCAACACCAAAACTCCAGAAACTTGTAACCCTTATGGCCAGAGGTCTTCAAACTGTTTTGAAAAGAAGAGGAGATGCTACACCATGGTAAACATGCCCCCATCCCAACTATTTTGAGACCTGTAGCAGGCATCAAATTTGAAATGATTTTGTGCATAAAATTGTAAAACTTCTCAGTTTAAAATTTTTTTATGTTATCTTTGTTTTATTGTGAATAAAATATTGGCTCATGTGATTTGACAGTCTTTTAGTTTTCATTGTATTCAAATTTTAAAAACGATGGGTTGTAGAAAAGAACTGCTTGAAAATGTTTGGATGTTCTATCCCTTAATGAAGCTGTTTCTCAGTGCCTTCATTGATAGAGAGTAAAAGAGTCAGATTTAAAGAAAGACGTGAGATGTAAACAGAGAGATGAGAACTGGAGAGGAGATGGAGGGAGGAAATGGACGGAGCTGAAGCGTACGGCTCTAATGGACTCTAATGGCGTGTTTCGGCACTGAAGTCTCATGTGTCCTGAGGCTGGACGGCAGCGGGCTGGTTAAGAATAGATTTATTAATGCCGCTCCACCCTTCGGCCATCAGCGTCCATTGCCGGGCTGCTCGGAGAATGACGTTTGACATCCTGTGAGGGGATTTGAGGACGGGTCTCTCCATCAGTTTCACTTGATAATTCTTGATCAATAACATCTGTTCTGTATTTCTTGCACTTCTCTCTGGTTGTATACTACACCTTTTGTTGTAGTCATTTATACTGGTACTCCATATATACTGTGCACGGCATACTACTGCATACTGTGAATATAGTATGAGCAGTTTACCATTCTGAATATAACCTGAAGGTTTCTGAGTGTGTGAAAGGGTCTGTTCTTCAGCTGCTGTTTCTGTCAGGTGGAGGGTTAGTTAAGAGGTCCATGTCTAACCAAGTGTTATTTTAGTATTGTTAATTTCCTATTATTGTATTTATTAGTATTTAGGTTTTTAAAAAGTGTTTTTATTTTAATCTTAGTTTAGGTTTTAGTAAATTTGCTGTGTTTTTGTTATTATTTTTTTATCTATCTATTTTATCTGTTTTTACTTTTAGTGATTTCTTATTTTAACTTGAACTTTTTTTTAATGTTTTATTTTTTGTTTCAGTTTCATTTTAGTTTTCAGTTTTACACATTTTAATTCTTCAACTTGGAAAATCAGAAATGTTGCTGGGGCTACTAACTGAAATAAAATAGATTCACTTTTTATTTTATTTAATGTCATATAATGTTTATTTTAATCTTAGTGTAAGTTTTAGTAATTTGTGTTGTGTGTTTTTGATTTTTTTATGTCTTTTATTTTATTTTATTTCAGTTAGTTGCCACAGCAATATTTTTGGTTTTTATTTGAAGTTGTATCAGTTGTTAAATATTCCTAATTACAATCATAAATCAAACATAAACTCATTACAGATTTTCACTCAGTGACAGAGGTCTTGTGATAGTGCATGTTTCTATTAATAGCATCACCCAGTAGGATCTAATGCATGCATGTATGTGTGTGTGTGTGTGTGTGTGTGTGTGTGTGTGTGTCTCTGCAGGTAAGCCGGATCTGTGCGGGGTGGAGCTCCGTATCGAGGAGCTCTGGCATCATTACCGTGTTGAACATGCAATGGCCGAGGGCGCCAAAAACATGCTGAGACTTCTGGGAGCTGGAAAAGCACAGGACAAGAAGGCCATCGCTGAGGTGTGAGAAACACACATGCACCTCCTTAGGAGAAACAAAAGCTAACACAGATTACACACAGAAGTTGGCATTTGCTTGGATCGGAGGAATGAGGGTGAAGGTTTTGTTGGTTTTGTGTTCTAGGCTCAGTCTAGTCTCAGCGAAGCGTCCCAGCGCTTGGATCTTCTGCGAGTGTCATTAGAGCAGCGTTTGGTTAATCTACCGGAAGATCATCCGAAAGTGTGTCTGATCAAGGAGGAGTTAGTGTTGGCGTCGTCCTCGTCCTTCAGCTCCCGTCACAGCGCCCCCTACGTCCACAATCAGTACAGCACCCTCAGCAAACCCTCGCCGCTCACAGGTACGTCACTAACATGAGTGTCAAGAACCTGTCCACAACAACATGACTCACATTTCCCTCCAAAATCAAAAGAAAAATAGTTTGCTTTAAAAACATATTAATAAAAAACATAAATGTATCTAAAATAAAATATCTTAAAATATTAATTTAAATTAAAGGTGCCATAGAATGCATTTGATACAATATTTTAAATTGTTCTCTGATATCTACATAGAAGGTATATGGCTTAGGTAAAGAAACGGTTTTACAAGTCCATTTACAACCCTAGGATTTCTCCCTAGAATTAAATGGTCTGTTATTACCTTATTTGGAAGGGTCGTGAATAATAATGTTCAGCTGTGCTCTGATTGGCTGTTTCACAGTGCGACTCAATGTTCAGCTGTGCTCTGATTGGCTGTTTCACAATGCGGCTAATTTCAGTAGCTCACACAGCAGCAAGGAAACACAGGGAAAATATATATTTCAGTACTTTCTCGCGCATTGGATAATTATAATGTAAATAAAATGCGGGCATCAGGGAGCCGCTATTAATATGCGGGGCATTGAAACTGCTTTCGAATGCATGATGGCTTTTTAGTTTCACTTTCGAGATTCGCGATCACATGTACTCTGTTTATACTATGGAGCAGCAGTACTTACCACACATTTTACAAGATCAGATGCTTGTCAGTGGTGCTCAGGATCTGTAAATCATTCACCATCATCCTCAGTCATCTCTCCTTACTCTGTTTATGTGGTAAGTGTAATCTTATGTACTGTAATATAACAGGCTACAGCTAGCAGCTAACCATGTCCCTTTAGTGGCTCGCGTTATTTTATTAGAACGCATTTCCGTGTCTTTCTGAATACAGACACCAACCCATCCCTGCACAGCCTGGAACATAACATTTATTTCCATGATCTGCCATTTTCGCTTTTGTCCTCGCTTGTTTCTTCACGGTACCTGCAGAACTTCTGATGATTCGGCTCTGTTGGTTCGGCCGCGGCTGGCCTAAAACATGTGTTGTTATATGCAAATGTTGGGGGCGTAACTATTAGTGATCCCGACTGTTACATCACAGTCGGTGTTATTTTCTGATTTGCTTATTTTTCTGTGGTCTTTTGCATTTACGAGATTTACATAAGGAGGAGGGAACAATGGTGTTTGAGGCTCACAGTATGTCATTTCCATGTACAGAACTGTTATTATTAAACTATGCCAAGGTAAATACAGTTTTCCATTCTATAGCACCTGAATGTAAATACCATTAACACATTTTAACCCTACTTCTAATACAGTAATGTGAAAATCTCATTCTTAGTTGATTACCATATTATGATATTGTGAACATCAAAAGAAAGAAAAAAAAGTTTGCTTTAAAAAAATATTTAAAAACAAATCTACACAAAATGTACTTTATGATAGTAAAGGGGGACTGCAGTGGCAAAAACAATAATAAATCGATTAAAGATTAGTATTATGTTATCAAAGAAAAGTTAATATACATTTTTGGCTTTTAAAAACATTTACATTTTAACAAAAAAAATACATTATATAGAAAAATATTCAAAATATTTAATGCAATAAATATATTTTCATAAATTAATTTAATCATACATTTTTATTGTTAATAAAAATGCATAAATGTTAAATTATTATTATATATTTATTATTTGCTTTTTATTTCTATTTTATATGATTTTTATTTTATTATTTTACTCGATTGTAATTACTGTAATGTGAAAAATCAGTTTTATGACTGCAGTGATAAAACAAAAATAGCTATAATAAAATAGACTATAATACTGATGAATAAATTAATGTATTTATACATTGTGGTAGTATTATAATTATTATTAATGGTGAAAATTAAAAGACCAGACTAATAAAAAAATGGAGATTGAGGGATAAAATCTCACAATGCAAAAAAAAAAAAAAGAGCTTAGTGGTCCTAAAATAGGCTTTATGTTTTGTTTTGTTGTTGTTTTTAAATGCAAGATTTAATTTCTTGGCTTTTTTTTGCTTTGCATTGATTTTAGGTAAATATGATCATGTTTGTGTTTCACATGTTTTAGAGAGTCATCATCTAAATAACTGTAATGTAAATGTCACATCGAATTCTGACCGTGAGACGTGTGTGTCCCGCTCAGGGACGCTGCAGGTGCGTCTGCTGGGGTGTGTGGGCTTGTTGGAGGTCGTCCCGGGCCGCAGTCGCACGTCTCCGATGGTTTTGCCTCACTTCAGTCCCGGAGACAGCCGACCCTTCAAACTCAGTCTGAGCAGCAGAAACAGCAGCTTCAGCCTGAAGATTCCCAGCAAGAGCGAAGAGCTTTCCTGTGAGTGTCCTGCTTAATTCTCTGCTGACAGATGCAGTTCCAGTGTTTGTTTTTGTTTTTTTTAAAGAAATGAATACTTCTATTAACCAAGGATCGAAATTGACGGTAAAGGCATTTATAATGTTACAATAGATTTCAATTTCAAATAAATACTGTTTTTTTTTTTAAACTGTGAATCCTAAAAAAAATCAAATGTGTCAGTTTCCACAAAAATAAATATTTTCAATCAGAAATGTGTCTTGAGAAGCAAATCAGCATCATGTGACACGGAAGCCTGGAGTAATGAAGCTGAAAATTCAGCTTTGATCACAGGAATAGATTACATTTTAACATATATATATTCACATAGAAAAAAAAGTTAAGTTGTAATATTATTTAACTGTTTTTACTGTATTATTGTATCAAATTAATGCAATTTATTTATGTAAAACCGTAATTATTCCAAAAGTTTGAGATGTGGGCGGTCATTTGTTAATGAGCTCTCAGCTCTCAAATATTATAATATTTGTAAAGGGAGTTAATTTTGCAGTTTTTATTTTTAATAAATCTACTGAATTTACTAGTTTCAAGTTTTGAAATTCAGTGTGTCAAATAGTCTCAAACTCATGTCCAAAGTGCAGACAAATATGATTATTTTTCCATGATATAAGTCTTTTAAAGCATTACAAGTGCAGTGTTTTGTCGATGGATATATTTAGCGGCAGTAAGTGTGTTTTACGTGTGTTTAGCGGAGGTGAGCGCCGTGTTGAAGCTGGAGAACTGTGTGGTGGGACAGACGTGCTGGAGGAGTGTTGGTGAACAGACGTGGGATCAGACCTTCACTCTGGAGCTGGAGAGAGTGAGTAACACACACACACACACACACACACACACACACACACTCAGTACACACTCAGATATTCAGCTGATGTACTGGTTCAGTCCAGAGAGATGGAGATCGCGGTGTACTGGAGGGACTATCGCTCGCTCTGCGCGCTCAAGTATCTGAAGCTGGAGGACTTTCTGGACAATCAGAGACACCGAATACAGCTGGAGCTCGAACCGCAGGGACTGCTGCTCGCCGAGGTACAAATACACGCACAAACAGAAAATCTGTACTGAACGCTATTCGCATGAGTTTTAGGCTGTGTAGTGGTGTTTACATCAAAACAATGACAAAAGTACTAGTGATGCAACAAAATGCATTTTTTACAAAAACACTGAAATCTAAATTAAAGTTTTCATTAAGCTGCGAACCAAAACTCAATTAATCAATTAATGAATAACATTTTTGAATGATTTAAAAATGCTATTTAAGAATAATTCCTTTTAAAAACAGAATATAATATAAAAATGAGTATTTAATTATATTACAACTGAAAAATGACAATACTATTATTTATTATTACATCTTAATTTCTTTATTTCCATTTTTTGAAACTTATTTTGGCACTCAAAGCTTCTTATATTGGCGTCATGCTTTGGTGGATACTCTGCAATGAAACAGGGTTTGTATTCACGCTTATGTTACAGGTGATGTTCTTCAACCCTGTGATAGAGCGAGGTCCACGTCTACAGCGGCAGAGGAAGGTGTTTTCCAAACAGCAGGGTAAATCACATTCACTGCCTCTTAGCTTCTCCTGCAGTGCATGCTGGGAAAAACACTGCACACAAAAGATGAATCCCATGCTGAATGCACTTGTAGCAGTAAAGAATGTACTTTGACATTCATTATGAAGTTAGATGTAGATGTATATGCAAAAACAACAAAAACAGTTATACTTACATTGTCAAATATACTTGAATATTATAAAAACTGAAATTTTTGTAAGGCAGATGCTATTTGCACTGTGCAAACAGCAATAGATTCTACTTACACTGTTTACATCTGCGTCGCTGGAGCTGATGAGTCATAGCCATTGTTTTTTATTATGTTGACTATCCCAATCACATGTTAGTGGGCGGAGTTAGTGTAAATAGCCTCTGCCAACAAGGCGGGCTGTGTAAATAGACACTCCGTTTTCGTAATAATAAGCCTGAATGAATCTATTTTAGTCTCCAAAAAACTTATATATAATATGATATAATGTGGTAAGTTAGTCACTGTATGCTTGTTTGCTCAGGTAAAGCATTCCTGCGCGCAAAACAGATGAACGTGGACATGGCGACGTGGGTTCGTCTGCTGAAGAACGCCATTCCCATGAGCTCCTCCACACACAGCTACACACATCACAGCAACACACACAACAGCAGGTACTGTAACACCCCGCAAACACACGCCTGATCACCTGACATTTATCCCGACCCACGTCATGAACTTCACACTTTCCTCAGCAGTGAGATTTCCATCCAGAAGATCCAGCTAGACGCCGACTCTCCTCCATCTGTGACGAGGAAAAACACACAGACGTCAAACACGGTAAACCTGAGAGACTTTATTTCATGTATTCATTACTTTATCTTCTGTCTTTTCAGTGTTGCAGCACCATAGAAATTAATAACATTTTACAGATTTTGTTATTATTTACTTATTACTTATTAAATTGATTTATTTTCACTTAAATGCAAACAAACTTATTTAATATAGAATTTGATCTTTTATAACTATATTTTATTTGATAATTTGTCTTTTAAGCATAGCTGCACCATAGAAATAAATAAAATCAATGCTGTTTTGAAGTTTACAATGTTATTAATTTATTTATTTACAGGCAGTTTTTTAAACCATTTTTTTTTATTCTATTTTAAAATGCAAACACATTTCGTTATTATATAATTTGATATTTTATGTTCTGTCTTTTGTGGAAACATAGAAATTAATAACAATAAAGAATTTCTTTAATATACTGTATAATTTGATATTTTACAATTGTGACCATGGACCACAAAACCAGTCATAAGGGTCAAAATTGAGAAAAAATCTAAATATCTGAAATCTGAGGGTGCAAAAAAATCTAAATATTGATAAAATCGCCTTTAAAGTTGTCCAAATGAAGTCCTTAGCAATGCATATTACTAATCAAAAACCAAGTTTTGTTATATTTACGGTAGGAAATTTACTAAATATCTTCATGGAAAATTATCTTTATGTAATGTCCTAATGATTTTTGGCATAAAAGAAAAATCTATAATTTTGACCCATGCAATATATTTTTGGCTATTTCTACAAATATACCCCAGTGACTTAAGACTGGTTTTGTGCTCCAGGGTCTCAATTTATCTTTCAAGTGTAGTAGTATCATAGAAATGAATCATGTTTGTAAACTTAATAACAACACTGATATTATGTATTTACCTACAGGCAGTTGTTTAAACCATTTGAATTGAACTGATTTTATTTTAAAATCTAAACTTTTGACATTTTACCTTTTGTCTTTTAAATGTAGCAGCGCCATGGACATTAATAACATTGTAATAGCAGCACTGACTTTGTTTATTTATTTAGTAAATATTTACAATGAATGAAAACTCTTTCTCGGATGTAATTGCGATGTGTTTTATTGGCATGAACTGTACATTTGTATTGCCAAGCTGTATAAAATGAGATCAAAGTAACACCAGTATTAAAGTGTTATTAAACATTATTAATATTAATATTTCAATTAAAGTGAAATGATATGCACAAAATAAAGAAAATGAAATAATGTAAGCTAATAATAACATTAAATGAATTTAACAAAAAGGAAATGATTAATCAATAATAATTAGTTGATAATAATAATAATCTTTTTCTCAGGTGGACATTGGCCCAGCGTCCGAGCCGGTCTCTCCTCCTGATCCTGCTCCTCCGGAGAGGGCTGTCAGGACCAGTTCCCATAACTCCCAGCGCAGGTGCATGTCCCACCAGCACACAATATGTTTTCTAGAATGGGCCAAGACACGGCAGGAAACACACACACACACATTCGCACGTACATGATGCCTGTGATGTTTCTGACCTCACACCAGCTCTTCCCTTCAGTTTAATTACATCCGGCCTCTGTGTGTGTGTGTGTGTGTGTGTGTGTGTGTGTGTGTGTGTGTGTGTGTGTGTGTGTGTGTGTGTGCAGATCATCCAAAAGCTCTCTGTGTCTTCAGGATTTCCGAATGATCGCAGTCTTGGGCCGAGGACATTTTGGCAAGGTAACTGAAACATGTTCAGTCGCAGAACTATTAGCAAAGCAACTAGACAGACAGAATCAACACATTCGCCAACAATTCCTTTAATTTATCTTGTGCACGCTTTAAATAATACATATTTTAGGACATATTTTACCACAGACTAGTTGACCACTTTTCTGGACAAACTGACTAATAAAAATGTGTCTTGCAAACAGTGTTATTTATATACTACAGCAGTGTTTGTGATAATAATTTAATTTATTTTTTCGATGTTTCAGCTTTCTTTTTCATTTTAAGTTTTAGTAATTTTATGTTTTTGCATTTTTATTATTTTTTTGTATTATTTCTGTTTTATTTCCATTTTAGAATTTTTGTCCTCCAACTTTTTTCAGTTTTTAATTTTTTTTTTTTTATATATGTATATTTTTTTTTATTTCAGTTAACAAAACTTTTTTTGTTTACATACACATATATATATAGTTACTGCTTGCATCATTGGGGGAAAAGAAAAGTTTTCTTTTCCTTATTGGACACATTTTTCTGTAAAAATTGTGGGAAAAAAAAATGGTCTTGCAAGCAGTGTTATTTTAGTATTTATTTATACAATACTATTATCGTGTGTGTGTGTGTGTGTGTGTATATATATTTATATTTTATATAGTTTTACAAATTACTAAACTGCTAGTAAGTCCTACACAAAACTAATTTAAAAGTGGTTTTGCTTCTTGAATTTTGCATTGCATTAACAACAAAAGCAATGAAATAATTTTTGTATCATTTCTACTGGAGACACTATTTTTTGCAAAGGTGTGAAAGAAAATTCACGTGTCTGTTAAGCATGATATATGTGTGTTTCCAGGTGCTGCTGTCCGAATACAAACGCTCAGGGAAGGTGTACGCCATCAAAGCGCTGAAGAAAGGGGACATTGTGGCACGAGACGAGGTGGAAAGGTGAGGAACTTAGCGTGAGAGAAAAATCGCTTTTTAACAGTTTGCTTGATATTTTTATTACTTCTAGTAAAATATTGTGCAAATATTTTGTTTCTTGCTTAGTAAATCATAAATCTAGTGACCTTCACTGCACAAAGTGATGTTTTCTTAAAATGCAAAGTACATTTCATCTGTTTAGTGTTCAGTCTAAACTCTCTCCACTCTCTTCCAGTTTGTTGTGCGAGAAGCGAATCTTCGAGACGGTGAACAGTGCACAGCATCCGTTCCTGGTCAACCTGTTTGCGTGTTTTCAGACGTCAGAACATGTGTGTTTTGTGATGGAGTACACGGCCGGGGGAGACCTGATGATGCACATACACGCTGACGTCTTCTCTGAAACACGCTCCGTGTAAGTCTGATTATCTCACCTAGTTAACATGCACCACTAGTAATCATTACTGTGTACATCACAGGTCAATTGGGTAAAATTTTCAAATAATGAATAAATAAATATATGTAAATGATTCCATCATATTTCCCAGTTGACTAATCACAATACTGGTTTTCTGAAACGTTATGCTTAAATATTACACTTCCAAAAAAATTAATCTAAAGATTTTTTGATGTTATGAGAAGCTAAACAGCTCTCAAAATTGACCATTGCATGAAAAGCTGTTTTTTTCCTGTAGTGCACTTGTAGATGTTTTGTTCCTGTATTCATATGTATTGTTTACTGTATTCTTCATATATATGTGTGTGTTTGTCTGTGTGATGCAGGTTTTATTCTGCATGTGTGGTTTTGGGGCTTCAGTTTCTTCATGATAATAAGATTGTGTATCGGTGAGTAAACACACAAATAGAGCTGTTTTCATAAAATCAAGTTAGTAAAAGTTATAGTTAATTCTTGCATCTGTGTCTGTGTGTGTCAGAGATCTGAAGCTGGATAACCTCCTGCTGGATACTGAAGGTTATGTGAAGATTGCAGACTTTGGTCTTTGTAAAGAGGGTGAGTCACAGACTGTTCTTTCCATAATGATATTGATGGAGTCGATGAGAGAAGAACATGATGTTTGTTCACTGCTAGATCAGCGTGAATGGCCAGATGTGCTATTTTTTAAACCATTCAGGCCTTTGGGGTCAGTACGTTTTTTTAAATTAATGTTATTGAAAGAAGTATTTTATGTTCACCAAAGCTGCATTTATTTGACCAAAATACAGTAAAAACAGTAATATTATTAAATATTATTACAATTTAAAATAAGTGTTTTCTATGTGAATGCATGTTAAAATGTAATTTATTCTTGTGATGCAAAGCTGAATTTTCAGCATCATTACTCCAGTCTTCAGTGTCACATGATCCTTTCCTTCACAAGAAACAGTTCTGATTATTTGATGTTGAAAACAGTTATGCTGCTTCATGTTTTTTTTTTTTTTTTTTTTTTTCATTTAGCTGACGCTTTTATCCAAAGCGACTTACAATTGCTATATATGTCAGAGGTCGCACGCCTCTGGAGCAACTAGGGGTTAAGTGACTTGCTCAGGGACACATTGGTGTCTCACAGTGGATTCGAACCTGGGTCTCTCACACCAAAGGCATGTGTCTTATCCACTGCGCCATCACCGTTTTGTGGATAATGTGATGCATTTATTTTTTCAGGATTCTTTGTTGAATAGAAAGTTTAAATCTGATAGTCAGACATAAAAACAGTTATTTAGAATGTAAGTACAAGTTTGCGAGCCAAAAGAGGCTAAAAAATTACAGCCAGTTTATTTAAATCCATCCATCCATCCATCTTCTTCCGCTTATCCGGGACCGGGTCGCGGGGGCAGCAGTCTAAGCAGAGATGCCCAGACTTCCCTCTCCCTAGATACTTCCTCCAGCTCTTCCGGGGGGACACCGAGGCGTTCCCAGGCCAGCCGGGAGACATAGTCTCTCCAGCGTGTCCTAGGTCTTCCCCGGGGTCTCCTCCCAGTGGGACGTGCCCGGAACACCTTCCCGGGAAGGCGTCCAGGAGGCATCCGGAACATATGCCCGAGCCACCTCAGCTGACCCCTCTCAATGTGAAGGAGCAGCGGCTCTACTCTGAGCTCCTCCCGAGTGACCGAGCTTCTCACCCTATCTCTAAGGGATCGCCCAGCCACCCTGCGGAGAAAGCTCATTTCAGCCGCCTGTATCCGGGATCTTGTCCTTTCAGTCATGACCCAAAGCTCATGACCATAGGTGAGAGTAGGAACGTAGATTGACCGGTAAATCGAGTCACCACGACAGGTTCCTACTCTTCCTACTCTCACCAGTTTATTTAAAATAAAACTTAATTTATCACACTGGAAATGGAAGGTCATGTCAAATGCACTGCATTGTATATGTAACAGAGGCCAGCTGGTAAGAGCTGTGCAGGTAAACCCTACTCTCCTGATCTCAAGAGGCGCATTAGCAACTGATGCTAGAGGCTGTGCTCCATATGTGTTTATTTGCATGCCCTTCTCCCATGCCAGAAATGCCAGTTCAAATTCTGCTCAGAGCGGGTTGAGTAGAATTGGAGGGGTCACATTGGTGCCGTGACCCGGATGGGAATGAGTTTTAGGGGGGTGAGTGTAACAGAGGCCAGCTGATAAGAGCTGCACAGGTAAACCTAACTCCCCAGATCTCAAGAGGCACATTAGCGTCCTAGAAACACTCTGAGTGAGCTGGTTGAGTAGAACCGGAGGGCTTACACATACTGCAAAAAAGATGTGCGTAATCTCCTTTTTGCTCCCTCTTTCTGTTTTTTCAATATCTTGTTTTTATCTTCTGTCCTGTAGGAATGGGTCATGGTGACAGAACCAGCACATTTTGTGGGACTCCAGAGTTTCTTGCTCCTGAGATTCTAACAGACACGTCCTACACCAGAGCTGTGGACTGGTGGGGTCTTGGTGTGCTCATTTACGAGATGTTGGTTGGAGAGGTGTGTGTGTTTGTGCAATATTTTATTAAATTGTTTTCAAGTGTTTTGTTTTTTTCTTGATTGAAGCATAAATCTAACAAAATCTACTGAAGTTCACCACAAAGTGTGATTTTTGTTGTTTTCCAGTACAAACATCTAAACATTCTTAAATCAACTTGCATTTGCAGATACAAAGTGTTAAAATATGAAGTCTTATTTACTGAGTAATAATCTGATAAAAAAATTCTGATACATAATCTGTGTGTGTCCAGTCACCGTTCCCAGGTGATGATGAGGAGGAGGTGTTCGACAGCATTGTAAATGATGAAGTACGTTACCCAAGATTCCTCTCCACCGAGGCCATTGGTATCATGAGACGGGTGAGACTCTTATTTTTTCCCAAAGCTGTTCTCTGATTGGCTATGTTTGCTAACTGAAAGGGATTTCCTTGTTTTTCATTGGTAGCTGCTGAGGCGTAATCCTGAGAGACGACTGGGCTCCAGTGAGAAAGACGCAGAGGACATCAAGAAACAACCCTTCTTTAGAGTATGAAGACTTCACTTGCCACAATAATATTGAGTCCCTAAATAGATGGGGGGGGGGGGGTAAAAAATTAGTTGGGAAGAAATATGTATTCTCTTGCTAAACTTTTGTCTTACACAGATAAAAGTGTGGTGCTTTCCACTGCGTAGTACTACTTGGCACAGCTCGGCTCGGCTCTGTTTGCATTTCCACTGCAGTTTAGTACCGCTTTAGAGTGGGTGGGATTATACACATTGCCCCATCAAGCTCTTGCTGGATCCGCTCCTCAGCTATCAACGAGAGGAATGTCTGTACTTCCTCCACAGACCACGAAACAGATATTTTTTGGTTGTTAAAAAAGGTGTGCTCATTCAAAACAGTTGCGTTGCATTGCGTTCGATCCTTCGCTTGTTGTGCTGATTTAAATCTAGTGGGTCAGGTAGGGACGATTCTCTCCAGCCAATCAGTGATCAGCAGGGTTTACACATCACATTTTGGTAATGGTACGGCAAAACCCCCCAAAAGTGAGCCGTACCGTGCCGTACAATGCAGTGGAAAAGCGCCATTTGTGTTCCCTTGCAAAATAGTTGCGTCAAGTTGCAAAACTCTTGGAAATATAGAAATAATATGGGGTGGAAGGTAAAAAAAAAAAATTAAGAAAAATATTGTTTTGCAATAATTTCTCAGTGGAACGTAACACCTTTGCAAGTGAATATTTCAATGCTCGCAAAACTTTTGTGTTCCTCCAAGCAACTTTGTGTTCGCTTGCAAAATAATTGCTTCCCCCAAGAAACTACATTTTCTCACAAAAGTATTGCACATCTGCATTTTTCTTCACATGTCATTTTGTTTCATTGCCATGTCCTTTTAGGGACTCCATACAGTAATGCAAAAAGTTTCAATCTTAGTGATGATGTGTCTCAATCATCTTCTCTCTGTAGAATATGGACTGGGATGCGCTTTTGCAGAGACGAGTTCCTCCTCCTTTCGTTCCTGCAGTGAAGGGAAAGGAAGACGTCAGTAATTTTGACGCAGAGTTTACAAACGAAGCTCCGACCTTGACGCCTCCTCGTGAACGCCGGACCCTATCGCGGAAAGACCAGGACTACTTCAGGGACTTTGACTATGTCTCTGACTTCTGCTAGGACACAAGTGTGCATACTGACGCTGCTAGGTATGGGAGATGTGGTTCTTACATCCTAGTCCCCATCAAGGCTGCTTGGCGTGAGGACTGATGCTTCCACAGAGGCTTCCTGCCAATGGAACATGGGTTTGTTCAATATGAAACCATAAAGAGAGTAAGTGTACTGGGCCCATAAGAGTGATTGGACCTTGAGAAAATGACTCCATCTGACTGTAGGAGGTACATCAAACATGAAGAGATTCAAGAATCCAGATAATGTGAAGCTCTGAAAACTGGTGCCCACAATGTTTTCTCGCCCTGTTTGCAAAGAGGCAGGATTTTCAAATGGTCAGTCAGCCTCATTCATGACATTATCCTTAGCACCAGATGCTAATGAAGTCATTAATCTTGTGAATAGCGTGCTGCAGGGATGACCGATTTTTGTAGGCCAGTGCCCATTTTAGCACTTCTGCTCCCATCATTGTGAAGTTAATGTTTTTGTTTTGTTTTGTTTTTGAATGGGTTTTTGGTTAAAAGGTCTGGGGTTAACACAAGCTCAACATATTTTCACACTTTATTCTACAACATAAAGTGCATCAATAATACCCTCTTGTCTTGAAAAAGGCAATTGTTAACAAGTGTCTAAATGGGACTACATAGGTTGTTGGGGACGTTACCTGTTCAGCATGATGTATACTCATCCACTCACAAGTCACTTGCACAGCCCTAAACTGCAGTGGTGTAGTTCATTCATAGCCTACATTTACTTACTTCTAGTGATTATATTTAGGCTTCCAAATTCATAGAAGTTGTTAGATTATCATAATGAACATAATGTGTAAAAATCATAAACTTTTCTTGTTCACAGAGCTTATTTTCTTCAATAATCCAAAAGGTAATGGAAAAAACCATACTGGGTTTTTGTGGAGGCTAACTTATGGGTTGCTGGCCTACAAAAATGCATCACTGCAGCGTTCAATGGGATATTGTTGACTAGCAGGGTACAGTTTTTTGGTACTGACCCGAGTAAAATGACTCATTTTAATTCTCCCTTCTCCTGTCTTTTTGTCTCCATTTTCTTTGTTTACCAATGTATCCATGTATCACACAAAATCCAGAGACTGTTTACTTCTGTAATACACTCATTTAACCAGACGAGAGCGGCAGAGAGTTTGAGAGTACTGGAAACACTGTTGTATCAGGGGTTGGTTGTTCTGAGATCCTTGAGTTTGTATGCGTTTACTGTGTTATGAGCATGTCCCTTAATGAAAGGCAGCATCAACCTCTAGATTTGTATTTTTTTAGAGATTCTGTTTTTCTTTCTCACTGAAACTTGACTAACTATGGAAATGCTATGCCTGAATATTACTATATTAAACAACTCAACTCTTTTGGGACAATGGACGTCATATTATTATTTTTTTTAGAGAAGAGTGAAAAAAACAAAAGGCAAATTGTTAAAAATTGACCTTAATTAAACGGGGGGAAATAATATTATGAGTGTTGCAGGATGAAACTGACCAGGAACAGAATGGAAAGATCAATCCCACACAGATGTCTTCAAACTAAAGGTAAGATGTAAACATCCCAACACATACACATTCACATCAAATGATTTACTCCAATTTATTACCAAAATGGCAGAGTGAAGTTGGCAGGACCGTCCATTACTTCAGCAAAAAAACCAGAAAGTACAAAGTGTGCTGTGGGGGACTTGCTTAAAACATGATGAAGGGATGGTTTGAAGCACTTTTGAGATAATGTCTCATTATTCCCCCATGCAGAGGAGAGAAGGAGAAAGTATCCATGGAGACCGAGATGGAGCTGTAAAATGGGAGGTCATATTGTTCTGTGAACAAACTACACTCCTATATCTTATTCTCCCTCATGAACTAGTTGAGTCATTGTTTATCTGCCCCATAATTTTGCTTTTTTCAAGTAAATCACAACGCATTAAACTCCAGTAACATGAGTTTAGGCTACGGCGCATTAATTTCAGTTGTGGTGAAGTATTTTGCTATGGTACAATGGCCCCTTTTTACACCTGATGCTAAATATAAAGCAGGTAAAGATTCATCTTGAAGGAACATTTGGATTAGTTCACTCAAACTACCTACGCAGGTAGGCAGTGATACATTTGGTCATGTTGCATTTGTAGTGTAACTGCTAATGCATATTGACGGTCATGTTAATACTTAATCATTGCAGGAAGGCGGCAGTAAACTATCAGAGCTTATTTTGTTCTCAATCCCATTATCAATCTTCAAAGTTTATTGTAGTCACAAAATAAGAGACCCTAAAAATCTCCATGAAATCCAATCACAAGTCAGCTTAATACATTGCCTAATACAATTATTATTATTAATTTGGTAAGAAAAAATAAACGTTTTGGCCAGCATGGACTTTAACTTTAGAAGTGGTTCGCAACCAACACAATATTCAAAGACCCCATATATAAGGTAATGTATATTTATGCTGGTATTTCTGCTGTAATTTTAACTCTTAAAACGATCAGGTTAGATTATTTTAATTTATGAATACATTTGAATAGAAATTATGTTTTTAGCAATAATAACTAAAAAAAAAACTGAGTTTGTTTAAAAGATATGTTACAGTGAGGATCGAAAGTTTGGGAACCCCTTGCAGAATCTGTGAAAATGTGGATAATTTTACCAAAATAAGAGAGATCATACAAAATGCATGTTATTTTTTATTTAGTACTGTCCTGAGTAAGATATTTTCCATAAAAGATGTTTACATATAGTCCACAAGACAAAAAAATAGCTGAAATTATTAAAATAACCACATTCAAAAGTTTGTGAACCCTTGGTTCTTAATACTGTGTGTGGTTACCTGGATGATCTACGACTGTTTTTTTGTTTTGTGATGGTTGTTCATGAGTCCCTTGTTTGTTCTGAACAGTTAAACTGAGCTCTGTTCTTCAGAAAAATCCTCCAGGTCCTGCAGAATCTTCAGTTTTCCAGCATCTTTTGCATATTTGAACCCTTTCCAGCAGTAACTGTATGATTTTGAGATCCACCTTTTCACGCTGAGGATGATTGAGGCACTCAAACACAACAATTAAAAAAGGTTCAAACATTCACTGATGTTCCTGAAGGAAAAACGATGCATTAAGAGCCGGGGGTGAAAACTTTTTGAATTTGAAGATCAAGGTAAATTGTACTTCATTTGTCTTCCAGGAAACATGCAAGTATCTTCTGTCGCGTCAGAAGGGCAGTACTAAATGGAAAAATATGATATTTCAACAAAATAAGAAAAATTTGGACATCTGCATCCTGTTCAAAAGTTTTCACCCCCCGGCTCTTAATGCATCGTGTTTCCTTCAGGAGCATCAGTGAATGTTTGAACCTTTTTTAATTGTTGTGTTTGAGTCCCTCAATCATCCACAGCGTGAAAAGGTGGATCTCAAAATCATACAGTTACTGCTGGAAAGGGTTCAAATATGCAAAAGATGCTGGAAAACTGAAGATTCTGCAGGACCTGGAGGATTTTTCTGAAGAACAGTGCTCAGTTTAACTGTTCAGAACAAACAAGGGACTCGTGAACAACCATCACAAAACAAAAAACAGTCGTAGATCATCCAGGTAACCACACACAGTATTAAGAACCAAGGGTTCACAAACTTTTGAATGTGGTTATTTTAATAATTTCAGCTATTTTTTTGTCTTGTGGACTATATGTAAACATCTTTTATGGAAAATATCTTACTCAGGACAGTACTAAATAAAAAATAACATGCATTTTGTATGATCTTTCTTATTTTGGTAAAATTATCCACATTTTCACAGATTCTGCAAGGGGTTCCCAAACTTTCGCATGCCACTGTAAATGTAAGAAAAATAAATTGTTTTTCCCCAGACAACAAGGCTTAGTTTCTTACATCTCGTGGCTTCTCAAGAAATATCGCTTTTAGATTTTTAAGATAACATGTAATGTACAATGCATTTTCATTAGGAAAAAAAAAGAAGGAATTTAAAACCGAATTTGTGAACAGCAGAGGTTATCTGAAACAAGTCCTTCAAAAAAGTTTGAAAACCCCTGTAAAGAATTTGAGAGTAGAAAACATTAATCTTTCTACTCTTGTATGTTTCCTGGTAGTTTGTGAAGATTCAATGTAAAGAGGCCACTCATACAGACTGAAAATGATTTTGCTCCAGACTAACCGAAACATCTGACATGAGTTAATTGACTGTCATCAGAGCAGACTGATTAAATTGCATGATGTTTTTAAACATCTCTCGGTGATTGCAGAAGCTGCTCGTTCTGCACGGGGTCATGTGGCTCTGATTTGTTGGGAAGGCTCAGGTGTGTTCTGGTCTCATCACATTAAATATTCTGCAGATTTACTATCTTTCCACACAGTTGAGCTCTGAGTGTCTTTCTAAAGAAATCATAACAAAATACTGCACTCTTCTTCGGAGATAATCGAGCTGGCAGTGCTGGTAAAGTACCAACAACATTGTTGGATTTATGAACTTTGTTCACATATTAATGTTAGAAACTAGGTTTTTACAATCCCAAAGATTTAGGGGTTTGTTCATGTATTTAACTCAAAGTATTAGCAGTAATCCAAATTGCTTTAGTATCACTAAGATACTATTCAGTTAATATTTTTGATTTGTTTTTATTTTTTATATTTCCTGTTTTCATTTTAATCTTAGTTAAAGTTTTAGTCATTTTATGTGTTTTTGTCATTATTGTAATTTCAGTTGAAGTTTTAGTAATTCTGTTATGTGCTTGTCATTTGAATTTGTTCATATTAATTTATGCACTTATGTTATTGTTTTTTTAATACGCTTATAGTTATGTTATTAATGTTTATTTCATATATATATATATATATTATTTCAAGTAATGTTTTATGGTTTTAATATAGTTAAAAAGTGTAAAAGTGGACTTTTCTAGTGAAAGTGCTGCTTGTTTTAGAGAACACAGTAAATGAAAAACAGTTTTTCCTTGAGAAGCATTTCAAAACAATGTGTGTTTGAGTTTTTGACCATTCAAGATGTTTGTCTTGTGTGTCTGTTAACAGTAGAGTAATCTGTTCATCTGCAGACAGAAGCTTTCTGTTCCACCATGTTTCTGCTCAAGGTGAAGATAACAGCCATGTTTGTTTTTTACTGACTCCAAAGCTGGTTATATCTGTTATATCTGGTAAAGTTGTTTACACTATCTCTCAATATATCTCTTTCTTTGTGTGTCTTTTTATGTTTACATCATTTTTGTTTTTTGTTTATCTTGTAGACCAAGTCCTCCAAAGTCAATTAGCTGTCTTCTCTCAGATAGTTGACTATGAGGAGAAACTGTGGCCATGATCCTAAAGGACAGCTGCTCAATCTGATGGTGGGACACTTTTTGTTTGTTTTGTTTTATTGGCTTTATATTGTAAAATACGGTTGGGTTATATGCAATTGGTCAATTATATTTTGCAGTTCATGAATATGACTGAAGTTGACTGTTTTAGGATTGCTGATCGATCGATTACAGAATCAGTGTGGATGAGATATGAATTTTTCCTGCATGCAAAGATATGAAAAATGGAGAGAGAGTTAAAATGTTAAAATCTCAAAGTGTTAAAAAACTCTTGGTTTACATTAGTGTAAAATTAATACCAATGTCCAGAAGTAACTGAAAACATGTAATACTAAAGTCATAAGAAACAAGACTTTTGTAGTTACTTGTATTTTGAAATGAAGGACATAGTTGGTTGTAATTACATTTATTTGGCAAATGCTTTTATCCAACATGTTGACCAGGCTATAAGTGTTTTCTAGAAATCAGCTCAACATTGAGTTACTGCTAATACAGGGCTTTGGTTATATACTGTTGCCATGGAGACAAGAACAGGCAATAGCATGATATTTTGTAAAAGGTTCACTTTAGGTAGCTTTAGCGGTGCCCAACTCTCAACTGCTCTTCTGTGAAACAAACAACATCTAATCCAATGAAATATGTCACTTTGACCAAAAAGAAACATACAGGTGCATCTCAATAAATTAGAATGTTGTGGAAAAGTTCATTTATTTCAGTAATTCAACTCAAATTGTGAAACTCTGCTATTATTTAATAGCAGTATTAAATTCACTGCACACAGAAGTAGTTTAAGTCTTTGGTTCTTTTAATTGTGATGATTTAGGCTCACATTTAACAAAAACCCACCAATTCACATCTCAACAAATTAGAATACTTCATATGACCAATAAAAAAAACGTTTTTAGTTAATTGTTGGCCTTCTGGGAAGTATGTTCATTTATTGTATATGTACTCAATACTTGGTAGAGGCTCCTTTTGCTTTAATTACAATTCGGCGTGGCATGGAGGTGATCAGTTTGTGGCACTGCTCAGGTGTAATGGAAGCCCAGGTTGCTTTGATAGCGACCTTCAGGTCATCTGCATTGTTGGGTCTAGTGTCTCTCATCTTCCTCTTGACAATACCCCATAGATTCTCTATGGGGTTCAGGTCAGGCGAGTTTGCTGGCCAATCAAGCACAGTAACACCATGGTCATTGAACCAGCTTTTGGTACCTTTGGCAGAGTGGGCAGGTGCCAAGTCCTGCTGGAAAATGAAATCAGCATCTCCATAAATCTTGCCAGCAGAAGGAAGCATGAAGTGCTCTAAAATCTCCTGGTAGATGGCTGCGTTGACTGTGGACTTCAGAAAACACAGTGGACCAACACCAGCAGATGACATGGCAGCCCAAATCATCAATGACTGTGGAAACTTCACACTGGACTTCAAGCAACATGGATTCTGTGCCTCTCCACTCTTCCTCCAGACTCTGGGACCTTGATTTCCAAATGAAATGCAAAATTTACTTTCATCTGAAAAGAGGACTTTGGACCACTGAGCAACAGTCCAGTTCTTTTTCTCCACAGCCCAGGTAAGACGCTTCTGACGTTGTCTCTGTTTCAGAAGTGGCTTGGTAGCCCTTTTCCTGAAGACGTCTGAGCGTGGAGACTCTTGATGCACTGACTCCAGCTTCAGTCCACTCCTCAAGATTCAAGATTCAAGATTTTTATTTGTCACATACACAATTATACAGAGTATAACCAGCAGTGAAATGTCAGGTCCGCTCCAAGGACAGTGCAATTATAAAGTATACAAATATTAAGAAAAAGAAAATGTAGAAAAAAAATTATAATAAAATAAAAGATAAAAAATATAAATGTGCAGGTCAGTATGTTGTTGACTTAGATCGTAATAAGAGGAATGTGCAAAAAGGATGTGCAAAAAGTTGTACATGATATTTAAATAGCAGCAATATGAGGTAGAAAAAAATTATGAAGCTTATTGATTATAGTGATATTTACATGGAGTCAAGTGATGTTATGACACAGAGTTAGAGTTTAGGAGCCTGATGGCCTGGGGGAAGAAGCTCCACCTAAGTCTCTCAGTCTTTGCCATCAGGCTACGGAAGCGCTTACCAGATGGAAGCAAAGTGAATAGATGGTTACCAGGGTGATTAGAGTCCTTGATGATTTTAACAGCTCTATTTTGCAGCGTTTGAGGTAGATGTCCTGCAGAGAGGGGAGAGCAGACCCTGAGATGCGCTCAGCTAAGTGCATTTAACACTGAAGATTGATGGTGTATTACTTTTACGAATCTTATTATAATTAATTATTTAAAAAAATAAAAATAAATAAAACCTGATTGATCAAATGTTCTCCTTAAAAATATTAACTTCTTGTGAAGCTCTCCCAAGTGTTTGAATCGGCTTTGCTTGACAGTATTCTCAAGCTTGCGGTCATCCCTGTTGCTTGTGCACCTTTTCCTACCCAAATTCTTCCTTCCAGTCAACTTTGCATTTAATATGCTTTGATACAGCACTCTGTAAACAGCCACACCTTTCAGTAATGACCCTCTGTGACTTACCCTCTTTGTGGAGGGCATCAATGTTCGTCTTCTGGATCATTGCCAAGTCAGCAGTCTTCTCCATTATTGTGGTTTCAAAGAAGAGATACCCGGAATTTATACTGTTGGGATGGTCATTAATTGAAACTCAAATGTAAATATTCTAATATTTTGAGATACTGATTTTTGACTTTCATGAGCTGTAAGCTCTAATCATCAAAATTAAAACAAAAAAAACTTTTGAAATGTTTTACTTTACATGCAATGAATCTAGAATATATGAAAGTTTCACTTTCTGTCTTTTATCAATTTCTGATTCTATATTCAGTATTGTTTAATATTTCCAACGACTCAATAGGATAACAAGGAATTCCCTTTTCTGGTGGTATTTCTCACTATTCTCAAATAATTTTAACCACGCCTCTTATTTTTCCTTGATTATTTTAATATGTTCCTCTGATCAAGCTCATATTACTAAAACTTTAACATCTGTTTGGCTCAGAAAAATGTTATTTGTTATTCAGGATAGTAATGTTGTTTTGTGTATAATACCGTATAAATCAATCAGAGAATGTTAGCAGGTAAAACATTCTTTGGCATTATATTGGTGTCTAAAACCCACAACAGAAGTTAATATTTTTAAGGAGAACATTTGATCAATCAGGTTTTATTTATTTTATTTTTTTAAATAATTAATTATAATAAGATTCGTAAAAGTAATAAAGCATCAATCTTCAGTGTTAAATGCGACTTCACAGGGTTCAGACCCGAAACAAGACTTTTGTAGTTACTTGTATTTTGAAATGAAGAACATAGTTGGTTGTAATTACATTTATTTGGCAAATGCTTTTATCCAACATGTTGACCAGGCTATAAGTGTTTTCTAGAAATCAGCTCAACATTGAGTTACTGCTAATACAGGGCTTTGGTTATATACTGTTGCCATGGAGACAAGAACAGGCAATAGCATGATATTTTGTAAAAGGTTCACTTTAGGTAGCTTTAGCGGTGCCCAACTCTCAACTGCTCTTCTGTGAAACAAACAACATCTAATCCAATGAAATGTGTCACTTTGACCAAAAAGAAACATACAGGTGCATCTCAATAAATTAGAATGTTGTAGAAAAGTTCATTTATTTCAGTAATTCAACTCAAATTGTGAAACACGTGTATTAAGATGAGGTGTCTCTCATCTTCCTCTTGACAATACCCCATAGATTCTCAATGGGGTTCAGGTCAGGCGAGTTTTCTGGCCAATCAAGCACAGTAACACCATGGTCATTGAACCAGCTTTTGGTACCTTTGGCAGTGTGGGCAGGTGCCAAGTCCTGCTGGAAAATGAAATCAGCATCTCCATAAAGCTTGTAAGCAGAAGGAAGCATGAAGTGCTCTAAAATCTCCTGGTAGATGTCTGCGTTGACTGTGGACTTCAGAAAACACAGTGGACCAACACCAGCAGATGACATGGCAGCCCAAATCATCACTGACTGTGGAAACTTCACGCTGGACTTCAAGCAACATGGATTCTGTGCCTCTCCACTCTTCCTCCAGACTCTGGGACCTTGATTTCCAAATGAAATGCAAAATTTACTTTCATCTGAAAAGAGGACTTTGGACCACTGAGCAACAGTCCAGTTCTTTTTCTCCACAGCCCAGGTAAGATGCTTCTGACGTTGTCTCTGGTTCAGAAGTGGCTTGGTAGCCCTTTTCCTGAAGACGACTGAGCGTGGAGACTCTTGATGCACTGACTCCAGCTTCAGTCCACTCCTTGTGAAGCTCTCCCAAGTGTTTGAATCAGCTTTGCTTGACAGTATTCTCAAGCTTGCGGTCATCCCTGTTGCTTGTGCACCTTTTCCTACCCAAATTCTTCCTTCCAGTCAACTTTGCATTTAATATGCTTTGATACAGCACTCTGTCAACAGCCACACCTTTCAGTAATGACCCTCTGTGACTTACCCTCTCTGTGGAGGGCGTCAATGTTCGTCTTCTGGATCATTGCCAAGTCAGCAGTCTTCTCCATTATTGTGGTTTCAAAGAACAAGAGCTACCCGGAATTTATACTGTAGGGATGATCATTAATTGAAACTCAAATGTAAATATTCTAATATTTTGAGATA
Source organism: Barbus barbus (assembly GCF_936440315.1). Classification (NCBI taxonomy): domain Eukaryota; kingdom Metazoa; phylum Chordata; class Actinopteri; order Cypriniformes; family Cyprinidae; genus Barbus; species Barbus barbus. Next base: position 42,596,546 of record NC_136731.1, read on the forward strand.
CTGATTTTTGACTTTCATGAGCTGTAAGCTCTAATCATCAAAATTAAAACAAAAAAAACTTTTGAAATGTTTTACTTTACATGCAATGAATCTAAAATATATGAAAGTTTCACTTTTTGAAATAACTTACAAGAAAAAATTAACTTTTTCAGGACATTCTAATTTATTGAGATGCACCTGTAATAACTAAAACACTGGTCTAATTAGAAAATTCCATTGCTGGATGAATTCAATTATTTCTTACTGTCATCAACAAAGCAAGAGAATTGAGCAAAGTGATTAGTTGAACAATGATGAACGCTTTGAAATCAATGTCATTATGAACTTATTAAAGAATTTGATTTTGTGTTTATTGATCACTGTGTGCAGAATTAACAGGAACAATCAGTTAAATTAATGCTTGGTAGATTAATGATAACAATAACAAAAAAAAGTACCATGGTAACATCCAAAACATCATGATAATACCATGGTACTTTTTTAGTTGTTATCATATACTTTGGCATAGTTCTTCCTTATCATCTGATCATCTACTAAATCTCCTATATAACTTTACCATAGTACCACCACAGTATTTTTTTTTGTCATAAAATAAAACAATCTCACAAAATTTAATTGTGTTGTGGCTTTTCCAGCGCCCACATTTTAAACTTTCTCTCCCTCAGTTCAAACAGCAAAATTAATTTGAACTATAACAAAAATACCAAAAGTACTGTAGTATTACCAAGATGATTGTTATTGTCATTAACATCTTACTACATCACTAGTATTACCATCTTTTTGTTAAAAAAACGGGTTTTCTCTCACTTTTGGTTTCCAAGTTGTCCTCTTCACACAAACACACACAACATATAGTTTTGTCTAATAATTCAAGTGTAATCGCAATGTATCTTTATTTCGAAGCTCCCATCTCAATCTCAGTTCAAACTGCAAAATTAATTTTAACTATAACATACCAAAATATAAATACCATTGCCATGATTATTGGATATGGTACTGTACAAATCAAAACATGTCATCATTAACTTCTTAATATATCACTATTACCACCACAGCAGGCTACTTTTTGTCAGAGGAGGGGAAAAAAGGGGCTTTTCTCTCACTTTTTTCGTTTCCAAGTTGTCCTTTTCACACCAAATCGTAGATTGTTTTAAATGTTCACTAAGTGTAATCGCGATGTGTCTTTATACCTGTTTTTCGACGCTCGCACCTCAATCTTTCTCTCCCTCAGTTCTGCGCGCGGGAAAGCTCTTCCCAAGTAGGGCTCGCTGCAGACCACAACATCCAGGGGGTGGGGTTGGATCCACATCTAGGGGGTGGAGATGGGATGGGTTTATGGAGCAGGGGGCGGAGATTGGTACATTTAGGTATAGGCAGGTGGGATGAGTTGGATCTGGATTCAACCACGCTTCCTGGATCTTGTAGGCTTCCTCTTCCCGCCTCCAGCGCGCGCGTCTCCGTTCGGCCCCGCCCCCCTCTGAACTACATCAGCTGACCCGAACTTTTCTCACCCCATCAGAAGACACGGATCAACCTACACCAACTCTTCTGTTCTGCGCTGTCCAGTCCACGGTGCTGCTGTCCTGTCCTCTGCTGGGGGTCTCGGGTGATTTCATTTGGGAACAAGCCTAGCTGCAGGTGAGTTTTGGAGGAACTAAATGTGTATTTATTAAAATATGATAAAGGATGGGTTAAAATTAAACTGGGTACATTAAATTAAGGTTTAATTCATCTATTTTGCTTAAGTTGTATTTGTTTACTAAATTGAGCATGGAATGGTTTTATTATTATTTTAGTAAATTGTTTATAAATTCTTAATTATATAAAAACATCATTACACAGGTTCTGTAATTAGCATGCAGCACATGTGCTGAGCACAAATATAGGAGACCATAGTTAGCTTTCCTTTACGAAAATGAACCAGTTTTATTGTAGTAAAAGTGTAGTAACCATGTTTTGGGGGGTATTGCATTACCACTTGCCATTTAACAAATACCAAGGTTAACTATGGTTAGAGTATAGAAAAATCATGGTTAATTTGTGGTTTAACTGTAGTAACCATGTTTTATTTATTTATTTTTATTTGTAATAAAACTATGGTTAATTTTCATAAGGGATATTTTATGACTGTTATGAGCTTATGATTTAAAATAAAAAGTTTAAAATTTAAAAATATAATCTGAATATTGAGGTGCTGGCTTAAATTCCTTCTGTCTTGTTTCTGTGTCTCTGACTTACTCTCTTTCACATCCCTCAGTTAGTATGTTGGTGTAGACTGAATTCTGTCTGAAATCTGTGAAGTGTTGAAGGATGATGCCCTGGACAGGCGGTGCTCTACTCTTCCTCCTGTTGGCTGTGGTCAGAACTGCAGGTAAAACTCACTTGAAATTACCACCGGGTCACTCAGAACACAAAAGATTATAAAGCTGTGCTTTCAGATGTTTCACTAATGCAGGTGAAAGAGAGAGCAGCCAGACGCATTTCTCAAGGCTGCATGTGAAAGCTTGAGCAGATGTGTGGTGATTTTGTGTGAATGCATTAACAGTGTCCTGCGCCGTGTATGACAGGAGTGTGAGTTTCATTTGCGTCTCTGAGTTGGACGTAAGCTGTAACGTTTAATACGCATGAGTAAGTATTAGCATGTGTGTGTTTTGGAGTACTGTGACATACCATGGTACAGTAATCAGATGTAATATGGTACTATATAAATATATTAATAATTACATATCATGGGACTGTAAGATTTAAAAACATAAAAAAAGCTAAAACAGCCTAAAATATAAACATTAGATGAAAAACTAAGAGACATGTTGCCCTGGCAGCCACTTGAAATAAATGAACTGAATCACCAAAATTATTAACTTGGGGAGGAAAAAAAAAAATTAAATAAATTAAACCTAATTAGTTTTAAAAAATGACAAAAGCTCATTAGAGAATAACTAAAAATTAAATAAAACGGAACATATAAAAACTGATTTAAAAATCAACAAAAATGGGGGGAAAAGCATAAAATTACTACAAATTAAACTAAAATGAAAATTGAAAATATTATATAAGCTATTTCATCAACTAATATAAATGACAAAAGCACATAAAACTGTTAAAAATGAAACTTTAAATGAGAACCTGAACACATAATATTATTAAAAATAAAACTAAAATTATTTAAACATAAAAACTAATTCAAAATAATAATAAAAACTATAATAGTGTTGCTGAAGTAACACTGGTGTTATCAATGGTAGCAAATACTTTGCTTTCAATGAAAGAAAATACTAACTGTTCTGTTCAGTGTTTGTTCAGTGACCTTGATGTTTTTAAAGGGGTCATGAACTGCCTTTGTTTTTATTTTGTACTGTTCTCTGAGGTTCACTTATAATGTTATCAAGATTTTTACATCAAAAAACATAACTTAGAATAAGTTAAACTTAAACATAATTTAGAATAAGCTATAGTGGGTGGGGCTAAACAGGCAGTCATGTTGTTGATCTTCTTCTGCGGAGGCGGTGCTTATCCACACTATTACATCATAGAGCAGAACATTCCAAAAGCTGTCATTTTGGCAGACTCAGTATAAGCTGTTTTTAGAGTATCGCCAAAGTTTTGATCTCTGAAACTTACAGGATGTTTTTATAGTACAATGACCTCAAAAGATCTAGATAATTTTGGTCTCTCAGTTCATGACCCCTTTAAGTCATCTCTGTGTGTGTCAGTGTCCAGCAGAGAGCTGCAGTGCTCCATGTGGCCTGTAGGGGCGCTGCATCCAGTACGGGCTCAGCTGGAGCGCTTTGAGGCGGGACCAGGCTGTGCAGCCAGAGAGGGCGGAGCTAAAGAGACCCATGTGATTTCTGTGGGCAAAGCCTCCAACAAACAAGTATGGGATATTTACCTGCTCGTATTTGTCCAGTTGGTGTCCAAACATCACATTTGGGTGTCCTGTCTGCAGGTAACCGTGGTGCTAAGACCTTTGACCATCTCTCGGCCCATCAACCGGCCGGTGATTCTGGTGCTGAGCTCCCAGCATACCGTGCATTGGGTGTTGGAAAATGAGGGACTGTCGCACAACATCAACGTGCTGGTGCAGGTGTGTGATGTTGCTTATCGTCCCACATTGACTCACTGATCTGACTATTTAATTTAGTTTTTTTAAAGGAATAGTAATAAACATTTACTCCTGCTCATTTCAAGATGTAGATGAGTTTGTCTATTTATGGGAACATATTTGGAGATGTGGCATTATATCACCTGCTCAGCAATGGATCATCTGCAGTGAAGGAGTGCCTTCAGAATGAGAGTTCAAACAGCTGATTAAAAATACAAAAATATATTTTTAACTTTGCTCCTGGCCAAAATACTAGTCCATAATAAGACTTCCTCCAGTGAAAAAGTGCATCCCCTGTTGTCCTCTCACATCAACCCAAAGCCACCCACATCTGTGCAGATTTATCTCCAGATTCAGATGAGACCACGTTTTCATTGGAGAAAGCAATATTATGGATAGTAGTTTAGCTAGAAGCAGCAGTTTGAAGTTAAACAAAAAAATGTTGTGATGGATTGCAAACACGCAGCTTTTGGCTTCACAAGGGGTTAATTGCTGGACATATTGTGATGTTTTTATCAGCTGTTTGAATTCTCATTCTGACGGCACCCATTCACTGCAGAGGAATCATGTGGTGTAATGGTAAATGACTCCAAATCTGTTCCCATCAAAAAACAAACTCTTCTGCTTCTTGGATGACATTTTTTGTTGATTAATGTGAAGCTGCTTTGAAGTGATATATATTGTATAGACCATTTCAACTGATATTCGGCGGTACAAGGAAGTGACGTCTTTGTTCCTCGGACGTTTCCGGTTAGCGTTTGAGCACATTCAAAACAATGGTGGCACGCGATTGGTGCACAGTAGGATTGCGATTAATTTATTTAATCCTGCTGTTTAAAATGTCGAAATTAGGGTTTAGATGTCCGAGAAACGCGGCTGGATTGCAGCAGTGAAGCGAGAGAATAGCAGCTCTAGGATATACAGCACATTTCCATTCAGGTAAGGAAAAGTTCTTGTTTTTTCCATTTGATTCTTGGTATTTATTTACGTTAACTCTTCAAGTATGATGCAGCATTGTGTTTTCGTCATTGTTTACATATACGCCTAGCGTTTTGAGTCCGTTGCAGTAGATTACAAAAGATAACGGAAAACATTTTTCATCACTTATGCTTGACTAATGTTAATTCCAACATGTACTGATGTATTAAACAATAATAGTATTATTTGTAAATATTGTGCATTAAATAAAATAATAGTTTTTCTACTTTTGTCTTTAGGAACACCATCACCTAAGACCTAAGACAGTGAGTGCTACAGGGAGACAGTGCCAAACCACATGTGGCCATATGATCATCCAGATGTGTTTGATGCACTGTAGTACTCAAAGCTGCTCGTGGTCAGCCTGCTGCTTTTGATATTGATCACGTTAATAAATAAGCTGGAAACAGTCTCTGTCTTTTGTTTATATGCAGTACTGGTCAAATGTCTGGACGCATTTAAAATTTTTAAAATTGCTGAATAAATGTATTCATATTCTTAAACAAAACAGTTTGAACAGTCGTTTATGTTGTTACAAAACATTTCTATTATAAATAAATGCTGTTCTTTTATTCAAAGAATAGTAAAATTATCTCAGTTTATAAAGAAATATTAATAAGCAGCACGACCTTTTCCATCACTGATAGTAAATCAGCATATTATTATGATTTCTGAAGGATCATGTGACACTGAAGACTGAAGTAATTGTTGAAAATTCAGATTTGATCACAGAAATAAATAAATTAAAATAGAAAACCATTATTTTAAATGGTAATATTTCAAAATATTACTGTTTTTGTCTATATTTTTGATGAGCATTGGAGACTTATTTCAAAAACATTAATAGTGGCCACACTTTTTACCTGTATGTGTGTTTACAGTAAATGTGCATAAAAAACATATACTGTATGTAGTGTGTGTGGCTCAGATAGAGCATTCAAATGCTTTCTAGCACTGTTCCACAGCAACAAACTTGACCAAACTACACATTATAAAACGAATGAAATCAGTGATAATGGCATGAAGTGATTAGCTTGCTATAGCATTCATTTAGCGTTGTAATAAACATGCATGTTCTGTAAAGCTGCAGTGAAACGATAAGTATTGTGAAAGCGCTGTACAAATAAAAATGAATGCGTAGATATACAGACTGACCCAGCAATGCAAGTGAAATGTCCACTAAAACCTCCCCGGACATCTTAGCACACACCATGGTAAGTTCGTAAGTAACACTGTTTGTCTTGCTTCAATTTAACCGAACATAAGACTGATGTCATCCATTGTACAAACAAATGATCCAACTTTTCCGCTCAGGAGTTAATTGTAAGCATCCAGACTGCGATACGCGTTTACCGCCATCTCTCCTGTACATGTACACAGCATCAATCAGAGCTGTCCGGAACACTACTTTTAATGTTCTTTGTAAGTTTGCAACTCAGTCACATTTAAAGGGTAATTCAAATTATTTTTTTTTAAATACCTAACTTGCGTTTTCGCTAGACTTAAAAAGGATGCGCTGTAGGTTTTGATAGATCTGAGATTTAAAAATGGCGCTACCGGAAATGCTTCAGGACCAGACATGCGCAGTAGCGTTCCAACTGTTTATGTCCTTGAAATGGTCTGTAAAAAACTCTAGAAGTAAATGTGACTTAATTTTGTCTTGCGCTTTTTAAGCTTGTTTGAAACTGGATTTTTTTTTACTAGTTAGCAAGTATTGCAGTTTACCAGGCAGTAATCGATAAACTCTTATTTAGTTTTGTGTATTTTTGCAAGCCCTAGAGTTAAATAAGTGGAATTCACTGTGGTAAATATATGCTAACTGTGGTGAGTACAGTTTATAGCTTTACACATGCATTTGTTGCTGCCGAAAAGCAATGAATATTTTCCACCTACATTTGTATGCGCTCACCAAACTTATAACTGCCAGAACAGACGTTTGGGTGGGAACACGGGAAAGAAAGATGCCATTCGGTTAATGATGCTGAAACTGGTATTTTACTTTAAAAATAAACTCCTATACAGTTGCCTTAATTAGAGAAACATCTAGGCATTCACCTGCTCTCCCAGGTGTCTCCCAACTCCACGGCCGTCTCTTCGAGCTTGTCCATCCGCGTGACCAAGGTTCCTTCTCTGCCACGGCGGCCACGAGTCTTGCTTCGCTGGATCCTCCAGCGTCACGCCACCGTCTCGTCACTCACGCACACTGTCCGTGCGAACCACGTTTACCTCCGTCTGGGAGAGGGTAAAAGCACATACACACTTTTATTTAAATTGTGTGAAAATTGGTGTGTGCTTTATTTTGTCTTCATTTTCATTCTGTCTGGACTCCAGATGCCGGCATGCCGAGTGAGTGCCGCCTGCAGTCTCCGTTTCTGTCTCAGAACTATCTGGCCTCAGAGCTGCAGGAGCAGGAGGTTCACGGCTGTGTCCCGTCAGACCAGCCCGCGGAGACGGAGGTCCACATCATCCGTCTCTGGTCCTCAGGATCCGGCCTGTGCGGGTGAGTCAAGCTGGAACATGTGAGTGGAACATCTCAAACTGAGACAAGAAGAGTGCATCAGGTTCATTAAGACTGACAAACAGAGATTCAAGAGTGAATTTAAAAGTTTTCAAAAGTTCAGCTGAACTGGACACTTTACATGAACGTACATAAAATGATGTACGATAAAATGACACAAAAATATTGCATAAGAAATGTTAAATAAAAATTTTACTACTAGTCATTTTTAAACTAGTAAAAGTTTTTTTTTTTTTTTTTGTAGTCATAAAAAGGTGCCTAATAATTAAAAAGAAAAAGAAATTAAAATGGACAAAATAGATACATTATTTAAAGGGATCATGACATGAGAAATCAAATTTGCCTTGATGTTTTGGTCTTTGTACTATTAAAGCATCCTGCAAGTTTCATATCTTAAAATGCCCTCATTATAAACAAGGCATTTATTTAATCAAACCCCAAAAATGGCTCATTTTAGATCTGAGGGGCAAGATGAAATCACCTGGTGACATCAGTCGTTTGCATAAACACTGCACGCAGTGAATTAGCCCATGTTTTACTCACACGCAAGGTATCAGGTGTATATGATTTTCTTCTTTCGGACAAATCCAATCGGAGTAATATTCAAAATTGCCCTGGCTCTTTCAAGCTCTATAATGGCATGGGTGGGTGTTTTTGTTCAACTGTCCAAAAGTAGTCAAATAAAGTGCATGCGTTATTAAAATGCCCATTACATGGTTCCAGGGGGTGAATAAAGGCCTCCCGTAGCGAACTGATGCGTTTTTGTAAGACAAATATTCATATTGACACAGTTTTGTGTCATTTCTGCTAATGTCGTAACACCCATCTATATCATTATAGAGCTTGAAGAGCCAGGACAATTTATTACTATTACTCCGATTGGATTTGTCTGAAAGAACAAAGTCATATACACCTAGGATGCCTTGAGGGTGAGTAAAACAGGGGCACATTTTCATTATAACCCTTTAAAGTGTCTCTCTCTCTCAGCTCTCTGCAGGTGGAGGTGTCTGTCTCTCTGCTGCCTCCAGTGGCTCGTTCAGGCTATCACAGGATTGTCCTGATCCTCAGCAGTGTGGTTCCAGTCAACTGGGCTCTGGTGGCTCCAGAGGTCAAAGGTCATGTCAGGGTCTATGTAAGTTACATTTGCATTTCTAACCTGTGCGCTGTTCCAAAAATGCTTTCTCAACTATGAACACTTGTGCCGCTTTCGTTCAGTCGTCGAACAGTGTGAGTCCGCCGTACCGAACTCAAGCCTCCGGCTTCAGCATGACCAGCACTGTGACCTCTGACCTCCTCAGCACCGCCGACCTTCTAGAATGGGCCAATCAGAACGGCTTTCCCAAAGTGACATCGTACACCGAGGCTGATCTGGCCAATCGCTTCATCGTCAGGCTAAGAGAAGGTGGAAAAGGTTGATTTCTAACATTATTTTGAATATTTGATCAGATTGAAAATTTTTAGTCAAGGTCAGATTAAACTATTTAATACTACACTTTCATGCTTTTTTTAAAGCATTCAGTAGATTAAGTTAGGATGTGGTTTTAGAAGGCAGCTGAGGTTCACTCCCTAGGGTTTGTGATGGAGTCATGTCTGTGGTTCAGGAGGGTCAGACACAGAACTGAGGTCTTCAGACGGGTGGCAGGATCACATCATGACAGACAGAAGCAGGGAGGCACTCAGCTGCCACTGTGAGGGCGGAGCTCTTACTGTTACCGTGGACACACAGATGCTACAGGTAACTAATACTATTGCTTACTTAATGCTAATTAAAGTCATGTATTTTTGTAGGTGCATTTTTATCAAAGTAAACGTGTGTGTTTGTGTCTTTTTGAAATAAATTAATAATTTTATTCATCAAAGATGCATTAAAGACTTTTGCATGCTCACGAGACATTTTTTGCTAGATCACGCTTTACAGTTTCCGGTGTGCATCACTTCTGCCATCTTACAAAGAAAGACAGATTCACTGATTCGTTCGGTGCATCGGCATTAAAAAGTTAACGATGTAATATATCGGTTTTAAACATCGGCTACAAGTTGGCATTTGTATCACGATGCATCGTTTCTAACATATTTGTATGCACAATATATATAATACTGTGGATGCACTACACTTTTATAGTGTAGAAAGTGACCAATATTTTATATGTAGATTGATTTCTCCTCTCTAAATAGTTTCTCAAGCACGTTATGACGTATCACAACACAACGGAGACCTATTTGGATTAAAGTCCAAAACCTGACTTGAAATAACCTAACAAATCAATCAGGGCTAAAGCGGCTCCATAAATGACAAATTATGTTCACCCAGTCTAATTCATTTGTGGACACTTATTCTTAAGCAGCCCTTAATGCCGATCAAATCGATCAACCATGTCGATATATTTGTGCTGTTTAATGCATTTGAGACATTGTGTTTTCCTCTGTGCATAACAGACATGTGACGGGTATATTCTTCATCTGTAAATGTTAGAAAGTCATGCAAATATCTCAGTAAGTTGATTTATGATTCGCTTTCTGTCTGAACCAAAGAAATAAAAGCGATCATATTATTTCCATTGCATCATATTGCATCAAATCGCATTGTGTTAATCATATTGCAATCTGATCGCACTGCATTGTAATATGGGTGAATCGGATCGCATCACATTGAGAGCTGATTCATATGTATCTTTAATGTATTGCATCATTGTCAATGCTGTTGAGGTGTGAATTGCATCGGCCTCAGTTATGAGATGCACGTCCCTACAGAGAAGAAAACAAGAGCATGCTTATTTGAGATCTATTTTAAACTCGGCCTTCAATACTAAAACATTGTTTCTGTTCTTGCATTCCAGCACGGATAAATCATCACAACAGCAGAACAGCAGGCTATATTCCACCTGTATAACAATATAACATCTCAGCATCTGTTCATAACTTCTCAAAACTTTTCATCTGTAAAATAGCACATTCATAATTCTTTCAATTTTCTCTATATTTTGGACATAACTTCTCAAAACATTTCCACATAATTCTATTTCATCTAGAACGAGTTATGAATGTGCTATTTTACAGATCAAAAGTTTTGAGAAGTTATGTACAGTGCTGAGATATTATGCATTGTTCAGGTGGAATATAGTCTGAGGGGAAAAAGCTGTTCTTATGTCGCTCAGTGATGATTTATCTGTGTCGGAATGCAAAAACAGAAACAATGTTTTCGTATTGAAGGTCGAGTTTAAAATAGCTCTCAATTAGACTAATTCATGCACAGCCATGCTCTTCTTTTCTTCTTTGTAAGATGGCAGAAGTAACACAACCTGAAACTGTAATGCGTGAAAAGTTTCCTGTGTGCACGTGAATGTCTTCATTTTTTATTTTTCCAAATGTCCCTTTAGGGGCTCCATAAAATGTAGCTATTTTAGCACATTTAAAATTAAGCTAAATGAAAATAAATAAATGTAAAATGAAATGTCTATTTTTTTATGACTTTACTTTTAGTTCATTATAATATCCCTGCATTAAATACATTTGAAATATTACAAAAAGATTTCCATGCTGTTTTTTTTAACTTTCTATTAATCAAAGAATCATGGAAAATAAAATGTATTACAGTTTCTGCAAAAAACGCATCAGCACAACTTTTTTCAACATTTATAATAATCAGAAATGTTTCTTGAGCAGCAAATCAGTATATTAGAATGACTTCTGAAGGATCACTGAAGACTGGGATGCTGAAAATAGTTATTTTCACAGAACAGTTATTTTAAATTGTGATAGTATTTCACAATATTACTGAATTTTTATCAAATAAATGCAGAACAGACTTCTTTCAGAAACAAATATCTTACCAACCCCAAATGCCTGAAAAGGTGTGTTACATTGTTCAATATTCTTTACATGTTCATGATTCATTTAATTGTTTATATACTCAGATTTTTCCAGTGTCGGCAGTAACACTGCGAGATCACAACTGCCATGGGGAATTCAATGGAAGCCATTTCCTGTTGCTTTTCCCGGTCATTTCCTGCGGGACGGAGGGAGAAATGGATGAAGCGAACGGAAGAGTTCACTACACAAATACAGTGAGAGACACATTATTCAACACAATTATAATCAGTGTACCTGAAGTAATGTCTTGCTTTCAGCATAAAATTCTGTTATGCAACTGAAATTCTGTCATTCAGTTTAATTAAAAGAGAACGCTCAAAGAGTACCATAAATAAAATAGAATGGTCCTGTTGTGCAGTAATACACCTGACCTGGGTCACACCGCCTCACTGTCACTGAAGATGAAAGCATAAAGTTGTAACCATACACCAAAAACAGATGACCGGGGTCACACTGATCCAGATCCTGCAGAACAAACCATTAACAGGTTTGGTGATGGGAGCGTCTTCAAAAGACACAAAGGCAGAAGGCTCGTTTACTACTGCTGTATATTTGAACTGTATTTGTAAGGTGTTCCTGTGGAAGCGGAAACCATCCGAGGGTTTGAACAATGAGACAGGCGGGGAGGTGTTGGACGAGACGAGTCTGATAGCCATTCATGTGAGTGTTTCAAACCCTCAGTGTGTACTTTAGGCAGCATCTGAACCTTTAAGGAAACTTACTGATTTGAAACGATATATAACAATTCAGATTAAGTCTCTTATTACTCACCAAGGCTGCATTTTACTTTGTGGAAAATTTTACGTTACTTTTGCATCACTTTTTGTCACCTGGTTTGGGCTTTCTTTTTTTTTTTTTTTTTTATATATAAGAAAAACTCTTTCACAGCAAAAGTGAAATTAATAAGGCTCTGGCTGAGGGAAGTGCCTCTGCACCACACTCTCAATTTCCAAATGAATTTGTAAAAGCAACACTTTACTAGTTTCTTTGAAAAAAAGTAATCTGATTACGCAACTCTCGTCACTAGAACACTGGTCACATGATCCTTCAGAAATCATTAATATGCTGATTTGCTGCTCTAGAAACATTTCTAATTATTATCTATGTTGAATTTCATTTTTAGAGCTCTTTGATGAATAGAAAGTTCACAAGAACAGCATTTATTTGAAATAGTATCTTGTAGTATTTAAATGTCTTTACTGACACTTTTGAGCAATTTATTGCATCCTTGCTGAATAAACGTAATACAATAAAATCTTAGTGACCACAAACAGTTCATTTCCTTTCCTAACAGCCATTGCTCTAAACTGCCTGTGTATGACACACTTTTGTCTTTCCGTGTGGTTTCTCTCTGTTTAGATCAGCTGTGAATCATCTGTGATCACTCCTGTGAGTCCAACAGACGTGACTCCGTCCTCCAGGCCTGAGGAGGCACTGCGCCTCAATCCCTGGGTGCCGAGAGGCCCCGCTGCTCCAGTCCTGTCCATGGAGCTGTTTGTCACCGAGGCCTACGAGAAGAGAGCCGTGGGGCCCTGCGTGATCACCGCGTACGACCGCGTCTACGTGCAGGTCAGCGTTATCTGTCACGTTTGTGTGCTTGTTTCCTCTCTGGCGTCTCCTGAAGGTCAGAGCGGATGATAGCACAGCGGTGGAATCCATAACATGATTAAAAGAGCTCAAGGACGTGAGACTCCTGTCGCCATATGGAGGTTTCATTAGTGTATGTCAATGAAGGCCACAAATGGATGTTTGCAAAAAAAATAAAAATAAATAAAAAGTGGAATAACAAGCTACACTTGCAGCTTAGCCGTATATGATGTGAATGAGAACCCACAAATAACAGCAAATAGATCTAATATAATAGAATAATAGTTCAGAGTCATAGCTTGTTTGAAACCTACACTTAGCAACAAACTGAACAAAAATTAATGCATACAAAAATAAACATGAATAATTAAGAATAGTAAATCTAAATCTAAAAATATAAATATTAGTGTTACATTTTTATATTTTCTAAAGAACTAGTAAGATTATGAGATAAATTACTAAGATTACTAAGGTGGCTTTTAGCATATGGTGTTCTGAGTAACTAAGAATAGTAAAGAAAAAAACTATAAACTTAAAAATATGTACAACCAATAGCGTTACATTTCTATTGTTTTCATGTTACTGTGAGGTTGCTAGGGTGTTATGGATGGTTGATATGCTGTTGCTACACGTGATTGTTGGGGTGTTCTGAGTGGTTGCTAGGCTGTTGCTATGTGATTGCTGAGCTGTTGCTATGTGGTTGCTACACTGTTACTATGAGGTTGTTGGCCTGTTGCTATGTGGTTGCTGGGGTGTTGCTATGTGATTGCTTGGGTGTTCTGAGTGGTTGCTAGGCTGTTGCTATGTGATTGCTTGGGTGTTCTGAGTGGTTGCTAAGCTGTTGCTATGTGATTGCTTGGGTGTTCTGAGTGGTTGCTAGGCTGTTATATGATTGCTGGGGTGTTCTGAGTGGTTGCTGGGATGATTTGAGTGGTTGATTTACTTCATTTCTTTCTGTTTGGGTCTGTTAGATCTCAGTGGGTTCTAGTGTTGCGGAGGCCGTGGAGCTCCAGTCGTGTCTGGTCTCTCCTCTCTCAGATCCGCAGGTTCACAGTGGCTGGTCCATCATCACAGCCTCCTGCCCATCCGACCTGTCCTTCAAACTGAGCCACAGGGAAACCCAGGAATCCACAGACAGCACAGAACATGATGAAGACGAGAAGATTGACAGGCAAGATGACCGAAGACTGTCGCAGCCGCTCTCTCACTGGAGACAGATGGTGAGCCACAGCGGAGACAAGAGAGCGAGACGAAATAAAGACAAGAGACCCGACAGACTCGGAGCGAGGAGACCTGAGGAACGCCGACGGAAGAGACGAGAGGACGAACGCGAGAGTGCAAACATGCTGCGGTTCAGTTTCATCCTGCGCCCCATCTTTAATAACTCCATCCAGTTCCTGCACTGCCGGCTGCGTCTGTGCATGCCAGCTGAGGGGCCCTCAGGGGCCACCACTCGGATCTGCACAGATGGGCCTCAGATACCTGGTCTCACGCAGACAACTGCATCTCAACAGGTAATGAACTCGAATGTGGGAAAATTAGCTTTTTGAAACTTTGAATCAGTTGAATCAATTGTTTCGTAGCATTCATAAACACTAACAAATGTAACAAAACCTCAGGCCAAAACATCCATAAAAACACCATTACAAACCAACAGCGAATGTCACTTAATTTTATCACAATTTCCATTCACTGTACTGCACCAGAAGTTGCGTTTGCCACAGAGGCAAAATCATGCATAGGGCCATTTATCTAAAGTACTAAAAGAATGTAATGGAACTGGAGCCAGAACTATTCAATTCTTTATGAATCTTATCCTCAGGAGTAATGAACACTGAGATCTCAACATGACATAATTTACTAATCACATCTGTTAATATCTGCCAGTAAAAATTTCATATCTGTTCTTTCTTTCTATCACACAGTGTGAGTACAGAAATCTCTCTCGGCCCGTGTTGGTCACGTATCCTGCTGGGTTTTTGGCTCCCCCTGCTGGTTTGTACGCATCTTCATTCTCAACTCTCATTTGCACAAATGTTTTGCATTACTTTAACACTTTGTGTTTTTGTGTCTGTATGTGTGTTTATCAGGTAAACTTGCTCAAAAGCCTGCTGGGATGTCTAAACAGACTCCTGCACTCAACGGTGTGTTTTACCCCTCATAAGTAATTTTTGGTTAATAATTGCTCTGCAAGGAAATTTAAAGGGACGGTTCTCCCAAAAATAAAAATTGTCATCATTTACTCACCTTCTAGTTGTTACAAATATGTATGAGTTTTTATTTTTCTGTTAAACATAAAATAAGATATTTTTAAGAATGTGGGTAATCTAACAGCAGTTGGTCCCCATTGACATACATCCCAAATAGCACACGTACATCTGCAAGATGTCTGTTAAAGATCACTCGATCTGGAACAAACATTTGAGACATCTATAAGATGTCAGTTTTACATACACTATAGTATTGGGTCACCCCTTCTAATGAACATGTTTGACTACTTTAGTAATTTCTATGAGTATAAATCTTAATGTTAAAGCATATAATGATATTCTAGGGAATTGTGTGCTTCTAATTTTATAGAAACAGTTTGGACAGGACCCTTTTCTATTCTAACATGACAGTGTCTCTGTGTATAAGACACGGTTCAAAAATACATGATTGATTCAGTCGACTGAATGACTGACACAGTACCCTTAAGTACAAGTCATTGGTGTTTGGTGTGTGTGTGTGTGTCTGTGTGTCTCCGTTTGTGGATTATCTCCTGAGTTACTTGATTAAAGACTGTAAAATGTTTCCTCGACTTCTGCGTGCATCCTCCACAGCACAGTTCGTGACAGTGATGTACATGTGCAATCAGGGGGATAGTATGGGAAAAACAATTTTTGCTGAAAAAAAAAAACTGTTTATGATTACGATTAGAATAATAATAACACCAGCTTGCAATACCATGCAATATAGTGATGTTTTTGTACAAGTAAAGTACTGGCCTTGCACAAAAATAATTGCCCCACTGACATTCTTACGTTAAAAAATAAGGTGGAAACTGTTATTTATCTGGTCTGTGTTTCCAAAACAGACGAGGGTCCAGTGTTAGTGGTCGTGTTCTCCATGTTTCTGATGGGTTTGTGTCTGATGGGGGGAGGGCTGTGGTGCATTTACAGTCACACAGGTACAAACACGCAGACCCTCGTGCAAAATGATCATTTAAGTTAAACAGTGTTTTTTTGTTTTTTTTCATGACAGCTTGTTATTAACACAAAACTTGCTTGTTGGTTGTCAGGGAGGCATGATTTGACCCAGAGAGACGGTGTTATAGAGACGGCGCAACAGGACGGCGGCTTCAGAGACCCACCGATGCTGATGGAGCAGGCCAGCGGTTTACACGTGGTGGACTAAAGATATCCCTGATAGCACACGCACATCATAGAGACGTCTATCTGACATCTGCATTTACATCTGTTTGCTCATCTGCAATCGGACGTTTCCTATAACATGTCAAATAGACCTTTATTAGATGTCTTTAAGATCCCTGCTAAAAAAAACAACAGAACCATCACAGAAAATTCTAATGGTTTTCACGACAAATACCATTACACACATTACAAACCATCAACTTTTAACCATTGAAACCATAAAAGAAATGCTTTTCTGTAGTGTGTTTTGGGACATAGCCTATTCCATTAGGATTTATTGGTTTTAAAAAGCCACCAATAGAAGGTGACCAATTATCAGTAGAGACCAACGGCCTGAAAAAACTGCTAAAACCAGCCTAAGATGGTTGGCTGGTTTTAGAGGGGTTTTGGCCACTTCTTTAGCTGGTCAGGCTGGGAGACCAGCTTAAACCAGCTAAGACCAACCAACCAGCGTAGGCTGGTTTTAGCTGTTTTTTTTTCAGCAAGGTGTTCCATTACAGTTTCAGTAAAACCAATACAAGACCCATTATAACCAGTAAAACCATTACAAATTTTGTGATGGTGTCTATTGTTTTTTTCAGGAGTGATATTTATGATTTAGAATGTAAAACTGACATCTGCCAGATGTTTGTACACAGCAGATGCTTTCTAGATCAAGTGATCTTTAACAGATATCTTGCAGACGTACATGTGCTATCTGGGATATGACCGTGAAATTCAAAACGTGACATAAACGAACAAACTTCATGTGCTTTCTTTAAGGCTGAATTTGTGTACCACTGTTCTGAGGTGCATTTAACTTGTTGTCTTGCTGCTTTTGTTGTGCTGCTAAATGTAACACCATAAATGATGTAAAATGGTTCTTTAATGTTCTTTACTTCAATTTTCAGTCCTTTAATTGTTTTTAATTTACTGTGTTGTAGTACATAGACAATCATGTCTTAAATTGTCAGTCTATTAAAGAAATTTAGCCCGGACACGCTGACGGTGAGGGTTGGAAAGGCTCTTTTATTATGTACTTTAAAACAAAGCTTGAGAACACAGAAATACTTGTACTTTCACAAAGAGATTAATGTTATTATAAATCTGTTGCATTACTGTGGATATTATTAAATGGCAAATCATATACAGAGTGATTATTGTTCCTTAAATGTTCCACGATAAAAACGTTCTGTGATTATGATATCACAGCCATGAGCAGCGAATCATAACAAGTCTTGAAACTGTAATCCTACAGTGTAGCCTGCTAGGAGTGTTGACATATTTCACAATGCATTGTGTGCAACCAAGTTAGATATATATAAGCAAACATTTGTTTTGGTGCAGACATCTTTCACAAACATTACATAGCTGGTCTCTCTCAGGTCCCATGGTACAGTCCGCTGTCGTTCTGTGAGTGCGTCTGTAGGTGGCGCTGTAGGTCCAGTCTCCTCTGGAAGCTGAGAGGGCAGTGCGAGCAGCTGAACGGCTGGTAGCTGGTGTGTTTTCTGCTGTGAGTGATCAGATTGGAGCTCTGACTGAATGCTTTACCACACACCACGCACACATGAGGCTTCTCACCTGAGAGATGACAGCGGTCACACACATTAGCTCTGCCCCTAAAACTACTGAGCTGCCTGGCTGTTTACTACTGACTACACAGGCAGCTGATCTGATTCAAGCACACAAGTGAATGTAAACAAATGCAAGTACCTGCAATTTCAGTTTTGCAACACTATCCACCTATTAATTTCTGTGAAGTGCAGTAAAACTATTTGTGTTACAAAGTAGTGCGTTTATGATTATGACAATTAATTCTATTAATATGACACATGCCAATTTGCAATATAAGCGGGCATTCACACAGAACCAGCATTGTTGCTTTGAAAAAAAGAGAACAAATGGGAAGTCCTTAAACACTTAATGTGAAACTTTAAGTGTTGCGTTCATATTTTAGGCTCTTCTGCTTATCTAAGGTGTGTGCTGAATTTGGGCTCATGAAACCGCGTCAAATAAAAACGAAAGCTCTTATTGATACGCAAAAATGGACTTTAGGGTTGTGGGCCAAAGTCTATTTTTGCATATCAATACCACGAGTTTTTGATTTTATTTGGCGTACTATTTAGACGCATTTTCATGAGACCGGGCTCAATTTGCACCTCCAATATCACTGTATTCGTGCATGCATTTCTACAGTTGTTATATTACTTTTGCCATTAAATTAGTCAAATACAATTTGGCAAAATCTTTCTCTCTTCTGACCAACATAGTCAATGTCTTGATATTTTCTTTCCTCTTTTGTAAAGTCATAGAAATGCTGTAGATAGTTTTTTTTCTTTTGCAATAGGAGCAAATGGGAAAACATAATTCCTTCTGAGAACCATGGAAATATGAAAAGGGTCCAGAGATTCTGACTTTATCATGTTGCGTTCTGGAATTGCCTTATAATTTATTTTAATGATTCATTAAAATTTAAGTCAATGGAAACCCCATTGTGTATTTTACCTGTGTGTATAAATGTATGTTTCTTCATATCAGATTTCTGGTGGAATCTCTTTCCGCAGTAGGGACATGGGAAAGGCCGCGTGTCAGAGTGGATGAGCAGGTGTGTGGAGAGAGTCGACGACCTCTTAAACACCTTCCCACAAACCTTACAACCAAAGCTCCTCTCCTGAAACACACATTCACACAGGCTGTGTTTAGAATAGAGTATTGCCATACTAGTTATGCTGTATATAGTATGTAGACCATTGGTCTCAAACTCAATTCCTGGAGGGCCACAGCTCTGATCCAGATAATCAAGGTCTTCAGGATCACTAGAAACGTCCAAGCA
This sequence comes from Barbus barbus, assembly GCF_936440315.1. NCBI lineage: Eukaryota > Metazoa > Chordata > Actinopteri > Cypriniformes > Cyprinidae > Barbus > Barbus barbus. The sequence goes on from NC_136731.1 coordinate 42,615,826, forward strand.
GGTGTGAGTTGGAGCTAAACTCTGCAGAGCTGTGGCCCTCCAGGAATTGAGTTTGAGACCACTGATGTAGGTAGACTCTTCACGTAGCATGTTCTGTATGCATGATATTTGGGTGACCTGCTATATCTTTACTCATTATTTGATAAGACTGCCAAGAGATTTTAGTTTATTTAATTTCAAGTAAATAAATAAAAATGGTTTTAGTTAACTATAATATCCTCGGTACAGTATTTACTTGTATACTATGTATACAGCCAGCTGTTTAGTACTTACTCTCACCCTCAGTATTCCTGTAGGTCTGTACCCATAAGGCTGTTGAGCATGGCCTAGGGAGCTGGCCAATGGGAGAGCAGCCCTGTTGACATATGACTTGCACAAGTGCGATGCCAAACCCACAGAAGAGGACAGGAGCTACAAAAGGCATAGCAATATTAATATCACACCGTATCAAAAATGGAAATAACATTGTGTTTTACATTATTCTAATGTGTTACTGTTAAACCACATGTGATCTTATGTGCATCAAGTTTGGGGTTTAAAATGTGCATGTCATCACACATGGGGGAAGTCGTGGCCTAATGGTTAGAGAGTCGGACTCGTAATCGAAAGGTTGCGGGTTCGAGTCCCCGGCCGGCAGGGATTGTAGGTGGGGGGAGTGAATGTACAGCGCTCTCTCCACCCTCAATACCACGACTGAGGCCCTTGAGCAAGGCACCCCCAATTGCTCCCCGGGCGCCACAGCATGGCTGCCCACTGCTCCGGGTGTGTGTGTGTGTGTGTGTGTGTGTGTGTGTGTGTGTGTGTGTGTGTGCATTTCTTCACTACTCACTGCTGTGTGTGTGCGCACTTGGATGGGTTAAACGCAGAGCAATTTCGAGTATGGGTCACCATACTTGACAATACGTCACGACTTTACTTATACTTTTTACATATGAAGCATGAAACCCACACAAAAACCCACATGCGATTTTGTATAAGTTGTAAATGTATGAAACTCATGTCAGGTGATCAGATCAGGACTAAAGCATTGTCAAATCTGAATTGTCAAATCATTATCAAATCAGTCTCTACATCTTTTACTCTATTAATTTTGTACTTTCTAAAATGTTCTAGCTACGCTTTCCCTCTGCATAAATTAGATTTTCTTCTAGCCTATATTTCTCATTTGTGAGCATTTTTGGATTAATATAGAAGGCAGTTGCTGCCACGGAATTAAAAAATAATAATAATTAATTAATTAAAATAAATAAACAGAAAAGTTAATTACCTACTATTTTTTAAATCTCTCAATTCAGAATTTTTCTGCAATTTTGAAATTACATTTCAAAGTTGAGTCCCCCCAACACTGAATATGAATAAGAAAGGTAGCATAATTGCATGGCGGAAACATTAATAAATCATTGGCTGAATGAATAATGTTTTCACATCATCAGCTGCTGCCCATGAATCTAAATGTATTTGTTCTGTGCTGTCAAGCTGATAATTGCAATCAGATGTGTTCAGTAAAGGACACACGTGGCCGTTCCTCACCTTCTCACAGAGCGGACATTCACACAGTGGCGTCTGGACGTTGTTCAGCTGATGGTGACTGAGTAAAGCCTGAATCAGACGCTCCAGCTCGCTCTGTCTCTCCACCGAAGCAGAGCACGACAGGTTAGACAATGGACAATCTCCAGACTGCTTCACTGCCATCACACACAATACAACAGAATGAAAAGCGTCCTGACTTTTTTTTAGCATGCAAAAATGACGACGACCGACGACATGAATTAAAATAAAACAAAATGCTAAGTGATGTTTTTGCGCAATACAAGGATTTAATCATTTTTGGAGCACAGACATTGAATCACTCACTCGGTTCTCTTCATTAAGGCCCGTTTAGACCAACAACTATATTAACGATCTGGTTATTGAGCCCAGTCTCATGAAAATGGATATCAATAGCACAATTTTTTTATTGTATTTTATGTGCTATTTATACGCAAAAACTGACTTTGGCGTGCATACGATACGCATTTTGTTGGCATACATATAATACGCATCTACCCCACACCCCTAAACCTACCAATTGCATATCATATGCACGCCAAAGTCCTTTTTTGCAAATAATTAGTAAGTCAAACTGAAACTGAAAATCATGCCAATGAAACGCACATTCATAAGATCGGGTTTATTCTAAGCGTGCGCTGCCATTTTGTCAGGTACTACTTTGTGTCTGTTAGGAGTTTGGACTTTAGTTCTATATTTTTCTGGTTTTTCTATCTGTTCCTGGGTTTCCTTATTTGGTTTTGTTCCTGTTCTGTTTAGTATTCATTTGATCATTAGCCTTGATTAAGTTAACTCCCGTCACCTGTTCATCCCTCATCAGCTGCACTATTTAAGTCATCCTTTCTGTTCAGTTTGTGTCCGTGATTATATATGTTACACCCTTCGTTGATCTTCGCAAGTAAAAGACTTATTATTTATTCCTGCCTGCCTTGTCGTGTTTTCCCTCTTTGGATTACAACCGTAACAGTGTCGTTTTTGGGATTTTTTTTTGTTATAACTGTAGAACGGTTTTTAAAACATTTGGAATTATATGGTTATCGTTATATTGCCCTTGGTTTGAACAAGACTTTACAGCTTTCAGGCTCATTCTCCACAAAGCATTATGGGAAATATATTCTTAAAACTGAACAGCACAGTACAAGGCAGTTGGAAGTGTTTTTGTTGTTATTATTAAACGTTCATGAATATTAATAGAACGTTCTGGCAAGGTCCTCTATGTTATGAACAAATATTGTTCCAATTTTAGTAGAACGTTTGTTTAAAGTTACCTAGTGTAATGTTCTGAAAATGTAAGCACAAAAACAGCAACATTTATTTGGACGTTCATCTAACATTTTTAAAATTTTGTACTGTACTAGACTAACTGAGAATTGTTACTGCTCTTGTATACCGTTGCTCTCTAGTGCAAAAAAAAACAAAGAACAATTGTTTTAAAAACTGGTCGTTTTCAACGTTCAGAGAACATTCAGAAAAAAAATGTTCATAACTTGATGGGGACATTAGCAAGACATTCTTAGAACATTTTTGTCGGCTGGGCTATTAATTAACTGGAATAGAATAGTTATTGGTGACGTATTTAGTTCTTGGAAAAATAACACGAGAAACTCTAGCAATGCATTTATTGCATATCGTGCTCAATCTGCCACACTATTCTAGTCACTGCTGGTGTTGAACTGTGCTGAGCTGTTCATGTACCTGCAGTGGATGAAGGCCAGGGTTGGGGTTCAGCTCCAGCTCCAGCTCCATCAGTGCTATTATGGGTTCGGCTGCTGTCGGTGGATGTGCAGGGCAGCAGCTCCAGAGCCCCAGAGCGACTGCTGGACGTCCATCCATCATGATGCTGAAGCTGAGAGTGGGCGGAGCGTGTGGAGTGATGCCCCACCCTCTTACTTTTCACTAGAAACGATCGTGGCATTTAAAAAGCGAGACTGAAGCCACGACAGATCAGATTACAATCTGAAATGAAAGCACAAAAAATCCCAAATGTTTTAAGTTTAGTCATAATAATCATTGTTAATAATTTCAGTGAACAATATAATATAATAGTGCTGCCAAACGATTAATCAATATTATTTAGATTCTTCACATTAGAAGATAAATGACCGAATAAAGCTAAATACTATGAAATATAATATTTACTTTTTAAATATTTAGTTATTTCGATATATTTTAATGAATATAAACATATAACACAAACATTATCATAATACACTACATATACATTTATTCATAACAGGATATAGCATTCACACATAACAGTAGAAAAATACTATATAGAAAATTAATATATTTATTCAAAATTTGATATTTAGTATTGGTATTGCAATTTTATCTCATAATATCAATATATAATATGAATGTATAAAAATTATCATGATATTTAACAAAACATTTATTCAAAATAAATTATATATATATTAGAATCAGTGTTACTTTTCATAATTTTCCATATTAGACAATAAATGAGGATGGTAGATATGATCATTTTAAACGATAAGAAAAGAGAAAAATAAGAAAATATAATATGTGAATTAAATTGCCATAATATACATTTATTCATATTACAATTTGTATATGTATATTATTTTCATTAATGCTCCGCATCAGAAGAAAAATGAACTAGTACAAGAAGGAAATATTCGATTATTGTAAGAACGTATAAATCCTATTATAGGAATAATCCTGATGCAGATTTTCGACTCTGATATGAATATTGTTTTGCTCAAACGACAATAATCTAGCCAAACAGATTTGAATGTTATGTGCGGTTGATGGCGATGCAGCTGTTCAAGACTGAATTCAGTTAGAACGACAGAATCTGAGGTTTAGAGACGTGAAGCAGCATCAACACCTGCACCAGCTCACCTGCATCTCCAAACGTCTCCTAAATCATCCAGATCACCGTAGAGTCGTTGTTCAAATGAGTTCTCGACATACACTTTATTTGTTCATTTTCATTAAGCTCTCGACATTAAAAACTTAATTTTAGTTCCTCTAAACAGGTGTAAAAAAATAAGACATGATTTATGCTAAAACTACATTAAACTTAAACCATTAAGCATATAGTAAGAATGTATTTTTTTTTATTATTGATGCACTAATAATAGCCACCTGCAGCATTAATGAGATGAAAATAAGAAAAGCTCCACAAAAAAAGTTAAAAGTGATGGAAAACAATTAAGATGCACAACCATGATATAACTGCTCTTTTTTAGTATTTATATTTCTAGCAGTAGCTGTCAGACTCACCCTCGGGCGTCCGGCGGCGGGCGATGCAGATGCGTCTGGTTGTGAGAGTTGTGATTCGGTTCTGAAGCTGCTACAGGAAGTACGAGAGTTTTCTGATGTGTCCTCACCAGACTCGCTTCAGACATCAAATCAGGACGCCTGCTAAATCTGCTCATTCATCATCACTGCCATCAGAAAAGAGCAGAATGTGCCAATCAATGTCACTTTCATTCTGCATTTAACCAAATTGCCTAAATAAATCTCCCAATGCACAAAATGCATCTGAATTATGTTTCAAACTATCGAATATTTCTCCTACAATTCCTCAGAAGAAATAAATGAGTCACTACCAGCTAATAGGAAATGTTCTCTGAATGTTCTGGTAAGGATCAAAGTTATCAACAAGCGTTGTTCTAGTAATGTTAATATCAATCAGAGTTGTCTTGTATCTTCAATAACATTCTCAAATATTTGCACAAACATTTATACATTGTTCAGGAACTTTTTCTGGAACTTCTTGATCATTGGAAGAGAAATGTTTGGGTTAATATTGAGATATTTTTAAGTCTAGAGGAAACGCTTATTAATCCAAGTGTAACTCAGTGATCTCAACAATGCAAAAAGTACATGATGTTCTTCATCAGAGATAGGAAGTGATATAACACATTCATCACATTTTTTAAATGAGATCAATTATCTCTTGTTAACTTCCTTTTTCTGAATCCATTGGCAGATATTTCTTCTTTTTTAAACATAAACTCACTTTAAAGGGATCGTTCACCCAAAAAATAAAATTGTCGCCATTTACTTACCCTAAAGTTGTTCCAAACTCGTATGCGTTTCTTTCATCTGTTGAAAGCATAAGAAGACTTAAGAGTAATGCTGGAGACCTAAACGTTGCCGGTAACCATCGACTTGCATAGCACCCCCCCGCCCACTATGGAAGCCAATGGCTATTGTTAAGCGTTTGGTCACCAAACATTCTTCCAAAAAATTGTATGTTCAAAAAATAAAACTCATACGGGTTTTCCAAACAAGGTAACTTAACTTATGTAAAGTAAATGTATTTTCATTTAAGATATTTGTACAGAAAAACTGGACTAAAATATGAAGAAAATCACTTTTTTTGCAGTGAATGTGAATGCAAACACCTCATTAAACACTTCTCATCTTATCTGCTCTCCACATAGCTCTGAACTCTTACTTTAACTATTGGCCCATTTGGGTCGTTCAGAGAAACAGAGTTGATGAAAGTACATAAAGATGAAAAACTAACCTCTGATGGATACAGTGTTCTTCTGGGAGATAATCTGAATGCTCCAGACCTTCATACAAGCATCAGTGGCTCTGAACTCCTCTCTGGGTTTATGATCAAATAGTCTAACAAAAACACTGAATATTTAGCAGCTATGAGAGATGGTGGGTTAAGGCTTTAGGAGTATATGAGACCACAGAGATGTGAACACTGCGCCCACACCGACCCATTGTGTGATTTCTCATCTGGTTTGGTTTGTGATTTTGGTGTGAACAGAGGGCTGAGGGAGATTACCCAGCAAGCCGAGGGACAAAGTCATTTATAGTTTTACTTTTTTAATATTTTAGTAGAATCTTTTCAGCAGAACAAACTACAAAACTGGAGAAAAATTGCAGAAGTTTAAGAGAGAATTAATAGTTGGGTCATAAGTGTTAAATTATTCCTATAGCCTAAATGGAAAATGTTTTTTATCTTTATTGTATAGTTATCATCCTTTGTGTGAACGGGCAGTTTTTCATAGCCTACATAAAATACATGTTAAATGTTTCATTTCTGTTATGATTATTTTTATGTAAAGTAGTTTGAGTTACCAATTTGAATGAAATGTGCTATAGAGGTAGCCTATAATACTTCTTTAAAAAAGAGTTTAAGACATTCAGCATATATGTAGCTGTTCATTACTTTGCAAAGAGTTTTCACTTACAGACACTTTCCTACCAAAGCCACTTTCGAGAAAGCGCACACAGCGCGTTGTTTCGAGTTCCTAGAAAGATGCAAAGAAGACAATGCTGAAAAACGAAGAGATCAAGGCGAACAAAGAAGCCCACCGGCCCACCGTCTCCCCCTAGAGCTCCTGCTCGTTTTTACCCACAAGCCCACCGCTTCACCTGCTCCATCTGCAGACACGCCGCCCTCACCGCAGAGCGCCGCTCCTGACACACGGAGGGAAGGGGTTCGCGATAAGCATCTCGAGTCTCTGAGGGTTTGTGGCTCAGAGGATTGAACACTGGAAATTCATCTAGTTCAGCTTCATCTAAGTGAGATTCACCAGCTGTGCGGGTCAGGAAAAAAACAAAACACAAAGTGCAAGAATCTTTTATGATCTTGAATGATTTTAAAACACCTGTGTAAAATACGTCCTACATAAACTTGGATTAAAGCCTGTACATTAAAGCTTTAATAAAAGCGCAGTCACCTTATTTAGCCAAAAAAAGGCAACTGTCTATTATAATGTATTTTAAAAATGTCTGAAGCACAGCAAATCCGCGTGACAAACTTGAACCCTTTGAGAAATCTTTTCCGTGAATTCCGACTGGATCGCCCGCGGCATTCGCTGAACAACTTGACTTTAGGAAAAGCAAATCCACACTAGGCTACATACGAGGATTAATGCATTTGGATCGATTTTTGCATCCTACGAAAGTTAAAAACACTGCTAATTTATCTATTTGAGCTTTAAAGAGTGCAGGGATTTAAAGCGGCAAAACTTAAGCGCGCGCTTAAACGAATGATTTCTTCTGTGGACGCTAGTTATGGTTAATTATTGTTCCTTGGTATGTAGGACTAGCAGCTAGGCCTAGCTTCCCTTTTAGTCTATATTGTTATAGTTATTACCACCTGGTGTAGGCCTAAGTTTTAATTCTAGCTATGTTCTTGGTTATGAACGAGCACTTCTGTTGAAAACTGTAGGCCAGAAATATCACTTGATCTGACATGACCACAGTTTTTATCAGCTTAAAATCAAAACGGTTTAACCTCACAAAACGGTAAGAGATAAGAGTTCATACAAAAACGTTACCCTTGTGGACTGTATTATATTATTCTGTCATTTTTTCCTCTGAATATCTCTGCTATGCATTAGCTACCATTTTGCGGTTGCAGTGAGAAAACAGAGGAAGAGTGACAAATAAACGTGTCACTTTCTCACGACCCACCTTCTGTTTTTTTCTTCTCTCAAATCCTCTTTTTTTCATGATGTCCATCTTTTAAAAACAGATGCAGAGTAATATGCTGAACAGATGATAGCAGCCCCCCAAAAAGTCACTCTTTAAAGTGGCACATTTTATCCGTTTCATTTATTGTGAAGAAAGAAGCACAAATACACTTTACAAATGAGCAAAACCTTTGACAGACATACAATTGTTGGTTTGAAATGCTAGAACAATACACATTGAACATGAAGACAGACAGTATTGCGTGTGGTTTGTGGTTGATGTTTATTGTTAATGTGATTCTCCACCTGTGGTTCCTTTGATAGGATATCTTTGTGAACCTGAGGAGAACTGACTTCACACATCCACTAAAACCACCTGATTCAAATACATTGAGACTTTTGAGATGTGCAGATACAGACATTTGATCTGATGCAGGACAGTTCAGGTGGGCTTTCATTGGCCAAATGCATTTTAGCACCATATAAAGTAGGCTATATGAAACAGTGCCTGATATCAATCACTGTCTCTGTGAATGCAATGAAAGATGATGTAAAGCATCAAAACGCTTTCATAAGACCATCTGAAAACCCCCCCACATGTTGTACAGTCAGAATGATTGTCAGTATCTGAATGCCCTTTCCGTGACCTGGCCTGGCATAACTTCGCACCATCTTACTCTCGGTCGGTTGGGCTTTCTACTGATCGTCGAGTGCCCTAGAGTGGGTGTGTATGGAGGTGTGTGAATCGCTCTGCTCGAAGGTACTCAAGATACTCACAGTTTCACTATGGGCATAGGGTGATGACATCATCCCGAAACGTCTCTCAGACTCCCTATCTCAGTCTAAAAGATGGAAATGTGACACTTAAACAGGTTAAACCACAAGAAGCAGAAGGTCTCAGGCCGTGACATTTCCACTTCAGACTGTTTTGATCAGTTGTGTAGTCAGTGACGCATCTTTATTCTTTGGGCTTTGGGAAATTACATAACATAAACAAAACATGATATGGCAAGCAGACGAAATTCCCTGTAAATCATTGTTACTAGTGATGCATTGTATTGTTGTATAGCCTACTATTTTTTATTAAAATTTAAAAAAGGAATATATATGCATACACGTGTGTGTGTGTGTGAGTGTGTGAGAGAGACCATAGACCACAAAACCAGTCTTGTCAATTTTCGAAATTGAGATGTATACATTATTTAAAAAGCTGAACAAATCATCTTTCCATTGATGTATGGTGTGTTAGGATAGGACAATATATTGCTGAGAGACAACTATTTTGAAAATCTGGAATCTGAGGGTGCAAAACATAAAAATATTGAGAAAATCGCCTTTAAAGTTGTCCAAATGAAGTTCTTAGCAATACATATTAATCAAAAATGAAGTTTAGGAAATATATTCATGGAACATGATCTTTACTTAATATCCTAATGATGTTTGGCATTAAAAATATAATTTTGACCTATGCAATGTATTTTTGGCTATTGCTACGAATATACCTGTGCTACTTAAGTCTGCTTTTGTGGTCTAGGGTCACACACACATACGGGCCAATGACATGACACCTACATTTTCTGTCTGACTGCATTTTTTCAGTTTAAAAAATGGTTTAAATGCATTAAAAAGATGCCATATATATGAAGGGCCTCTCTCTTTCTATATATATATATGTATGAACTACAAAAAACATTAGTTATTTGTCATTTTTCTGTTATTCAAAGTGTCAAAATATCATGTGGTGCATCTTTGAAAAAAACATCTTTGAAATTACCTTAATTTTCTGCGCTATTTGGCATGATTTCCGAAGTGTTTTGTAATACGCTATAAAATTGCAAAGCATTTGTATTTATATTTCCGTCATAATATACAAACAAACTGATTTCCATTTTATGAAATATCATGTGGTGCGACCATCAAGAAACTACCATTTTGGGACTTTTATGTTGAAATCTATTCAAAGATAAGACTTTACATCATATACCAATTTCCAGAGGACCATGAAAGCATCAGGCAGGTTTGTAAGTCTCTTTCAAATTCTCAAAAAAATAATCTTTTAATGGCTGGTATGTAGTTACCACATTTGGATATCATGTGGTATGACCTCAAAAAACAATGAATAATAAGTTATTTCTGCACTTATTTATTTTCATTATACATTTCATAGTGACCTTTTGTGGGAAGCCAGCTTGTTTTGTTTAGGTGACCAATTCTGTTCTTGTAAATTCTGACTGAATTTGAAAATATCATGTGGTGCGACCACTGCAGAGTGTTTTCCATTATAGATATATATCCCAGATTGGCAGTTTATTTTTATTTTTTTATATTGTGGCAGGGTGGAAGAAACACGCAACAAGGGTGGCTCAAAATAAATACCCCGGAGGGTGGATTTATTAACAAATAGAGGTGTTGGGTGCAAAAAGGTGGCTGAGGTGCTGTGGTGCTCTTCTTGGTGCGTTTTCTTCCCAGGGCGGTGTGTCTGTGCGGTGCTTGTGGCAGGGCAGGATCGCTCACTCGCTGGGATCTGCAAAATGAGAAGAGGACGGCACATTAGTTCTCAGCTTGCTGGGAGATATCTGCCACCCTTGTTGCGTGTTTCTTCCACCCTGCCACAGTGGTGGAGAATGCGGGCAGTGTTCAGGAGGGAAGGGTCCAGGCAAGGGGCGGAGTCCAGTGGCCGCACGCGCTCCCCTCTCGGGTCCGGGAGCGAGTGGCGGCGGCTTCTTCCAGCGGCTTCATCCTACTCCTAGGTCCCCGGAGCTTCTGGGGGACTCGACGGCCCGGCATCCTGGCCCGTCAGCCGTCTAACGGGTGCGGCAGTCCTCCTACTCGACGCGCCCTTCCTGGATCCACGAGGACACCAGCGTGCATGCTCCCGAGGAGAGGCGCGCTTGGCATTTAAACAGCGGCGGTGAAGAGGCTCTATTCACATCAAGTGCGCCTCATCACACGCCGCCAGCCCTGGCTGTTTCAGCGCCCCTCCTCTCTCACACACCCACTCCCGTCGGGAGCCTGGTGAAGGGCAGCGAATACGGGACGGGGTGGTGATGATGATAAGGGGGGATGCAGCCGACTCGTCACAATATATATATATATATATATATATATATATATATATATATATATATATATATTCAATTGATGGTTTATATAAATAAAAAACTTTAGTTTAGTATAATTTGGAATATATTTTATGCAATTTGGCTCACTTCAGACTGTTAATATTTGTAAAATATTAGAAAAATGCAATAATTCAGAGCATGTAATTTTAGTTTGGTAATTATGCATTTATTAGTAATTTATTATTTATTTATTAATAACTATTTTAATCTATTCTACCAGATTATACTGCCAAGCAAAGTAAAATAAACAGTCACCATAGACAGCATTAATTCTGACCCAGCAGTCTAGCACAAACTCCAGAAGTCATTTTCTACTATTAGAAAGATGTTAACGTTGTCATCTCAGAACCTGAGCCAGCAACCTCCCCCTACTCTAAATTGACCTTTTTGTCATTTGGAGCGACCAATAATAGCAATAACTGTATTAAAATAAAATATCTAATTTCTGTGGTTGAAATATGAATCACTGCTACAGTATGCTTAAGTGAATGGTATTTTAAAACATTTTTATCAGTTTTATGCAATTTGCAGGAAAATAGGTCTGCTAACTACATTTAAGGCAACTCTGAAATTATAGAACAAAAATAAGAGATCATAATTTACAAAAACTCAAATTAAATGCAAATACTTTTTCTAAACATTTTAATTACTGAGAACATTAAAAAAAAAAAATGTTAAGCATGTTAAGGAAATTATTTAATTTTAATATCAATCATGGTCGCACTACATGACATTTTCTAAGGCTAAGCCCAAATTCATCTAGATGAAAAAAAAAAAAACTAAATTCACTTCATTTAAATTTTTTATATGAATTTGTGTACACAACACTCTTAATGTTTGAACAATTACAGTATATATTATTATTTTTTATATTTAAAAATTGGCCTGTCGAAAATCCTTATACATGCACGTGTGTGTGTGTGTGTGTGTGTGTGTGTGTGTGCATGTTTATGTGGTTTATGAGGACACAAATGTGTATAATGACATGGGTATGACAGAGGTATTACAATATGAAGGTGGTTTATGAGGACACTGCCTATGTCCCCGTAATTCAAAAGACTTAAAAAACATACTAAATGGTGTTTTTTTGAAAATCTAAAAATGCACAAAGTCTCCTGTGAGGGCTAAGTTTAGGTGTAGGGTTGGTGTAGGGCAATAGCACACACAGTTTGTTCAGTATAAAAACCATTACGCCTGTGGAGAGTCCCCATAAACCACAAAAACCAACGTGTGTGTGTGTGTGTGTGTGTGTGTGTGTGTGTGTATATATATATATATAAATATACGTATATACAGTTGGGCAAAAAAGTATTTAGTCAGCCACCAATTGTGCAAGTTCTCCCACTTAAAAAGATGAGAGAGGCCTGTAATTTTCATCATAGGTACACTTCAACTATGAGAGACAGAACGGGGGGGGAAAGAATCCAGGAAATCACATTGTAGGATTTTTAATTAATTAATTGGTCAATTCCTCGGTAAAATAAGTATTTGGTCACCTACAAACAAGCAAGATTTCTGGCTCTCACAGACCTGTAACTTCTTCTTTAATATGCTCATCTGTCCTCCACTCGTTACCTGTATTAATGGCACCTGTTTGAACTCGTTATCAGTATAAAAGACACCTGTCCACAACCTCAAACAGTCACACTCCAAACTCCACTATGGCCAAGACCAAAGAGCTGTCGAAGGACACCAGAAACAAAATTGTAGACCTGCACCAGGCTGGGAAGACTGAATCTGCAATAGGCAAGCAGCTTGGCGTGAAGAAATCAACTGTGGGAGCAAGTATTAGAAAATGGAAGACATACAAGACCACTGATAATCTCCCTCGATCTGGGGCTCCATGCAAGATCTCACCCCGTGGGGTCAAAATGATCACAAGAACGGTGAGCAAAAATCCCAGAACCACACGGGGGGAACCTAGTGAATGACCTGCAGAGAGCTGGGACCAAAGTAACAAAGGCTACCATCAGTAACACACTACGCCGCCAGGGACTCAAATCCTGCAGCGCCAGACGTGTCCCCCTGCTTAAGCCAGTACATGTCCGGCCCGTCTGAAGTTTGCTAGAGAGCATTTGGATGATCCAGAAGAGGATTGGGAGAATGTCATATGGTCAGATGAAACCAAAATAGAATTTTTTGGTAAAAACCCAACTCGTCGTGTTTGGAGGAGAAAGAATGCTGAGTTGCATCCAAAGAACACCATACCTACTGTGAAGCATGGGGGTGGAAACATCATGCTTTGGGGCTGTTTTTCTGCAAAGGGACCAGAACGACTGATCCGTGTAAAGGAAAGAATGAATGGGGCCATGTATCGTGAGATTTTGAGTGAAAACCTCCTTCCATCAGCAAGGGCATTGAAGATGAAACGTGGCTGGGTCTTTCAGCATGACAATGATCCCAAACACACCGCCCGGGCAACGAAGGAGTGGCTTCGTAAGAAGGATTTCAAGGTCCTGGAGTGGCCTAGCCAGTCTCCAGATCTCAACCCCATAGAAAATCTTTGGAGGGAGTTGAAAGTCCCAAAACATCACTGCTCTAGAGGAGATCTGCATGGAGGAATGGGCCAAAATACCAGCAACAGTGTGTGAAAACCTTGTGAAGACTTACAGAAAAAGTTTGACCTCTGTCATTGCCAACAAAGGGTATATAACAAAGTATTGAGATGAACTTTTGTTATTGACCAAATACTTATTTTCCACCATAATTTGCAAATAAATTAATAAAAAATCAGACAATGTGATTTCCTGGATTCTTTCCCCCCCCGTTCTGTCTCTCATAGTTGAAGTGTACCTATGATGAAAATTACAGGCCTCTCTCATCTTTTTAAGTGGGAGAACTTGCACAATTGGTGGCTGACTAAATACTTGTTTGCCCAACTGTATGTGTATATGTGTGTGTGTGTGTGTGTGTGTATATATATATATATATATATATATATATATATATATATACACAGTATGTGTGTGTGTGTGTGTGTATAGAACACATAAATGTATTCTGCCATTTCATGAATCCATTATAAAACTTTTTTGTGAAGTTGTCAATAAAACCAAGATTATTGGAGTATGGCCAAGAAAAGGCCATTTAAGTCTTTTTACTTTAAATTCAATCTGTTAATTAGATTTCTGTGTAATTATTTCTGAATATGTTGTCAAACTAAATCCTACACCTTTTTTTCCATTGTGAGGCTTGATTTGTGTGATTGTGAGTTTATGTTCTTTGAACCATCACGGCCAAAAATCATTTAACATTCATCTGAATGTAGAAGCAAAATTCTAAATGGTTTCTTAAAAAAAATAAAATCTCAAAACAAATAACTTATAATGATATATATATATAAAAAAAAAAAAAAAATTGGTGTGAATCTCAGGCTGGTTTTGCTCTAAAAACCATGGGCCTGTGCTATTTATAGCAGCTGCTTCTAAAAGCCCCAGCAGGAGCAGGACTGGAGGAGGGCGTGTGTCGATTCACACAAACACACCCTGCTCTTTCAGAGGGTAAGATTGAGTCAAAAGGTGTGAAACCACACGTCCGAGAGAGAGATAGAGATGGATGCTTTTTCTGTTGCATGAACATGTGGGGCTCAAAATGAGCACAAATTCTCACAGAAACATGCATAAACATCAGAACGTTACTGTTCAGAAAATTCAGTCCTCGCGAGTCGGCGCTGAACGATTATGAGAGACACGAAACTCAACAATATTCAATTATTGAACAGAGTTTGCTCAGATGCAGGGTTATCACAGTTAGCTAAAACTGAATTGAAAATTAAAACCATAAAAAGACGGTCACTGAAATTAAATATAACAAACTTTTTATTTCAGGTAGTTGCCAAGCCAACATTTCTCATTTTAATAGTTCAAATTTATGTAGTAAAATAACTACCTATCTATACACACACACACACACACACACACACACACACGCACACACACATAACAAAAACCACTGAAAAAAACAAACACTGTTTCAACAACAGCTGAAAATTTAATGCTGAAGTCTAGATGCTGTATTAAAAAAAAGGAGGCACCAAAAATAAATAAATCAGCTGGATGAATCTGAATATTAATGGAATAATTCACCCAAAATTAAGAAAAATAATGAAATAAAAGTATATTTGCATCACATTATTAGTCATTCCAAACCTGTTTGAAACATTTATTTATTCATTCATTCATTTGCGTGTGTGTGTGTGTGTGTGTGTTCAACAAAATAAAACCATTTAATTATTTATTGATTGATTTAAATTTTTGACTCACTTTAATATTCAACATTAAAACTTCTAGCAGAAGAGTGTAATGAGGCTTTATTTTTTAATATATAAAAAGAAATGTATCATATTTTATGAAAAAACAGATTTCACATGAACGATGCAAACCCTGCTGTTAATTGTATCTTTGAACTGTCATACATGCAATGTTCAATGAAAAAGCAACTCATGATTTTATGTGAGTTAAGTCAAGTCACCTTTATTTATATACTGCTTTTAACAATACGGATTGCGTCAAAGCAGCAACAATATTAAATAGGAAAATAGTGTGTCAATAATGCAAAATAAAGGCATTGAAAGCGATGTCATCATCCAGCTCAGTTCAGTTCAAATACAACATGAATCACTAGTTATGAAAATGAAAATCCTTTTAGTTTTCACAAATCTTTCAATGTGTCTCAATCTGATGTGTGGGCTTGTTGTAAATCCCCAGCGCGAGGGAACTAAAAATGTGCAACATGATGATAAACGGGGGTTTCCTACACTAACATTGTTTTCACACTGTGAACTGTGCACACACACATTTCAAGATACTTCTAGAAACTTGTACCTCAGTAACTGCATTCTGACACCGTTGCTTTCAAAAAATGACCTTGCATTTGAAATTACACAAAGATCTGTAATTTTAATGGAAAAAAATAAAAATACAACACCTAGAACACATTAAGAACCACAGAAGTCTCATGCATGTAAGTGGCAGGTTCAGAAAGTGAAATTTAAAACAAAGTATTAAAACAATCAAAATGCAACACTTTACTCTGATCATAAGCGCAATTTCAAGTAAAATTATTTGACATTCAGGACATAATTTTAGTTTCCATACAAAAGTCTAAATCATACAATGACACTAAATCAGATTTTCAAGCACGAAGATATAAAGTCCAAACACTTCATCCTTTAAAATGACTAATTAGCGCCACCTGCTGTGCACGTGATGGCAATGATCTTTCTCAAAGTTCTAGCAAACTGAGTGAATATATAAAACCTGACATTTACATATAAGTTTCAAACTGTTTATTTCTGTGTATTTCTTACAAGTCCAGTGGCTCGCTGACGTTTTATGATGTGAATGTGGCTATTGTGTGCAGGTTGTCATGGAAACTTCAAAGCAGCTTCTGGGGCCCCTCTGTGTCGAAGTTAGTGAAGTTGGACACGTATTGTTGAACAAACCGGCCTGCGCCGGACTCGAGTGCAAGGAAACCAGGGGCTTACATCATGAAGGTTCAGCTTTAGAGTTGAAAACGCTGAGAGTTACAATACATCACTGTAAGTACATTTCACTTTTATTTGTGCATGTAGATTGTCTGCAGTTTATGAGCTCAACTGACTGTCACGTCACCTAGTGTGTCAAATCAAACCTAATTTTAGATGCATTAATAGAACGTATACTTTAAAAGGAGGCAGCAAACTACAAAACTAAACATCACTTTGAAGTGTCAATTTATATGAAACCATTCATTGTTTTAAGTGACATTCCATTCCATTTGATTAGTAATTGTAGTAACACTTTTATAGCAAATATCTGGTTTTTAAGGTGTGTTTGGTAAGTTAGATATTGCTGATATTATTGCTCATTTGTGAATAATTCCTCAAATTAAGAGTGCAATTTCTTTATTAAAGGGTGCCTAATGCTATTAGTTATGTACACTGTTAAAAAGTTTGATTTTCATGATAAACATGGCCAAAGTTTCAAAAAACCTTTTGGATGTATGACGGAGGATTTCTGTGCCAAATACACTCCTTTCGGGTTCGTACAAGTTTCTGAAAGTTTTTTTTTTTGATCATGGATCAAATGATGTCATGAAGGGTGGAACCCCTTAATCTCAAGTAAATGTATCTTTATTTAAGAAAGAAGTCTTAAATTGTTAGAATGGTTAGATTCTTGAATCTAATAAAGTGTCACCTTGATTTGAATAGTGTTTAAAAAGATGTCTTCCTCTGTCTGACTGTAGATGTTCACGCTATCTGAGCTGTGGTCCGGCGGTGAGCGTCAGGGCAGTTATAAGTTGCTGAAGCCGTGGTGGGAGGTCTTCATGGACTATCTGCTGGTGCTCATGCTGATGGTGTCCATCCTCGCCGGGACGCTCCAGCTGTCACGGGATGGAGTCGTGTGCGTCCCTGTACACTCCTCTTCTATCAACTACAGCTCTCCCATGGAGCATGTGTCTGATACTGTTTTTAGAAGCACACCAGAGCCACCCAAGATGAGGGGGCGACGTACCAACCTTGACTTCCAGCAGTACATCTACATCAGCCAGGTTTGCTATCATGAGGCGTTGCCCTGGTACTCGCGGTTTTTACCATATGTGACGCTGCTACATACATTAGTTCTCCTGGCCAGTGGCTGCTTCTGGTTCCACTTTCCGCTCACATCTGCTCGCATCGAGCACTTCCTATCACTTCTCGCCAAGTGTTGCGAATCACCCTGGACAACAAGGGCACTTTCTCTTACGGCCAAACTGGACACACGCTTCTCTGAGACAGAACAAGCAGTGCAAGCCAAAGTTCAGGTAACATCTTCATACAAAATGCGCAAGTCAAGTCTGGACTCAGGGATGGACAGCCCTCTGTTGGCAGGGACTGATAGTGTGTCCACTACAACGCAACCGTCTCCGTGTCCCTCAACGTTGTCTCATTGCTCAACGCTCTCAGCCATGTCACTCACGGAGCCAGTTATGCCTGTGCAAGTTGTTCCGGACACTTCCAGACAGGGAGCCACATTGGACCGCAGCGACAGAGAGCAGGCCAGAGCTCTGTTTGAGAGAGTGCGCAGGTTTCGTGCTCACTGCGAGAGTTCAGATGTTATCTATAAGGTAACGCCCAAAGTATACATACACCTTGTTGAAAAACTGATTAGCACAAAACCAAGTTAATGTGCACATGCGACCTGCTTGTAAAAAAGATCGGATTGTGCATGTAGTACAGTACGCACGTACTATTTTGATGACAAAATTTGCATCATGCACACTGTATGCGGACCCTCACATACGGGTAAAACTGATTTAATTTGATAACTGGTATACTTTGGTCTTAACATGCAAACCAGTTCTAATTCAAGCAAATTCTCATTCAGAAATTGCATGTCTCATTAAACCATGGTGACAATTGCACTTGCAGTTTAGAGGATGTAAAAAGACTGTTTTTAAAATAATGTTACAAATACTGCATCTCTTTCTGTAGGTGTACACTGCTCAGACAGTGTTCAAGGTTCTGAAGTTTATTCTGATTGTGAGCTACACCACTCCTCTCCTGGGCTCAATCTCCTTTAGTCACATCTGCCAGCCTCACTCTTCTGCTCTGATCGGCTACAGCGTCTTCCAGTGCAGTCACTCGCTGTCCTCCGTCCTGCGCAAGCTAATGCAGGCCTACATCTTGCTGCTCTTTCTGTTCGGTCTGCTGGGCATCTATGCCCTGTTCTGGATCTTCCAAAAGTATGGGTGCCCCAAGACGCGAGAGGACTGTGTGTCCATGTAGTCTGTAGTCTTTCACCATGTGTGAGTGTCGAGAGATTCTGGTGACTGGACTAACGTGTCTGTTTGTGTTCCAAGAACTAAGAACTAAATGCAAAAAGTTGAAGCCAGGCCACCTTTTCAGCGGCACTGGAATTTTTTTCCATTCATTTTTTCCAAAGGGATTTTAAACATATTTTAAAAGCATTTTAAGCCATGAACCAAACTAACCATTTCTGAGGTGAATCACGACATTATACACTTTTATTTAAATCAAAAAGGTATTAGAGAATTGGACAAAAAGACAAAGGCACAAGACTGAACTGGATGGCTTTAATGAGAAAAATAACTAAAAAACCATGAAGCATAATGAATGGCATAATCAAGTATAAAATAATGTAGAAATATACAACTATTTACATGCAATTTGCTTGCCACAACTCTCTGACTTGTGGAATTTTCTCTTTTCACTACAAATTCAGCTTTTAAACATTATTTTAAAAATAAGTTGAAATAATGTAAAAGGATTGATTCAACAAATGCCTGTTACAGGACTGGGCAACTTCAGTCCTGGAGGGCTCCAACCCTAATCAATCACACCTGCGTATAGCTTTCTACTGATCTTGAAGACATTGATTGACGTTGAGGTGTGTTTAATAAGGGTTGGAGCTAAACTCTGCAGGACAGCGGCCCTCCAGGACCTAAGTTGCCCAGTCCTGGCCTATACCATTAATTAACAGCATTGGAACTATGTGTCCCTATGGAGAAAATGAATGAATTTCGACTTGGGAACCCAACTGTTGCATTCTGTAAATTTAAAGAAAGCTATTCTGAAATGTTGATTAAATCTGCCTAATTCCCAGGTCTTTGAGGCAGTACTCTTTCCAGAGTCTACGTGAGAAAGGATCCATGCTAGATGTACCTGACCTTCATAATGACCTCGCCTTCCTCTTGCACATGGCCGACCAGTACGACCCTCTACTGGCCCAGCGCCTGTCTGTCTTCCTCTCACCGGTCAGTGAGACTCGACTGCTGGAAGAAAGTCTGGAGCGTCGCTGGGGAGCTGATCGCTTGCGGTCAATGATCACGTCTGACCAGCAGGGACGCTCTCTGCTGCAGCTCGTGGCCCTTCCTCGCCTGCCAGCGGCCCTGTTCACCTTCAGCCAGCTAGAGGTGTTGAAGTTGGAACTTATTGGAGATGCCAAACTGACAGCACAAATATCTAACATGACAGCACTCAGGTAAGTATTTTAATTTCAGTTGCACCTAATTTTGCACATAATTGAATTGCACATAATTTTGCAGTCTAACACAGACTAATAATGAGGGTATAACATTTTAGGATGAGAAACATTTTAATTTGGATTCTCTTCTCATTAGAGAGATGCACCTTTACCACTGCACTGCATCAGTGGAGCCTGCAGCACTGCAGCACCTTCAGGAACATCTAGAGACTTTACATCTAACCTTCACCCAAGCTGCAGAGATCCCAGTCTGGGTTTATTCCCTCCGCGGCCTGCAAGAGCTGCACCTCAACGG
Organism: Barbus barbus; assembly: GCF_936440315.1. Lineage (NCBI taxonomy): Eukaryota > Metazoa > Chordata > Actinopteri > Cypriniformes > Cyprinidae > Barbus > Barbus barbus. The sequence continues at coordinate 42,636,173 of NC_136731.1, forward strand.
GAGGTTGAGCAATGAGGGCGGGATGGGGCGCGGATGGGCCCTTGGCAGCCTTCGACAACTGCGTCATCTCCGCGTCTTGGTGCTGCGAGGCATGCTGCAGAAAGTTCCAGGGGAGCTGAGCGAATTGGCAGGGAGTCTGCTACAACTGGAGATATATAACGAGGGCACCAGGTTATTGGTACTTACAGGACTGAGGCGTTTGTCTGGACTGGCAGAAGTGCAACTGCAAGGATGCCAGTTGGAGAGGCTGCCATCAGCGCTGCTGGCGCTTACAGGTCTACGCAGTTTGGACCTGCAACACAACAGTCTGCGTACTCTAGAAGAGCTGTTAGGATTGCAGCATTTGCGGCGTCTGTCCTGCCTACGACTCGCACATAACCGCGTTCTGGCTCTTCCGGCCAGTGTAGGAGTGCTGCGCTCACTGGAACTCTTGGATTTGGCACACAATCAGCTGCAAAACCTACCTTTGGCGCTCTTTACACTGCATAAGCTGCGACGCCTGCTTTTGGCAGGAAACCTTTTGGAAGAGTTGCCAGCTGAAATCGGAGCCTTGAAGCTTCTTGGCGAACTAGACCTGAGCGCCAACAGGCTTGAACGTCTCCCCAAGGAACTGTTTGAAAGTTGTGCAGAGCTTCGCAACTTGAATGTCGCAAATAACTCTCTAGGGTCTTTGCCTGCTGGTTTTGACGGCCTGACTCAGCTTTTGCGTCTGGATGTACGGGGAAACAGCCTAGAGGAACTGCCGGTCAAGCTGGGGTGTTGTTTTGGGCTTCGTGGAGGTGGTTTGCTGGTGGAAAACTGGCTGTTGCACACCCTACCTCGGCAGGTCAGGGATGTCCTACAGCAGCCCAGCTCTTGCCCCTCTTCTGAACCTCCATCACGACCTAATTCTGACTGCTTTCCTACCTTTTCAGCTGCACAGTGGAGCTTCCACTCCGCACTGGAATCTCAGATATAAAACATCAGCTTCAGACTGAACTCATGAACAATATCTAAATAATATTATTAATAATGCTTTTCCACTGCATGTTACGGCACGGTACGGTTCACTTTTGGGGAGGTCTCCACTGGGTACAGTACCTGGTACCTGGTACTTTTTTCAGTACCACCTCGGTTGAGGTTCCAAGCGAGCCGTACCGTTACCAAAACGTGTCGTGTAAACTCTGCTGATCACTGATTGACCGGAGAAAATCGTCACTGCCTGCTTCATTAAACTTGCAACACGAGACACAACAGACCCGCTAGATTTAAACGAACACAGCCCTCGAAGCATCAAACGCAACTGTTTTGAATGAGCACACCTTTTTTTAACAACCAAAAAATGTCTGTTTCATTGTCTGCTAAGGAAGTACAGATGTTCCTCTCGTTGATAGCTGAGGAGTGGATCCAGCAAGAACTTGATGGAGCGACGTGGAGTCACGGCAGTAGATGCGGTGCAACTATAACAACGTGAATAATCCCGCCCACTCTAAAGTGGTACTAAACTGCAGTGGAAACACAAACCGAGCCGACCCGAACCGTGCTGTGCCGTACTGAGCCGAGTCATACCACGCAGTGGAAAAGCGCCATAAAATGAGTCAGGAAAAGCCAGTCTTTTGCCAAGAAGACTTTAAATGCCACTCATAAGGATACACTGATATGATGACTGAAAAAAATTAGAAACATGTTTATATACTTAACCGGGTAACTGTCACTAGCCTTATTAACCCATTGTAAACCTTTCTAATCATCATTTTGAAAAGCAAGACTCTAACTTTCATATTTGGTGACTGATTTTTTATTTTTATTTTTCCCATAGAAACCTTGGCTACTTTTTATGCCTAAAGTTCAAAAACATAACATCATTATAATTTTATGTCTAAAATGTGTTATATATATTAATTACTGACAGAATCTCCATTCATGATGGAATGCAAACTATGTATGGCTGCTTTCTACATGTCCTTTACAGTCCTAACACGGATCACAATATTTCGTTTTGTAGTATGTTTTGTAAAATATATATTTAAAAAAAATAATTAAATGTAGTGCAGTGCATTATTTTACATTTCCATGAACTTATATATGTATATATATTTCTTTATCCATTTTCCACTTGCCAAAATTAAGTCTGTGCTTCAAAACGTTCAAGATTTACAATTAAGTTGGAAATATCATTATTAGGTCTTTGCTTAAGAAGTGGGACAGGCAGTTAAGTTTAACCATAAATTTGTTTCCTATACATATTGTGTAAGACACGCTAGGTGTATCCTTACACTATCAAATAAGTAAATAAATAAATAAACAAACTATAACACAACATTTGATATGGTTTCATGTACAGTACTAGTCAAATGTTTGCTCTTAAAACCTTGTGATCTAAAGGCTTATGCTGAAATAGTTTCAATTATTTGCATATGCATGAATTTCTTAAAATATCAAACTTTATTTGATTATTTATTTATTTATTTACACTGCCCTCCAAAAGTTTGGAAACACCCCTGACAAAGTGTGGTTTTTGACGGTATTTGCATAAATCCTTATCGTTTTTTTGGAGCAAATACATTAAAATAACTTGACATTATCATTGAAGACCAGCAATAAAACATAATAATGGCGATATATACATGTCAAAATCAGATATGCCCCTTTGCCAGCTGTGATGCCTGGTTACTGGTTTAAACTCAGCCCAGGTTTTTAAAAGATTTTTGGGTCAGCACACCTTAATAGCTTCAACAATTGATTGCCAATTAAAAGTCAATGTCTGAATAAACTGACAGCTCAGATACCCAGATTATGTAGAGCTGTAATAGCTGCTAATGGTGGATATTTTGATGAATAAAAAATGTAAGTTTTTTCTATGTATAAACTGTTTATGTAATAAAATATGTTTTCGTAGTTTGTGTTGTCCCTTATCAGTGCAAAATTATCACAAAATAAAAATAATTAATGCCAATATTGTCCAAAAAACCCACTTTTCTAGGGCTTTTCCAAACTTTAAACCAACCACAGTATTTTTTTTATTTTTTTTTTATGTAATAACTAGGCTGAAAGTATAAATAAAACTTTAGTTTGCAAAATTTGAAACAAATGAATTCAATAATATCGGGACGCGTGGATATATGCTAATACCTATGAGATATATTCTCATTATATGTGGACATTAAACATCTCTCCAGTCTATTTTTTCTCTCATAATTAAACATTATGTAATTACATAATAAAAAATATTATGTAATTACCATGGTAGATCTATTATGGCGCTACTGAGGTCATTTACAGTGTTTATTTATGGTATTTTACCGCCACGTTTGATTTGAATAGGTTCCTTAATATGAAGCAACATATCAATCATATTATTACACCGAGTTAAATGTTTTAAATCAGTTATATCCAATCCTAAATTATAATAAAAGAATAATTTCTGTCACTTACAAAAGTCCCGCCAAGCTCAATTGCGCCCAACGCCAGCGCGACTTCAACGCCACCACGTGCCAGTCCCAACATCCAATCACAATACGGTTAGATTTAAATTGACACGTTCGCAAGCCAATGGGAGCGTGCGTTAAGCCAACGACCGCGTACGTTCTACCAATGAGAGCGCGCGTTCTTCAGGAGGCTGGATTTCCGGGCGGTAGTATAAACTGCGGCCTTGCGCGTGCGTTCTGAGTCAACAGCTGCGTTCGTATTCCTCACGCACCGTCACCTAAAGGTAACTATAGTTTAGTTATTGTTTACAAATATATTTATTTCTTCCGTAACGTCTTTTTTATGTATATAACGTTGTGGGTTTATCCAACAGGGAAGTTTTAACGTTATATGCGTTGTGTCATTGAGCGCGTTAGCTGCGCATGCTAACCGAAGCGAGCGAGCGCGCGCATTTATTTTCTGTTGAGTTATATGTATATTTGTAAACCCTATATCGTTATCGGGGGTGCTAAACCGCACGAATAACAAGCCCGCGTTGAGTTTTAGTTAAAAACCTCGGGTATGTTTAGTTTTCTGATGTATAAGAGTCGCTGAACGCCGGTCTATTGTCCGCTGCGCGTTTGTTACACGGCTCCTACAATTAAACGAGTTCCTCTGTTGATCAACACAGAGTCGGTGTCTGATCCCGTTTCTCTACAGCACAATATCGCAGCTTTGTGTAGAAAATTAAATATTTTAGTCGTTGACTTGAGCCTCTTGTGGATGTTGGTGGTTGAGGCCCATATAAACCCGTTCCAGGTATAATAACACCAGGTACTATGGTATTACCATGTTTCTCTTGGACTGATTTGGCTTTCTGTATTTATTCGTGGGTCAAAGAAACCCATCAAATGTCCACCACATCAAAATACATTACAGAAGTGATTTTATCTGTATAGAAAGCACAGTAAGTGCCAGCAAAGTGTCTACTTTTAAGGTTCATTTACCACAAGAATCAGTTTGTGACGCATTAAAGACTAAGTTTTACCCCAAATACTACTTAAGTGGAAATTTTAAATTATTAAACGTTGCCACGACTCCATTTTGGCCATTTGACAGCAAGAATTTTGTAGTCATTTAAATTTCAAGGAAATGTAGTACGCTCACTTATTCTGTTATATATCGTAATATGTGCAGGTCGTAAGTATGTTATTTCAGATTTTATAGAAGTGAATGAAAACTGAACATTGTTTCACCCACATTTTGATTTTATTCTCCCAAAACTTGTTTGAAACCTGACAAAATTGTTACGCTGAATGATATTTTAGTGGCTGTTTTCTGTAAATGATGATGATAAATGTATGATTTTTTATTTTTTTGCACAGAAAACTATTTAAACAGGACACTTTCTAAAGTATTGAGCAATGATTATTCAAAGCTGTTACACTTATTGTTTTGATGCTTGAAAACCCTTTTTTTGTCTTTGACCCACACACTTGTTTGCTGTAGTTCTTCCAAAGTAGACGCACCACCCCAATATTCAGTGTTCAGGATGGGCATTTTAGTGACCAAACATTTGGTTTCCTTAAGTCTTAAACCTTTATTTTTATTTTAGGCTTTGAGAACCACGTAATTGTCATTTTGCATTGAGTTCATTCAGTGTAACGTATTGCATTGTTCATTGGTACCACCGAAGTACTTTTAGTAAAATGGCAAATTCTTGTAAATTGTCTTTTCAAAAGTGTGTCTGTGATAAGACCAGTTGGATTTGTTTACATGGTTTCTCTTGTGTATTTAATTTTATTGCATAAATGTCAGCTTAGACTTAGTTCTAACCTTCTCCAGGCTTGGTCCAATTTCTCAAAGGTGGTCCCTCCATTGAACCATGAATATGCGAGTCGTCTGAAGGTGTGATTTAATTGCTCTCTCGCTCCTTTTCTCTCCAGAATGGCTGAGAATGATGTTGACAACGAGCTGCTGGATTATGAAGAGGATGATGAGCCTCAAGGAGCCCCGGAGAGCGCCCCTCCGGTGGGCAAGAAGGAGGTGAAGGGCTCGTATGTGTCCATCCACAGCTCGGGCTTCAGAGACTTTCTGCTGAAGCCGGAGCTGCTGAGGGCCATCGTGGACTGCGGGTTTGAGCATCCGTCTGAAGGTAAGAGACTCTGAGATGCTGGTTCTCCTAATGTAAATATATGTTGATTAGCATCTTAAGTAAACTTCTTATGTGTGTTTTATAGTGCAGCACGAGTGCATCCCGCAGGCCATTCTCGGCATGGATATCCTGTGTCAGGCCAAGTCCGGTATGGGAAAGACAGCCGTGTTTGTGCTCGCTACCCTACAGCAGATCGAGCCGGTGGACGGACAGGTTAGTATATCTGTTTTGGTTTGTGATAAACATTACAACTGTTGTACAGTATTAGTTTTGAATTACTAAACTCAGAGTTTCAAAAACTGGAGTTTGTGAGCTGGTGAGAGAAGCTAGTAACTTATATTTATTCACTATAGCCTATATAAAATGATCTTCTGAACTTGTTGTGACCCTTACTTTGTCAGATAGCTATGAACGGACAACTGTTTAATTGTAGAAATGTTAAATTAAAATGAATTATTTCAAAATGCTTACTAAAGACTAACCCCCAGGTTTCACAGACGAGGCTTAAATCTAATCCCAGACTAAAATCTAAGCCTGAGCTGTTTCAGCTGAAAGTTACTTGCTCTGACTGATCTTAAATTATCAGTGCCTTTTTGTCTCAATGCACACCAGTAATGTTTTTTCTAAGGCGCGTTTATAAAAATCGCTTGGCCTGAACTATGGCTTAATCCTGGTTTAGTCTAAGCCCTGTCTCTGCAACCAGGCCTACGTTTTGTTTGAATCGTGTTAAATTACTTGAATATTAAATCATAATTAAAATTAATAAGATGCTTGATTTAGAATATTTAAAAAAAAATAAAAAACAAACTTAATATTGAAGATGAAATGTTTGGCCATTGCAATTAATGCCCAGATAACTGGGAAAATGGTGTTAATATCAATGTTATTTAATTTTATTCGGATAAAAATAAGACTTATTGAAGATTACATTTTATTTGTGTATGTATTGTGATTGTATAAATGAACAAACTGAACAATTTAGTCATTTTAAATGTTGCGTTATTTCAAATTAACCACACAATAAATAAAACCAAGATTAGGTTACGACAAAATCATAATTTAAATATGTTTAGAATATTTTAAAATAAAACTTGCAGAAGATTATTTTATTAAACCCAAGTTATTTTTATTTTTTTTCCTGCATGTTCATGGATCTCTGTTGGTTAATGTCAGGTTACATGAAATTTATTCAAATATTAACCACCTTAGGGGGAAAAATAATTTAATTTTGTCTGACATTAAATTGATAGTTACCAAATTTTGATATTTATATTGGTGGTTTAACAATCTGTGGCCCTAATGTTATGTAATGCGTGAACCTTAAGCTTGTAGAAGATGAAGTTGACTGTTTTCCTGTGATTCAGGTGTCGGTGCTGGTCATGTGTCACACGCGTGAGCTGGCGTTTCAGATCTGTAAGGAGTACGAGCGTTTCTCCAAGTACATGCCCACCGTGAAGGTGGCAGTGTTTTTCGGCGGCATGTCCATCAAGAAGGACGAGGATGTCCTGAAGAAGAGCTGCCCTCACATCGTGGTCGGCACGCCGGGACGAATCCTTGCCCTGGTCCGAAACAAAACCCTCAACCTGAAGAACGTCAAGCACTTCGTTCTGGATGAGTGTGACAAGATGCTGGAGCAGCTGGGTGAGTGTTTGACCAAAATCTGCTCCGAGCTGCATTGAGCGGAGTCTGTGATTTAAAGTGATGTTTGACTGTTAGATATGAGACGTGACGTCCAGGACATCTTCAGACTGACCCCTCATGAGAAGCAGTGCATGATGTTCAGCGCCACCCTCAGCAAAGAGATCCGGCCCGTCTGCCGCAAGTTCATGCAGGATGTGAGTAACACCTGTTTTTTTTAATACAGTCGTCTCAAACTCCGTTCCTGGAGGGTCACAGCTCTGCAGAGTTTAGCTCCAAATCACACCTGCTTTGAAGTTTCTAGTGATCCTGAAGAGCTTGATTATCTGGATCAGGTGTGTTTGATTAGGGTTGGAGCTAGCTATGCAGAGCTGTGGCCCTCCAGGAATGGAGTTTGAGGCTAATGCTTTAATGAGTGCCATATGCTGTTTGTTCGTTTTTGTTTGATCATTTTTCCAGCGTGAGTGTTAGACACATTGATATTACTTTAAAGACTAGCTGAATTTTATGAAAATTGTATTTTCTTGCCTCATTGTTTACCAGCATGAGGTTTTTTATTTATTTTTTTCAGCGTTTTTGTTGTTCAGAAAATTGTGGCTTATTTATGCAATACTTTAGTAATTCTTAAACTAAACCAGAATGAGCTGTTGCTCTGGAAACTAGATTAATTTTATGAAGTTTAAGTTGTATTTAATAAAAAATGTATATCACTTAATCTTAATATTCAAACACATTTCTCATCCTCGTTGTCTTGGTGGTTAATGCATAACCTAACAATGAGCAACACATTTGTTAAAAAATGTTAAAGTAAACATTTTTCTCGGTTTAATTAACTGAAACTGAATAACAAACATGCAGCAATTCCACTAAAATGAAAACAATTCCAAGTATTACCAAATTAATAGTATATCAATTAATGAGTAATTTGATATTCTGGTGCTATTTTAGTATGCTCAAAACAGTGTGGTGAAAACATGGCAGTTTAAAAAAAATAATCTAAAGTCTTTGGATACAGCATGAAGTTCATGGAAGTTATCGGACACGTATCTATTAAGCCATTTGGGCATTTAGAAGTAAAATTGTCAGGTTGAAATTGTAACCTTATTACCCATCTATATTAGTACTGATAATTTGAGACTTAAGGTCATTGCACACTGAGTCCCAAACTTTGTGTTTTTTCGTATTTGTCATTTTAAAACTTAATCACGCGCTGAAACCTTGCACATTGAGTCCAATGCGTATTAATCCAATGAGACCAATTCAAGCAGTGCGGATAATTGTTTTCCCCTCCTCTTAAAAATATAAAGAGGAAATATTGGGTCCATCCAATCCTGAGATGGAGAGGAAAGAGTTCCACCTCCTTAGGGAGCAGCGGGATTTTCCCGGGCGATTCAAAGTTTATTTCAGGATGTCAGTGGCTTGGTTTCATGCTTTGCTAGTGATACTGTAGCCACGCTTAAAGACTACCGATTTCTGTGAACTCCGTGCGCAAAGATCTTTACAGTGCTTTGTGCTTCGAGACTAAGTGGATGAACTTGTCAGATGACATTCTGGATTTTGGCGTTCACTTTTGGAGAATTGTCAAAACGCGCCTCAAAATGCATGCAAAAATTTCAGACTGAAGTGTGCAGTGACTTGCTCTAAAGCATATAGAGCATCCTGTCTGATGTTTGCTGTGTTTTCAGCCGATGGAGGTGTTTGTGGACGATGAGACGAAGCTGACTCTTCACGGTCTGCAGCAGTACTACTGTAAACTGAAGGACAGTGAGAAGAACCGCAAACTCTTTGACCTGCTTGACGTGCTGGAGTTCAACCAGGTGAGTTTAGCATTGAACGCTCATTTGAGTTTCCAAAGCCACTTGCAAATGAGGAACACAAGCAAATATTTTGTAGATTAAACCTGACCCTGTTTACTTCAATTTCATTGTGATTTGTCAGTGATCTTTTTTCCAGATCTGTGTGTTTATTAGTTTTTCTCTGCCACTCATTTTTTCCCTGTAGAATTTAGTTAGTCAGAATGAGCTCAAATGCATGTTTCATATTCTCTGGGTTAATTCTGCTGTTGTCCTGCAGGTGGTGATATTTGTGAAGTCTGTTCAGCGTTGTGTGGCACTTTCACAGTTACTGGTGGAGCAGAACTTCCCCGCCATCGCCATCCACAGAGGAATGGCACAGGAAGAGAGGTGTGTACTCGTTTGGGCTGAATGTCCTGTTATGTAATGAAATATGACAGTTGACTAGTGAGGATATTGTGTCACTGCTTAAACAGAAATAAATCCAAAGTTGCAATGCTTAAAGGGGTCCTATGACGTTGCTAAAAAGAACATTTAATTTTTGTATTTGGTGAAATGCAATGTGTATGTGATTTTAAGGTTCAAAAAACACATTTTCCACATACTGTACATTATTGTTGCTCCTCTATGCCCCGCCTTTCTGAAACGAGGTAATTTTTACAAAGCTCATCGTTCTGAGAAGTGATGTGTGCTCTGATTGGCCAGCTATCCAATGTGTTGTGATAGGCTGAATACCTCAAGCGTGAGACTGAAATGTTACACCCTCACCGTATTGCGATGCCATGTCCCGGCGCGATGACAAAAACAACAAAACCATTATAAACGAGGCATTTGTTGCATCCAGTGGGGACATAATTACCGATTATAATGACTTGTGCTGTCTTTTTACGCATCACGCTGCATAAACATTACCATGTCTGCATTTGTGATAAAAAAAAAAAAAATTAGGAGCACGGTCAAATTTAGGAGCGCCTTCAAATCGGTAATCAAAAATGAACCTTCCCATTACAAGGTGATATTTGACTCAAAGTGATTTACAGGGAATTTTGATTTTACCTTATGTAATGGCATTTTTCTAACTTTATTAAAAGTATGTCATCTTGTCAAATTAAAATATATATAAGCTTTTTATCATTTCGGTAACCCTTTATTTTAGGGTCTCTTAACTAGTTGCTTATTAGCATGCATATTACTAGAATATTAGCCATTTATTAGTACTAATTAAGCGCACATTAATGGTTTATTCTGCATCCCTAATATCCAAACTTAACAACTACCTTACAAACTATTAATAAGCAGCAAATTAGGAATTTGAGGGAAAAGTCAGTTAATGGTGAATAAGTGTTCCCTATTCTAAAGTGTTACCATTTCTGATTAAAACAACAGAATACAAACAAGTAGAATAAGATGTCAATCAAATGAAATCAGTGTTTTAGAAATTTGTACTACAGAGGTGGCACAGAAGAACACGAGTGGCTTATTTAAAAACGTAGTTCGTTCATAAATGAAACGCCACTGTTTGAATGGAGATGTGCAGCGGCTCAGCTGGGACTTGCGTTAGAAACCTTTAAAGCTCCCTCAGCACAAACACAAATATGCTGATCGCGCTGGTGCTCCTAAATATTTTTTCATAGTCGCACGCAGTAGTTTTCAATCGACTGAAATGGTCGCACTGTTGAGCCCTGAGGTTCAGGAAATAGTCCTCCGTAAAATGCGCTGCACACTCTAATGTTTGTGTTGTACTGTTCTGGACTTTAGTCTTTGCAACTTCAGGGATCTTATCTAACACTCCAAAGAGAGAGGAACAATTTATCTCCTCATATGACCCTTTTAAAGGCACAAAATGCATTAAATTGGATGCCCATTTAATTATTTTTCACTGTTATTATTGCTTACTCGTTAAGAATATAGAATTGATTTCCCATGTATCTTCCTTTCCAGCAACAATTTCTGTACTTCCTCATGCATTTGTGATTAGCTTTTCATTGTAGTTAACAGCTTGTAGCAATGATGTTCATCTCCTTAATCTCATTTTGGATATTTTATGTCTCGTCTCATCTCTGCTCTTAGGTTGTCTCGGTATCAGCAGTTCAAAGACTTTCAGAGGAGGATCCTAGTGGCCACAAACCTTTTCGGGCGAGGAATGGATATCGAGAGGGTCAACATCGTCTTCAACTACGACATGCCAGAGGACTCCGACACGTATCTCCACAGGGTACGTATCCATGTACTCTCCAGAAGTGTTTCAGATCTCTGAAGTGGCACGTCTCTCACGGTCTCGTCCCGTTCTCAGGTGGCTCGTGCGGGTCGCTTCGGCACCAAGGGTTTGGCCGTCACTTTCGTGTCAGATGAGACTGATGCGAAGATCCTGAACGATGTGCAGGACCGATTCGAGGTCAACGTGGCCGAGTTACCAGAGGAGATCGACATTTCCACTTACAGTGAGTCTTTGGTCTCGTCTCATTATACTTGAGCATATTATACTTCACATTTTGAGCATGAAGAAATAAACTCTTATCTGCTTCCAAATTTAATGTAACCTAATGCGTGTGATGAATGAATAACAGTAATGTTGGCGGACACTAATGTGGTCATTGAAGTGAGGCTAGATATTTTGAGGTTCTTAGCATTGGCTCTATTAGAGTGGGTTGGTCAAGTAAGCGTTGCAAAGTTAAACTAGACCCCAAACGTAACTATCCCCGATAGCTGTATTCGTTGTGCTGATGTATCATCCTTCCCAGTTACAAAAGTTTGGTTTGATTCCCATTGGTTTCTTGCCAAGTGTTTTAAACCCTTTGACTGGTTGAAAAGAATAGCGTTTGTGGTGTTTGAAGTGACATTTGTCTCTTTCTCTGTGCAGTTGAACAGTCCAGATGAAGGTCTTGATGTTTCCAGAATCGCAGCTGTTGATCACGGCAGGGCACAGAACCTCTGTTTTTAAAGCCTCCTTTTTACCTCAAACCCACAATTGTTTTTACTGCTTTTCTCGGAGGACCGGGGCGAGTTGTCAAGTTTTACGATTTTGTCCTAAAATCATGTTGTGTTTTGGGTTTTAATGAAATTAAAGCGTTTTATATACTACACCTTGACAAGCCGTGTTTGTCCTCTTTCGCTGTATGAAAGTGGTTTGTAATGAGTCTCCAAATGCTTTTAGTATAATGGTTTACTCTGAAATGTTTCCAGAAATTCGTCTTATTAAACTTGCAGGCCAGTGTCGTAACCGCCATTGTTTGAGGTTAACGCATTGAGACTTGTGTGGTTGCAAATTACTGAAATGTCAACTAAAAACGCGCCTTTTCCAAAAATAGGAAATGGACTTTTATTTCCAAAAGAAGTCCTCTTGGTAATTCATGAAGTGAATTTGATTAATCTGAAGAATGTAGTTTTCTATTATTAGTAACATGTTCACTATATGGTGACTGCCTGCAACTTTTTAAACATTTTCACCTTAAATAGCTTTAATTGAACAAGTTCTGTTAAAATATTACTTGGTTGATGATATAAAGCACTTGGTTTTATTGCATTTAAACTTGATGTAAACTGAATTTGACTAGGTTGTTAAAATGGTTACAGCTGTAAAGAACTACACAGTATTACATTATAATCACGCATCTGCAATGAGTCGTTTTTACAAGCCAGTTTATTTGATGAGAGGTTGTCCTCGGTGTTAAGAGGTAAAAAATGAGAGCAACTTATACCAGACCATTTTAGACCAGACCTGAATACAAGTAAATATTGTTTTCAAAGGTATCGACGTGTGTAGCATGATGGATGTGGTATTTATGATGCATTTAATCTCATGTTGGCTGCTCAGTGTCATTTCCTGATATATTCCACTCAAGACTTTGTTTACAAGGCTGTACAAAAACTTTCTTCACGTGTTTCTCTGATTACCAATTAAGCATTATTGCAATCAATCTGATTTAAAATCAGAGAAACAGGTGAAGAAAATCCCACAGACGCACATTGGGGACCAGAAGATCGTAATTTCCTGTGCTTAATTACCAAAGTACCATGCATAATTTAATTTAAAATGACAAACTAAGTTATTTGCTTTTTATAAAGAACGTGGCATCTGAAATGTAAGTTATTTAAATGCCATTTTACTCATTTGAGATTGGGAATTCAAACAAAATAATTATTCAGTGATAACATGGTTTTTGAAATGTTTTTTTTTGTCTCAAAGCCTGATCAAACTCATTCTTCAGGGCAGATGGTGCGACGGTCAGTTCATGCACCAATGCCAGGCAGAAATAGAGACTGAAAACACAGACACCAGTGCCATTTGCAGAGGCTCTGCCATCACGTGGTAGATTACAGACCAGCGTTTGAAAGAACCGTCCCACCCATTACTTTCAAATTACATGTTTACATCAGATGCTGGTGTTTTAAACATATTTTTATTGCAAACCAAAGGGTTACTGGGTTTCTTTCTGCCCCCAAAGAAGAGGATTGTAATTAGCTGGGAGCTGAGGAGCCGACATTTTGACGCCAGGGAGCTGCGGCACTTGGCAAATATCCCTCGGTGAGCTGACGGAGCCATTGGGCTCACGAAACCAACAATCTCAGCGTCGAATCCACAAGCAGCTGAGTCAAACCTTGGGTAGCTTAAAACGACTTCCTGATGAGTTTCCCTTGTATTTGCCGGCTGTTCTTTGAACGTCAAGGCAAAGCAATCACTGCAGAAGAAGTAAAGACCAGCTCGTGTGAAGCTGAGAGTCGGTCCCACCACATTTAAGCATCTAATCAGCGTCCCGCTGAGGCAATTGTTTCCTTCAAGCCTGTTTAAAGTCTTACTTAGATTGTGCAGGTGCCTCAGAATGCATCACTGCTCGTGGTAAGGACCAGTCAATCAGAAAATCCATGGTATATATTCCCAACTGGGATTCATCCCACCCTGGATCCTTGCAGTAAGCACATCTACTCTAAGGCTCTCGGCACAAGGGATTGGAAACCCAAAATTGCCCTTTTTCCACATTGATTTGCATTATAATAAGGCCTTGGCCTAGCGTCTACTCAGAGTTACACTTCGAAACGCTACTCTATTGGATGGGGAAAGACATGGGGGCAAGTCTTTGGACAAACAAGATGTTAATCAACAAACTTGTGCATGTCACCATACAGCCAACGTTGGGGCGGGAGCGCTGCGTCGTTCAGGTGGCCACATTCATCGTTGCATTTACAGGACTGCACAAACATGACGGCCCTCTCGAAGTGCTCTCCGTCAGGGCAGACGAACAGCACTGGGGCCGTCCGTGTGCGGCGGGGCGAGCAGCATCGCCCATCCAGACACGTCCCGCAGTAGTTGGGCCGATAGAGGCGTTTGCTGCGGCAGCCAGCGTAGCGCAGACGAAGTGGTTCTGGAGACTTCTGGGTACGAGAGCATTTCCTCCCCTTCTGTTAAACAAAAACAAAAGGCAGGTTATGCTCACATCTGCAAAGGAAAACAAGTGTGCAGTGATAACGTAAGTGGGCTGAGGGACCGTTTGCGCGACAGTGTTTTCAACTAAAAATGGGAATCTTTTTGCGTTTTAGCCATTCATTTTCATGAGGGTGGCATTTTGTTGGCCAGAGAATGCACGTTTTTGAAAAGATACCCTTTTTGTAAACAACAAAAACACAAATTTGTGAAAACGGTGATGTCATACACGTGTTCCATCAGTCGTGTTTCTTTACAAAGTGACATCGCCAACTACTGGCCTGGCATCCATAATACAGCGTTTTTAGTCGTTTTCAGAAACACGTAAATTGGGATCATTTTGACAACATTGTCTGCTGTTTTTAGTACATGGTTGTCATGTAAACATACCCTAAGACTATGAAGAGTCACAATGAAACCACTTTAGCAGTGTGCACCACTGAAATTGACTTCTTGATTTTCCTTTTCTTTTTTTTAGATAAATAAAAAAAAAAAAATCTAAAAATGAAAAAAACAAGATAAATTAACTAGAGAAGCAACACTGCATTTTTTTCTTTAATATGAATGCATTTCATTCTTACTGCATTGATATATTTTTCATATTGGCAATTATGTGTTCTTGTTTTAATCATAAACTCTCTTAATTCTGAATTTTCTGAGACAACAAGAATTCTTGTCATTTTGCATTTCCAGTAAACATATGTTTAATGAAGAATGCTAGACATTTGTACTAGGAGTACAAGATAAGAATACTGAGGAAGAACAGCAGTATCTGCAGTGAAAATGTCATCATTTAAATAAAATGTTACATCATGCATGTTAACTGCTAATGTGACTCTTGTTCAAGCTACTTCCACATTCAGAAACATACCCGATACCTAATAATATTCAACAATAAGCAATGCTTTAAATAATGTTAAAAACAGACATTTTGCTTGCACATTGGAAAACACTGCAAGAGCAACATTTCCATTGTGAAACTGGTCTAGAAAGAGCCAAATGATGATTGCATGGTTTAGATTTATGGATTTAATTTAATGAATGTTTTCATATTGGTTAGTACCAGTTTGGTGCTGGTGCACCAACATAAACATGTAGTTTAGAAGCTGGTCTTTTTGGTGAAGCAAGGAAGATTTCAAGCGATTTAAGCAAACACAAACTGGTCTTTTCAGCAGATCTTGTGGTAATTCTGCAGATATCTCTGGTATGTTTACCTTTATAGGCACAGCCACAGAACTACAGGGACGAATGTTGCAGAGTCTGGTTTCCTTCAGCAGCTTGCACTGCGCGTTCTCATTGGTGACCCGAGATGAAACGCCCATCCCGCAGCTGCGTGAACAAGGCGTCCAGCTTGTCGTCTGCACAACACATTGCCGTCCGGCTTGCTTCCATGCTAGGAAGAGTGAGAGAGACGGGGTAAGTTAGTACACAGGCACCATTCAGCCAACAGGGAACACTGACGCACAGAGAAAGTGATTACGGCGCGCAGGGAAACAGCTGCCTGACAGAGGCACCGTGTGTGG
This sequence comes from Barbus barbus, assembly GCF_936440315.1. Classification (NCBI taxonomy): domain Eukaryota; kingdom Metazoa; phylum Chordata; class Actinopteri; order Cypriniformes; family Cyprinidae; genus Barbus; species Barbus barbus. The sequence continues at coordinate 42,652,088 of NC_136731.1, forward strand.
GGCTGGTTCACAAGGATCTCATGGAAAAGAAGCGGCGGGCTCCTAAACACAGGCACCCACACAGAAGCACATGCAGGAGGAACTGCCACAGCTCACATTGGGACTGATTGTTAATTGAACCGAAACCCAAAAGGCAGCCAAAGGGGTCGTTCACACAGGACACATTCTTGCACTCTGCTGCACTATTTTTAATTGTTGATTTATGTAAACATGCTAAACAGACATCATTTATGGTAGTGATCACAGCCTGAACCAAGGATATTATCGTTAACAAACTAAAACTATGAAAAACACTTTTTGTAACTTAAAAATCTAAAGCATATTAAGCCTATTTAATGTTTAGGCGTCTTAAATCTCATTTTCGTTTAGTTTAACTTGAAGTATGGCAATGAACCCCACGTTTGGCTCCATGTTAAGGCAAGACTCCACAGGTAAACATGGGGAAAATGGCACTAATAGATATAAATCACACTTCCCTAGTTAATTAATCACAGTTATTTAAAACAATTGTACGTTTTCTGAAAATGTGCGTATAAATAAGCCAGTCAGACAGTACTGCTACTTAAATATGCAGTCATTTCCAGAATATAAATCTGAATATTGAATAACTCCAGGTTCAAAATTCTTGTTTCATTTTGTTGGCAAATTAGAGGGGATTTTTGATAACTTCACTCCATAAATCAGGAAATACTTTCACTATGTTTATGGAATAAAATGTTGTGTAAATCAGTATTAGTGATGTATGAACAAACTCCTCAAAAACCTTCAGAATATAGAGTGGTTTTCTTTCCACTAGTCTGAAAGAAGACATTTTATAGAAGCAAAATAGCCCAAAATCTCAAAATTGGTTTGCATTGCCTTAAAAGAATGGCCTCTTAAATATGCATGCATATTAGTTAGCATATTAGCATACATCTTAGTTACGAAACTTTGTGGGGACACACAGAACAGTGCCCTCACCTGGCAAATGCTTTCGACTGCGTGGTTTGTCCCACTTTTTCTCCACCTCTATAAGTTCGTTGCTCAGGGAGTCTTTGGGCTTGTAGGGGTACGGCTTTGGTCGGGGTTTTTTGTAGGTGTGCAGGTCAGGGAACAGATACGGAGGAGGCTGGGGCCATCTGAACACTGGTGGGAGGACGGAGGACTCGCCGTGACAGTCCACGCTGAGGCAGCACTGGCCAGGGATTTTGACCAGTCGAGGTGCAGGACAGGATGGTGATGCCAGAGGAATATCGGTGGGGCAAAGAGGCACGCAGCCCACTGCCCCATCGATACAGGTGCACTGGTGTTTGCAGCCTGCGTGGAAGTTTTCTCCATTCTGATACATGCGCCCGTTGTATTCACAAGAGCGTCCTTCTAGTTTGGCTGAAAAGACAAAGGACAGACAGGAGCAGGACTCAATTGAAGGGAACTGATGTTAAAATTAGATAAATTATTTTAGTTATTTTTAAGTTTTATTAATTACAGTGTATTTATTTTTTCTGTGTAAATAAATGTTGTCCCAGTTAGCAGCGAATGTTCTTAGAACGTCCTTCAAGGTTCTTTCAGTAATGTTAATAGAACATTTGTTTGAAAATTAACAGAAAAACTTTTATACATTGCAGTCAATCGATTAAAAAAATTAATTAAATAAAAATTATAAATGCATACAACTAAATTTCAAAACTTAACATTTAATTGAAAAACAAAAAAAGTAAAGCTAAAAACAATTCAATAATATAATATATATATATATATATATATATATATATATATATATATATATATATATATATATATATATATATACACACACACACACAGTGCCCTCCATAAGTATTGGAGCAGTAAAGACAAAATTGCTCTGTTGGCTGTGGAGTCATTTGCAAATATGATTAAAAGATGAATATGAGACAAAACTACAGAATGTCACATTTTATTATTAGCCGTTTCAACACATAGATGTTTTACCAAATAAAAAGAGCAGCACTTTTAGAGTTCATCCCTCTCATTGTTGTGAGCATAAGTATTGGGATAGTTGAACATAAGGCAGATATAAAAGATTAAAAGCTATTATTTAGTTGCAGATCCCTTGCACACAATCACAGCAGTGAGTCTGTGACCCATAGACATCACCAGACTCTTGGTCTCATCCTTTGAAATACTTTCCCCAGCCTTTAATGAAGCCAATTCCAATTGTTGCTTGTTTTGGGGAGTTTCTGCCTTTCCTCTCTAGCTGGTGAAATTCATGTTCAATCGGATTTAAATCTGGAGATTGACTTGGGCAATCTAAGACTTTCCATTTCTTTGCTCTTATAAATTCCTTGACTGAACTGGCAAGGTATTTTGGGTCATTGTCCTGATGCAATATGAAGCACTCCCCAATGAATCTGATGTCATTTTCTTGAATATTGGTAGGCAAGATGGTTTTGTACCCTTCCAAATTCATTCTGCTACTGTCATCATACATTAAGTCATCAGTAAAGTTGAGAGGGCCTGTTCCAGAGACAGCCATGCACGCCCATGCCATGACACCACCTCCACCATGCTTTACAGATGAGGCTGTATGCTTGGGATCATTGCAGTTCCCTTTTTTCTCCACATTTTTGCTTTCCCATCACTTAGATAAAGGTTCATCTTTGTCTCATCGGTCCATAAACACAGTTCCAAAACTCTTCTGGCTCACCTTTGTGCTTTTTTGCAAACTCTACTCTTGCTTTTCTGTTTTTGGTGCTGGTCAGAGGTTTGCATCTTGCTGTGTAGCATCTGTAATTCTGTGTCAAAGTCTCCTGAGGACAGTAGATTGTCAGAGCATCACCCCAGCTTTCTGGAAGTTGTTGGTGATTTTACAGACACGTCTTTTAGGATTCATTTTCACAGCTTTTATGATTGGTCTGTAATCAACTACTGTTGTTTTCTCAGCCGATCAGGGGTGCGTTTCCCAAAAGCATCGTTAGCTAACTATGGTGGTAAGTCCCATTGAACTCTATTGGTAACGATGTAACTTGCGACCATAGTTGCTTTTGGGAAAGGCACCCCAGGTTGTTGGTGGTTTCCCAACTCTTGATTTCTCCAAGCCCTTTGTTTTTGCCAGAGCTCTTCCTCTTTTCTTTTAGCATCCAAATTGCTTGCATTTCTCTCAAAGTCAGCTCCCTCATCTTCATCCTGGTTTGTGTGTGTCATCATCGAATGCAAGATTCAGAATACAGAAGTAATGGATATAACTGATACGACACATTCCCTGCTTTTAATATCTGAAGAATTAATGCAACAGGACACAGCTGATCACTTAGAAAGACTTGTGAGGCAACTGCTCCAATACTTATGCTCACATCAGATAGAGGGATGAAACTCTAAAAGTGCTGAACTTCTTAGCTGGTAAAACATCTACAGGTGCATCTCAAATTAGAATGTTGTGAAAAAGCAAATTTTTTCTTCTAAGTTATTTCAAAAAGTGAAAATTTCATATATTTTAGATTCATTGCATGTAAAGTAAAACCAGTGTTGGGTGTAACGCGTTACTAAGTAACGCGTTACTGTAATTAAATTACTTATCCACTGAAAAAGTAAAGTAAGGGATTACTGTTCATTTTTAGGTAATTTAATTACAGTTACTTATAAAGTACTTGCGTTACATACAGTAAATAATTTCAACAGTTCTAAAAGCAATATTGAATTTGAAATCTAAATTTACCGTCTAAAGATATTGAATGCAGCGGCTTTAACCCTCCGCGTGCGGGTGCGTTCACTTTCAGATTTTCCTGATTCACAGAGAAACCTTAAATACTCAAATCAGGGCCGGCACCAAGAGGGGGCATTCGCGGGCAGAGTTACCGTGCCCCCCACTTTCCATCCTCTCCCCTTCATGCTGAACGTGATCGTTTCGAAAGCGAAAGTGAAACCGGTAAAACAGCGCACATAAGAAAGCGATTGCACGCTTTAGCGAGCATCAGAAACTGCACGCAATCACAGATTGCACGCTCCCCCCCCCCCCCCCGACCACACACATACACACACACACACACAAAACGTGATTTGTGCCCCCCCCCCAGAAATTCAAATGCCCCTCTGATGGAGGTGCCCTGGCGCCAGCTCTGACTCAGATACATATAAGACTAAAATCAATAGAATCTAAAAATCTTGAAGTGTCTACTTGACACTTGAACGAATTCAAATTAAAAACTAATGTTTCTGATTATGCAATCCGTATGAAACTAAAGCAAGGCACAGTCTTTCCCGTGTCTGAGCTCATTATATGCAGTCACCTGCGCGCATATGCCCTCACCTAGATACAAAAAAAAAAAAGTAAAATATTAAGAAAAAAAAAAATCATCTAATATTCATCATTTTTGAAAGAAGACCTGCTATGAGAAATTTGCCTCATAAGAACAGCGCGATCTGACATTATGCAGCAGAGAAGATCATTTCTGTAATTTATTCTTTCCTACATTAGTTAACGTGTTATTTTGACATAAACCTGTACAGATTTTACTAGTTGGGCTTTTCCTCAACCTCTTGCCAAACTGAAATGTATTGTTTAACTTTTAAGCCTTTTTGTTATTCAGATATTTTGCAGAGTATTTCTATTTGTTAACCAAAGGTGGTTACATTTTTTTCATAAAAATGTTTAAGTATTACAGTTGTTTTAAAGCTAAAAGGCTAAACTATTCTATGTTTGACTCGAATTGAAAGAATATAGAGTTTAATTTATATTAAGGTTTATAGGGATTTTAAGATGTAGCCTAATTAGTGATTTGAATAATTAAGTTACTTATTGAGTAACTAAGTTACTTTTCAGATAGAGTAATTAGTAAAGTAATTTAAATACAATATTGATGAAGTAATTAGTAACTGTAATTAATTACTTTTTGAAAGTAACTTACCCAACACTGAGTAAAACATTTTAAAAGTTTGATGATTAGAGCTTACAGCTGATGAAAGTAAAAAATCAGTATCTCAAAATATTAGAATATTTACATTTGAGTTTCAATTAATGACCATCTCTACAGTATAAATTCCGGGTATCTCTTGTTCTTTGAAACCACAATAATGGAGAAGACTGCTGACTTGGCAATGATCCAGAAGACGAACATTGATGCCCTCCACAGAGAGGGTAAGTCACAGAGAGTCATTACTGAAAGGGGTGGCTGTTGACAGAGTGCTGTATCAAAGCATATTAAATGCAAAGTTGACTGGAAGGAAGAATTTGGGTAGGAAAAGGTGCACAAGCAACAGGGATGACCGCAAGCTTGAGAATATTGTCAAGCAAAGCTGATTCAAACACTTGTGAGAGCTTCACAAGGAGTGGACTGAAGCTGGAGTCAGTGCATCAAGAGTCTCCACGCTCAGACGTCTTCAGGAAAAGGGCTACCAAGCCACTTCTGAACCAGAGACAGCGTTAGAAACGTCTTACATGGGCTAAAAAGAAAAAGAACTGGACTGAAAAAAGAAACACTTTTTCACACAGGGCCATGGGGGTTTGGATTGGGTTTTCCCTTCATAAAAAAAGCCCTTCATTTAAAAACTGCATGTTGTGTTTACTTGTGTTATCTTTTATTAATATTTAAATTAGTTTGATGATCTGAAACATTAAAGTGTTACAAACATGCAATAAAATAAAAAAATCTGGAAGGGGGCCAACACTTTTTCACACCACTGTGTGTGTGTATGTATATATATATATATATATATATATTTAATTTCCATTTAGTTTGTTGAAGTATTAAAATAATTCAAATTAAATAAAACTAAAATAAACTAATTTTTTTAAATAAAAATATAACAGATACAAATAAGATAAAAATAAAATGCTCATATATATATATAAATAAATAATGTCAATGATTATCATATTAATCATTGTCTCTAGCCATTCAACATTGTTATATTTGAGAGCTATCAATTTTAACATTTATTAGACTTTAAAAAAAAAAAATCACAACTTTTAATTTAGGTGAACTTAAAACGATCTTCACATAAAGCCATTATAATAAATGTCATATTTACCTGTGCCCTTCAGCATGTAGGAAATATGCAGAAATTGAATAAAGTTATCAAACACTAAATTCTAAATTAAATGTAGATGAATCCTTAAGCTACAAAAGTTATTGATTTCCTTTTTTTTCTTTTGTTCTTTGATTAACAGACATCACAGCAGCTGGTTATTAGGTGATTTGTTTGCTATGACTTTAAGAGATGCCGCTGCTGAATGTGGCGTGGATCTGACGCATGCTTTAATATGAAATGATACAGGCTACAGCACTTGCTGCTGTATTTGTGTGTGCAATTGAAAAGCACGCACTACAAGCAGACTATAACGGCTGACAGGACAGGGCAATTCATTTTTACTGACTAATGGCCTACTCATCTGGCCACAGTTCACTGATTTTCTACTGAAGATCCTCGTTAACTGTACTGTTTCCGCGCTCGTTTGTCTGAGACTAAGTGGAGCGCATGTCTTAAAGGTCTCCTGTTTGATGTTGTTCTGCATCTAGAAACACAATTCTTCAATAAAAGCGACAGAAGCAGCAGTTGTGAGTGTGGCCAACCCTAGCCCTGCCCCATATTAACTGCGTTAACTATTTTTATGCCCTTATACTGGAAAAATTAATTGCCTGCGTTAATGCACAAATTTTGACAGAACTATTTAAAATATTTTTTTTTAAAAACCTACATTTTGAATGTTCAGAGAACATTCAGAAATAACATTTTCATAACCTAACGGTTATGCAAATCACTCTTGAAACATCTATTTGTTAGCTACGGTCTCAGTATTTCATGTTGTTTTCCAGTAAAAATATCTAAACATTCTTTAGATAAACTGCCATTAATTTTGACGTCTTTTGAATAATTTGCATTGAACTATCGTCCAGAAGATGACCTGCACAGAGTGACAGTAAGGGGTTAAACAGAGAGTGACACTCTATCCTTTGCTTTTATGAGAGAGGCTCTATGTTTAGGGCAGAGTGGAATTTTGACTTGTTTACGATGTCGTTGAGAGTCAGATAGTCTTTGGGTGTGTGAGACGCCCCCTAAAACCCCCCTTTAGTCCAACTCAAATAACTGCCTTAATATAGAAACTAGCCCAGTGCACAAACTATCCTCTGTATGTGAGGAAATGAATGTGCATGTCTTAATAAAGATAAACCCTGAAGCCCAGGGTGACCAAACTACATCAGTCCTCTTTATAACCCAAGTTAGAATGACATTATTCAGCAGCTTGTCGTTCAGTTTATTATTTATGATAATTGTTGGAAGGTTTGGAAATTACTTGAATTAATCCAAACCCTTCAATAAATATAATAATTTTTGAAAATAAAATTAGATCATTTTTTTTAGACAATATATCCTATTGAAACAGGAAGTTTGGGTGGGACATCAAAGGCTTTGTTAATTTTTTGTAAATTTCCAGTAGCCTTTAGTTTGTCATAGCCAAACAAAACACATTTAAATTAATTTGCATTAGAATATATTGTTATACATTTATGGTAGTGCTGTCAATTAATTAATCGCATCCAAAATAAAAGTTTTTGCTTACATAATATATGTGTACTGTGTATATTTATTACGTGTATATATAAATACACACATACAGTATATATTTTTTAAATATTTACATGTATATACATTTATATATTTATATTCTTATATGCATGTGTTTGTATTTATATATATATATATATATATATATATATATATATATATATATATAAAATAATAAAAACACTATACACACATTGTGTAAACAAACTTTTATTTTGGATGCAATTATCGTGAATAATCATTTGACAACACTAATTTATGCTAATGAAAATGTATTTAAATTTATGAAATTATTTTATATCATCAAATTCATCATCACCATCACATTTTGTGATAAACACTAATGCAAAATCATTATAAATTTATTTTGGATATGTGCAAGTAAATATTTAAATTTATAAGAAAAACATTTTAATTTTCTTTAGAATATTGTGATTTATAGGCGAACGAAAATTCATTGCAATTTAAAATGTTTTACATTAAAAAATAAATATTTTATTAATTTAATATGTATTAGCATATATTGCAATACATGCAAATGATATATACTAATGAAAATAAATAGAAATTAAAATATATATATTTTCTACATTATAAATTAATCTACACATACACACACACACTATTGCAAATTAATTTATATCTATACAATTATTTTTTAAGATTCCCAAAATCAAAACTTGGGTTGTTTTGCTCACTCACCCCGGCAGATTCCATGGATACTGGTCACATCGTTGCCATAGTTACACTCCAGGCCCTTGTGATGGTCACAGGGTTTGCCTTCATGGCAGTCATCGTTCAGCTGGGCAGCACAAACCTTACAGCAGCCGCAGCCATCGGGCACCGCACTGACGCCCGGCGGGCACACGGGCCGCTCCGCCGGACACTTACACACCTTAGGACACCTCGCTTGCACCTGCAGACCGGAGACAGACAGACAGTGTCAGAGAGACAGATACAGAGCTCAGTTTGAGCTTGGTGCAACTTAATGTTGCCAGACAAAAACTTTTAAATAAAATAAATTAATACAATGATCATTTCTGAATATTTAAAGGGATGCTGTCATCATTTACTCACACTCAAGTTGTTCCAAACCTGAGTTCATTTATTTACATTGAAACAAATGACATGTATTAATAATGGAAAGGTTATCGCAATGTTAATAGAATGTTCCTTCAACGTTATCTGATCTTTAATAATGTTCTGAATCTTTAAGCACAAAAACATTATACATTGTTCATGGAAAGCTTTTTAAAAACATTTTAATTTGACATTCATCTAACATCTCACTACTAGTTTCAGAACTTTTAGAGAACATTCAAAACTAATGCGCATAATGTTTGAAAATGATCAAATAATAAACTTACATGCATCAGACTTTGGTTTGAAGCTAAACTCCATTTTTTTACAAATACTTTACAAAATTATTCAAGTGGATAAGTGCAATGGCTATTGAATCATAAAAAAGTACTATCGCCATAGCATTTGTTTTAGGATTTAATTGTATCCAAAATAAAAATGTTTTATATATATATATATATATATATATATATATATATATATATATATATGTGTGTGTGTGTACTGTATATATGTGCATATATATAAAAACACATGTAAATATTTAAGGAATATTTACATATTATGTAATACAAACTTTTATTTTGGATGCAATTAATTGTGATTAATTGATATTTTTTACAGTACTAATAGTAATAATTTTCATTCTTCACACTTTTTTAATATAGACGTGTGTGTGTGTGTGTGTGTGTGTCTGTGTCTGTGTGTGTGTCTGTCTGTGTGTCTGTGTGTATCTGTCTGTGTGTGTGTGTCTGTGTGTCTGTGTGTGTCTGTGTGTCTGTGTGTGTCTGTGTGTCTGTGTGTCTGTGTGTCTGTGTGTGTCTGTGTGTGTGTGTCTGTGTGTGTCTGTCTGTGTGTCTGTCTGTGTGTCTGTGTGTGTCTGTGTGTCTGTGTGTGTCTGTCTGTGTGTGTCTGTGTGTGTCTGTCTGTGTGTGTCTGTGTGTGTCTGTGTCTGTGTGTGTGTGTGTCTGTGTCTGTGTGTGTGTGTGTGTGTGTCCGTCCCTGGAGAAAACTAGTCTTAAGTCTCTGGGGTATATTTGCAGCAATGGCCAACAATATATTGTATGGGTCAAAATGATAAATTTTTCTTTTATGCCAAAAATCATTAGGATATTAAGTAAAGATCATGTTCCATGAAGATATTTAGTCAATTTCCTATTTTAAATCTATTAAAACTTAATTTTTGTTGAGTAATATGCATTGCTAAGAACTTCATTTGGACAACTTTAAAGGAGATTTTCCTCAACTTAATGGGAATGTTAAAAAAGCATCCTTAGAACACATTATCATACAACATTGTTTGGAGAACAAATTTTTGGAAAATATTAAAGGAAACATTCCATTTTACAATCTGCAAGCATTATGGGAACGTTAATTTTTAATGTTCTCTGAACATTCCAACATAGGAAAAGAAAACCCCTGTTGAATAAAAAAACAGCATATGCTGGTTAGGTATGTTTTGAAGCATGGCTGCTGGTTTGAGCTGGTCCTTAGATGGCCATGAGCTGATTTAAGCTGGTCAAGTGCTAGTCATGTGCTGGTCCTAAGCTGGTCCTAAGCAGGAGCTAGTTGCTCATGACCAGCTAAGGACCAGCTCAAACCAACAGCCATGCTTCAAAACATACCTAACCAGCATATGCTGTTTTTTTTCAACAGGAAAGAAACATTCCATGAATGAGGTATGATGTTTTTGCGCTAATAATTTGATAACGTTTTTAAAGACAAGATAACTTTGAATGAACATTCAATGTTGAGACAACCTTTCCGCCAGAACGTTATGAGAATGTTTCCTGTTAGTTGGGATGAGCCCGATTCATTTTCACAATGTAATTTCTCTCTGGGAAAGCAGTGTTTCGTCATTCCAAAGGGTTTTTCCATTAAAGCCAATTTCCACTGGATCATTTCCGATAGCGCTGCACCTGTTTCCTCAGCATCTCCATCGCTGTGTGAAATACCCAGCCAAGCCCTCTGAGAATGACCGCCGTGCCAGGCATCTTAAACTCAGAGGAGATGAGCTCTTGAGTCACTAGGGACCCATATGTGGATCTGAGCTCTGAGATCAAAGCATAACTCGGACCCTCCCTGACCGATTCTGGCCGGTGGGGTTAATGGAGCGGGATGGAGGGCTGGATTGTTGTGCTTGGGTTATTTTGAGCCTGTTCTCATCTATTTCTGAACAGCAGAAACCATGAGGATGGTCAAACTCTCTCAGGTGTGCAGATCACACACATATATATATATATGAAGAGTTCAGATGCAAAAGCTTCTAAGTGACATCTGAAATTTTCTTGTAAAATTAGCATTTTTCTCAGGCGTTTATGTTCAGTTATTTCACTATAATGGGAATGAAAAGAACATATTCATTGCCATTCAAGTGAAATTACTGAACCCGCACACATAAGTATGATAAAAATTTTCATTTTAGAGGAAAATTTCAAACAGCATTTAAAGGTTTTTGCACACACGCACACACACACACACATATACATATACACACACACACACACACACACACACACACAATTATTGTTAATATTAAAATACTATTATTTTATGCGACTGATAAATGATCTGTTTCTCTCTGCATTTTATTATGATTTATTATGATTGAAATGCAATGAACTCTTGCTCTTTACATTAAACTCTTGTGACTTACCGTCGTGCAGATGATCAGTACAACCACCAACAGACACATTAAATCCCTCATCTTCATAATACACCTTTCAATGTCCACGGAAGTCCGAATAAAGCGCTTCAGCTCTCACAGATAAGCGTTAATAATCCAGACAGGCGCGTTTATTCCAGCACGATAAAGTAAAGCACTGAAGTTCCTAACACTTGTTTCTTACTGCAGTGAGTCTTTATACGGGTGAACTGGGATTTTATCCGAAGCCCCGCCCCCACCACCAATCAGAGCGCGGCTGTGTGGCGAGGATTCCAAAAGGGGCGTGGCCTGACAGTCGAGGCGGGGTTCTGAGAATTCGGGGCGTGGTCAGCGATGAATGCAGTCATTCATAAAACGACTTCATTCCAGAGAGGAGCTGCTGTCTGCTGTTTATTGACTTATGTTTTAATAAAAATATTATGGATGCTTTAAAGTCTCTTTCACACGCATAGCTCTGTCCGATGTGTGCTTTGTACAAGGCTAGATAAATATACTCAGCTGTGTGATGTTTGCAGCATTAATAGAGCCGTGGCCACAAAAAACAAGCAGACTGATGGAGAGATAGATCAGATGAATTCAACAGTCACTCTCTCACACACACACGTGTGAGAGAAAGAGGTCAAATTAAAGTAAACGTAAACCCAAATGTATTCAGATTTGAATGTACTTTCGATGTTTCTCAGGCCAGGTCATGTTTTCAGTCATTTCCTCAGGAGTGGAAAAGCTCAGCATGGCAAACACACTGCACATGAAGGATGGATGGAGTGATGTGAAAAAAAGGTGTGGGTGGAGGAGTGTGAGGACCAGATCAAACAGATCGTCAAAAACAAGTCTGTGGAAAAACAGCGAGAGATGGAGGCCAGAGGTTGAACCTAAGAACATGAGGAAAGACTGAGCAAAGGTACAAACACAGAGAGACAGAAGGAAAGACTTTCAGACTTTTGAACGTCATTAACTGGAAAGAAAGAGTCTGAAATGATTCCACAGGTACTTTAGTGTCAGTCATCACATAAACACAAATTCATTCAGCAACAAAATTATTTCTCAGTACAAAGTAATTTATAAATACTTGAAACAGATACTATGTAAATACATATTAATATTTATAGTTGTATATTCAGTACTTAAAAGTGTACATAAGTCTTAATTTTTGCCATATAAATTCATTTTGTTGTTGTAATTTTTGCAAAGTTGTACTTTTTTCGAAATGTATATAACTTTAAGTTTTTAATTATTCTCTCTAATTAATAAGTAGAATTAAAAGCTTAAGAAAAAATGTGTATTACATTTTGTTTTTAATTCTGCTTATTTTTTGGAAATGTTCAATACTTTGTATTTAATTCAACTTCAACGTAATGTTTCAATATATATATATATATATATATATATACATATATATGTATATATATTAAATTATTTATTTAGAGATGCTTATTACTTAGAAAAACATCTGTGTGCTGGAGCTTTAGTGTCTGAGGTGAAATACCAAGAGGGATATCACACATCCAAATCACATCTCAAGATTCCCATGAAGCCAAATATTGTTGTTAATATGAAGAGGCTTTCCTGACCGTAAGAACCACTAAGGAGCCTTTATTTTGGATGTTGTGTAACACACTGCTGGACCGTCTTGCTCCACTCCAGCAGAGACGAACCAAGATAAAGAGAGAGAGGAATTTTAGTCTGTGGGTTATTTTTAACCCAGAACAGGAACTGCTGTGTTGACTCCCCAAACACACACCTGACACCGCCGGAAACAGAGTTTCTGCAGAGACAGTCACATGACCTGTGAGGCTCTGATGATTAATATCACGACTCCATTCAGGGGTCATTAACTGATAAGAAGGGCTGAGATGAAGCGAAGGAACATTCTTGTGTTAAAAGTAAAACACATCTGCCATATTATTAGTGGTGCCATCTTTGTGTTCCTGGTGGTTTCATAATGTAAGAAAAAAGAACAAACAATTTTATTAATTTTTATTTATTTATTTTGCTACTAGCCTACAAACAAATATATTTTAGGCTACATCTTGAATATACACTATATTGCCAAAAGTACTGGTCACCCCTTCTAATGAACAGTTTTGACTACTTTAGTAATTTTTATGAGTACAAATCTTAATGTTAAAGCATATTATGATATTCTAGGGAATTGTGTGCTTCTGTAATAGCAACACTTTGGACAGGACAAAAACCAAAAACTCATCACCAAACACCAATGACTTGTATAGACACTATAAGGACAAAAGTGTTGGGACCCCCTTCTTTAGAACAGAAAAAGGCACTAATAAAACTGTGGCAACAAACATAATATTCATGTATTTAAAAATTGTATTTCCATCTCTGTTGCAACAGTTTTGGACGTGTCTAAAATGACAGAACCCTTATGTACAAGTCATTGGTGTTTGGTGATGAGTTTTTGACTCAAGGTCTGCATTTAAAGTCACACCAGAGGAGTTCAGCTGGGATCAGGACTTGGCTTTCTGCAGACCAGTCAAGTTCTTCCACACTGACTCAATCAATCATGTGTTTTTGAACCGTGCCTTATACACAGAGACACTGTCATGTTAGAATAGAAAAGGGCCCTGTCCAAACTGTTGCTATAAAATTAGAAGCACACAATTCCCTAGAATATCATTATATGCTTCAACATTAAGATTTATACTCATAGAAATTACTAAAGTAGTCAAACATGTTCATTAGAAGAGGGTGACCCAATACTTTTGGCAATATAGTGCATGTGCACTTTAATTATTTTCACACTTAGCATTTTAGTCATTTTTAATCATGAAAATCATGTCATAGGCCTATAAAGTAAAATAATCTGATATGTTTAGGCAAGGGCGTAGGTTTGCTTTCGACATTGGTGGGGACATAAACCCAATGATATGTGAAGCTAATGAAGTTGGTACATATCGCTACTGGTCAAAAGTCATAGTGACCAGAATCACCGCTGTTTTGAACTTTCTTTCTTTCTTTTTTAACCCGTCACAGCCTCAGTGGTGACCGATCATTCAGTCCCTCATTGCATCGATTTACCGCGTCACACACACTTCAGCTGATGCTGTCACAGAGAGCCGCCTTGTTCTGCCTCCTTCCCGTCTTTCCACCGGTAGCCCGCAAACATCCCAGAAATGCCTGTTATTTCCGCTCCTGTGTTTGTTTGGCAGGCGTGAACACATGAAACGCGTCAGAGCCGTGTGTTCGGCGCACACTCTCACCGCGCCGCAGCGACATCTATGACAGATGGAGATGAAAAACAGCAGCATGAGCTTATACAGAACTGGCTTCTCGGTTCCAATTCTTTTACATTGTTTTTCTAAATACACAGTAGACATGTGTTTGACTGTTGTGCTCTTTTACATTGTCACGTGCATGACGCAAAAGAAAAGTGAGTGAAGTTGTTCTTCAAATTCACTCTGAATGTCTTCTCTGGTGTTCTCTTTTATTACATGCAAATACTTTTTATTTAATCCAAGGTGGGCATGTATTGAGGTTTGAGGCATTGCTGACCCAATAGCGATATCTTGTGGCCTGAATATGTCATTTGCGTCCTGATTTTTCATGTCATTTTTGTCAGGCAAAGCAACTGGATCTCTCAGTGAAATGACATTACAATCATTTCTAGATTTAAAATCAGTGGTATGAGGATTTCAGTCCTTCTCACTGACTTGGTTTAGTCTGTTTCATATGGTCCCTCATCATGATCAAGTCCATTTATTTTATGCTGTTTCTCTGCTTGTGTGAAACTCGTGCATTTCTCCAAGCATTGCATTTGCCCATATAGTCTTTTTTTTGTATGCACGTGTATTCTGCTAGTGACTAACCTACCTTTCTTTTGGCTGAAAACAACTTCCTCTTCATGCTTCACTGATTCACCCATCATCATTATCTTGTTCTGCTGCTAAATTAGTCTTTTCATTGATTTTTTTTTCAGACATATTGACATTATAACCTACTTCTGCTTACACATTTAAGCCCACCGTTGATAGTTGTCATTTTCCTTTTGTGAGTATTTTTTTCTAGATTGTTATCCATGTTTGATGTCTCAATGACATGCAAGCTAACAACCAAATAAAGGATTTCAAGGTGAAAAACTTCACTTCCTTCCTGTCACTGTAACATGTCTGTTTCTTCCCTTGTGACCTAGTAATGGCTGTTATGTTTATTAATTTAATATTATTATTCAATAAATAATATTTATATAAATAATAGTAGTGTTTAATAATATTATATAGGCACTGCGTCATGATCTGTCCCTATATTGAAGCTATCCTATACTAAAGGGTTGTTTATTTATATTATTTATTTATTTATTTTCAAAGAACATACAATGTAAACAGCATTGGGGAATAGTACAGATCTTATAATACATGATAAAGTAATAAATTCTACAAATGAAACATCCCACGAAGAACTATTAAATTTAATGTGTTATCAATTATACTGGAGCCAGTATTACTGTCATGAATCCTGTCCATGGACTTCCATCCGCTTGTGATTGGAGGTTGCCCTTCCATTACATTGACTCTCACACTATACAGACTGTTACATGTCACTCCGGACTACAGTCCCCATCATCCATTGCACTGATTACACACACACAGCTGCATCCAATCAGACACGCTTTACAAGCCCTGGACTTCCTCTATGGGATCTCTGAGTATTGTTCTGCGTTTATCACTCTCCTAGTGGTAGCTGGTGGTTTCCTGTTAAAGTTTAGTTTAGTCTTGTTCTTTTCTTAAGTTTACAGCCTGCCTTGGGTTTTTCTCTCTCCTTGTCGTTTGGACTCTGTTTGCCCCTGCCTGGACTATTACTGTGCATTTGGATTATCTCTCTTTGTTTTGCCCCCTTGGATTATGTTCACCGCCGATCGACTCCGTCTGTTCACTGCCAGTTTTGCCAATTTAGCTATTTTGTAGCTAGATTTAGCGACTTCCCCACCCCTTTTGAGACTTTTTTTCAAAAGTTTAGGGACAAATATAGCAACTTCTTGGTGCAACCTTATCTAAGTTCTCATCTTGCCCACTGATCAGCTTTATGTAGATCAGTGAATTTGGCATGATGATGTCATCTAGTGACATTTAGCTACCAGCTTTCAATTGAAAGCAGTTGGCAACACTGTGGACTGCTCTTGTGTTTTGCCCGTGCCATACCGGTTAGCTGGTGTTTTGAACCTGCCTGTGTTTTTGACCATGTCTCTGTCTAATAAAGCTTGCAAATGGATCTGCACATCTCTCGTCTCGTTCGCCCAGTTACACTCTCTCTCATTTTTGAGAAAATGACTGTAATGCAATATAATATAATAAATATATAAATAAGTTGGCACCTGTGACTAGCCAGTAACAAATGATTATTTAGTGATCTGCACAGGGATGATTTCACTCTAACGATGCTGTTGCATTTGTCGAGGAGAATCCAGTGGTGTTCAGATGAAGGTCCAGCACAGCTGGATAAGTTATTATTAATTGAGCCTGAAGTGCTTCACAAACTCTATTCAGACCTTCTGTAGATAACTTCTGCCTTAATTTTTGATTTCTATAGCTTTGAAACTCCCCTTGAATGTTAATAGACATCATAATGACTTGTGATTAGTATCCATTTAACCCTTTAAATCCTAGTTAGTTTTGAAAGTGCACACAGTTAGCCGTGCACTGCGTGTGCTGCATTGTGGCGTGTGAGATGTGTGCTAAAGCACAGCATGGACTCTGTTCTCTTCTCTCTGTCCTCATGAGAGCTGAGACGCTTCAGATCCTGCTACAGCTTCATTAGAGCTGCTTCTAGATTTCAGATGGGTAATGTAGGCATATACTCTGCAGACTATTTCATACATTTATTTCTGTTTTCTTGTAGGACGATGCAGAACAGATGGAAAGGCAGAAACTGGTTTGATGTCTTTGTAAGTGCTGCTCGCCTCTCCAAACACTGACACACTGCAAAAAAATGCTTTTGACTTAGATTTTTGTATATCTAAAAATTCTTAAATCAAGAAGGATTTTCTAGACAAGTAAAAATAGTCTTGTTTTCAGAAAAAAACAAGTCAAAATTACATGAGTTTTGCTTGAAACAATCTGTCAATGGGGTAAGAAAAATAATCTTGTTTTCTGTTTGACATAAGATTATTTTTCTTACCCCATTGGCAGATTATTTTGCTCAAAAACTCACTTAATTTTGTCTATTTTTTTCTGAAAACAAGACAATAATTTTTACTTGTCTAGAAAATCCTTCTTGATTTAAGAATTTTTAGATATACAAAAAAATCACCACGTAAGATATGTTTTGAGTGCTGGGATCTGTATGGGATTCTGGTGTGCTGGTGGACCAGCATATGATATCTTTTAGGCGCTATTATGATCCCATCAGCTCATTAGTAGAGACTGTAATAGATACAAAATGTTCAGTGCTGGTTCTCTTCCAGGACAGGTTTGAAAACCCTTGAGCTAGACAACAGCATTCCCGAACTAACCAGCATAAACAAGTTTGGACTAGTGTGGAATTCATGGTTTATAATGGATTTTTCAAAAGGGCAGACCCTGGAGAAACTCTGTGAAAAATTAAAAAACAATAAATAAATCCATTGCAAAAAAAAGTTGGGCAAACTTAAAAGTTTAAGGCAACCAGCTTCAGCAGATTTGAGTTTTCTCAACTTCTTGTTTTAAGTTTATACAACAAAAAGTTGAGAAATTTCCTAAAAAATAAATTGAGAACTCAAAAATCTGCTGAAGCTGGTTGCCTTAAACCTTTAATTTGGCTCAACTTTTCTTTTCTTTTTTTTTTTTTTTTTTACAGTGTATCCTTCCCCACCTCCAGAGGCCCCAACCACCCCCCAATGCTGGACTGTTTGTTTTAACATGCATAGCATGCATTTTGTTCCTTTTTCCCGGTTTTTATTTAGTGTCCTAGGTTTTATTTCATCCTGTTTCAACCAAACTGTAATAAGAAATTAAAAACACAATTAAAATCATTAACTTCAGTTAATAGTGTATGCAACTTCAAATATAATAAAGCATTTTCAATGTATTCATACGCTGTACATTATTTATTTACACAGCAATATTAATAGCACTACCAGATGGATTAAAGCAACATTTTGGCCAAATGACCCAAAACATTAACCAGTTTTATAACTAGCATTTTACTTTATTGGGTTTCATTGTACATGAATTTTGAATGCATTTTAACAACACTGAACCTGAAGAAATCCTTTCACCTGTTTTAACACACCCAGGTGATCTGGAACGCCACCCTCTTACTGCACTCACAAGGAAGAGATTGTTATTTTTCCTTTATGTCAAAAAAAACTCTCTTGAAGAGTGTTGTCTCTCTTAAAAAAAAGCAAAACTCCATGATCAGTGGAGCATGAAGATAAAGGTTTAAAGAAGAATTTTTGGGATGTTTGTTTTTTTAACAGAAAGCAGATCTTTGTGATTCTTGTGGTGATTCACTTTTGAAACCATCGAAAGTAAAGATCGCTGGAGCTCCAACAGTGAAAATGGCTTCAATAAATGTATCTGCAGAACTTTCTTGTGCTGTGTGTTATGAAATCTTCAAGGATCCTGTTGTTTTATCATGTAGTCACAGTGTCTGTAAAGAGTGTCTTCAACAGTTCTGGAGAGCTAAGAAAACTCGGGAGTGTCCTGTCTGCAGGAGAAGAACCTCAAAAGATGATCCTCCAATTAGTCTTGTGCTAAAAAACTTGTGTGAGTTGTTCTTGAAGGAGAGAAATGAGCGTTGTTCATCAGGATCTGAGGAGCTCTGCAGTTTACACAGTGAGAAACTCAAACTCTTCTGTCTGGAGGACAAACAGCCTGCTTGTTTAGTCTGCTTTACTTCACAGACACATGTTAATCACACCTTCAGACCCATCGGTGAAGTGGTTCCATCATATAAGGTGAGACAGATTTACACAGGAGGATAAAAACATATATAACAGAAATAGCGTAACCTTATGTAGAAATTTCTCAGTGTCATGCTGCTCGTATTATGTATTACATGAATTCCTTTTTTAACTCTAGGAGGAGCTCAATACAGCACTAAAATCCTTACAAAAGAAACTTAAACACAATGACAAAATAAAAGAAGAATTTGAGAAAACAGTTCAACACATTAAGGTGAGGATTGATTATTTTGACATTAACAAATTTAAAGCAGCTGAACTGGTTTGTTTGACATAAATCAATGTTTCTATACTGACTGAAACAGAAATGTTGGGCAGCATTTTTAAATGCACATATTGTGAAAAAACATACATGCATACAAACATTGTTTTCATTGCGAGCATTTTAATTCATGCATCATTGAAACTTTTTAGTTCTGGCATTCATAAAAGTTATACATTTGGTTAATGTGCTTGTTATGCCTTCAAATGGTGTCTCACATAAATATATCGTATAAAGCAAATTAAAACATCATTCTGAAGAAAACCTAGTATGATTTATGTGTATTTGCACCTACAGAGACGGAACATCTACTACTACAATACTAGTACTTCAGAAAGTTGTCTTTAACTAACCCACATTTACTCACTCTTCATGTTGCTCCAGAATGAGACGATTGAAGTGAATGTGGTTTGATTTCAGTCTCAAGCTGGGCACACAGAGCGTCAGATTAAACAGCAGTTTGAGAAGCTTCATCGGTTTCTCAGAGATGAAGAAAAAGCTACAATCACTGCACTGAGGGAGGAAGAGGAGCAGAAGAAGAAGAAGATGAAGGAGAAGCTGGAGGAGATGGACAGACACATCTCAGCTCTTTCAAACACAATCAAAGACACGGAGGAGATGATGAAAGCCAGTGATGTCTGCTTTCTAAAGGTCTGATTTCTGATCATAGATTGATTGATTGATTGATTGAGTTGTTGATGATAAATTGTGTGTTTGTTCTGCAGGAGTTTCCAGTCTCAATGGAAAGGTGAGTGATCTACTGGTGTCTCTGCTTCTGAAGTCAAAGCCACTGCAGTTCTGATCCTGAATGTTCTTCCAGAGTCCAGATCTCATCACAGCCGGATCCACAGATGCCTTCTGGAGCTTTGATTGATGTGCCACGATACTTGGGCAACCTGTCCTTCAGAGTCTGGAAGAAGATGCAGGACATCGTCCACAACAGTGAGTCTGCAGAATATTTTTGCTCTTGCACTTACAGTTTATCAGTACACAAAATCACTAGATTATTTCAATTTATCTTCAGAGTGAAGATCATGCTATTTATACTGGTATATAATGAAAATATATATAACTTAATGATTCACGTATTTGTCGTGTTAAACATGCAAACCTCATGAGTAACTTCGAAACCTGTCATTATATTGTCCAAGAAAATATTTCTTAAGTTGTTGTTAAGGGCTCGACTTTTTTTCTTTGCCTATAATAATAATAATAATGATAATAATAATAATAATAATTATAAACTACAGTGTTTTATTTACTCAAAAAGAAAAAGTAAACAGGAAGAGATCTGGGCCCGTTTTAGATTTAAACAGAGAGGCCCGCAGGACTAGCTTTTCTGCATCAGAAACAGGTAGCATGTTTCGAAGCTTGGCAATGTTTCTAAGATGGAAGAATGCTGTTTTTGTAACATGGGAAATATGATTTTCCAAGGACAAGTTGCTGTCTAATATAAATAATTTTTTACTTTAGAGGACGTAACAGTACATCCGTCTAATTGTAAATTGTAATCCAAGAGATTCTATGTACTTCTTTTTGGTCCAATAAGTAATATCTCTGTCTTATCTGAATTTAATAGGAGGACATTATTGGTCATCCAATCTTTTAAATTTTTTACACAATTTATTACCTTAGATAGTTGAGAAGTTTCATCTGGTCTTGTTGAGATATATAGTTGAGTATCATCAGCATAACAATGAAAACTTATCCTGTATTTTCTAATAATATTACCAAGGGGCAACATGTAAATTGAAAATAGCAGAGGACCTAGGACAGATCCTTGTGGTACTCCATACTTTACTGGTGATAATTGAGATGACTCCCTATTTAAATGAACAAAGTGGTAGCGATCGGACAGGTAGGATTTAAACCGCCTTAAAGCCTTCTCTTGAATACCAGTATAGTTTTGTAATCGATCTATGAGTGTGTCATGGTCTATAGTGTTGAACACAGCACTAAGATCAAGTAATACTAGCAATGAGATGCAGCCTTGGTCTGAAGCTAGTAGTAAGTCATTTGTAATTTTAACAAGTGCAGTTTCTGTACTATGGTGAGGCCTGAAACCTGACTGAAATTCTTCATAGAGATCATTTTTTTGCAAGAAGGAGCATAATTGAGCAGACACATCTCTTTCTTAAGTTTTAGACATACACGGAAGATTTGAAATGGGTCTGTAATTTGCCAGTTCATTAGAATCTAGTTGTGTTTTCTTAATAAGAGGCTTAATAACCGCCAGCTTGAATGGTTTTGGGACGTGACCTAAAGATAACGATGAGTTAATAATATTGAGAAGCGGTTCTTCTGCTACAGGCAACAACTCTTTCAGTAGTTTAGTGGGTACAGGATCTAATAAACACGTTGTTGGTTTAGATGCACTGATAAGTTTATTTAGCTCTTCCTGTCCTATAGTTATAGGTGTCTTTGGTGGCTGGAACAATTGTTCTGCCCGGACGATAACACGGCACCATATAATTAATATCAGTAATACGCAGCATGCACAATACAAGGAAATGATCAGTAACATCATCACTTTGAGGTACGATATCTATATCAGTAAGATCAAGTCCATGCGATATAATTAAATCTAGCGTATGATTAAAACGATGAGTGGGCCCGGTGACGTTTTGCTTGACTCCAAAAGAGTTTATTAGGTCAGTAAACACAAGTCCTAACACATCATATGTATTATCAACGTGAATGTTAAAATCTCCGACAATTAGCAGTTTATCAACATTAACTAGTAGATCTGAGAGGAAATCTGCAAATTCTTTTAGGAAATCTGTATATGGCCCTGGCGGTCTATACACAGTAGCCAGAGCAAGAGATAGGAGAGATTTATTTTGCATATCTAACAGTGTAACATTAAGCAGAAGTATTTTGAATGAGTTAAACCTCCTGTATCCTGTTTTCAGAGTAACATTGAGAATATCACTATATATTGTTGCAACACCGCCGCCACGACCAGTCTGACGGGGCTCATGTTTATAACAGTAGCTTGGTGGAGTAGACTCATTTAGACCAAGATATTCAAAATATTTAAGCCAGGTTTCAGTCAGGCAGAGTACATCAAAATGATTATCTGTGATCATTTCATTTACAATAACTGCTTTGGGTGCGAGTGATCTAATGTTTAGGAGCCCAAGCTTTAAAAAATGTTTTGTTCATTTATTTTGTATTTTTCTGGTTTAATCACGATCAGATTTTTCTAGATCATGCATTAAATTTATATTTTGACCTCGCTATTCGGGGAACAGACACAGTCTGTATAGATTGGACAACGCAAGTACTTCTATCTTTTAAGTGGGTAGACCAAAAGTCATCATAGCAGTTATTTGAGAATTGGCTTACTAGTCATATGGAGCGTAGCGTCCTGGAGATGTTGTCCGACAGGAGTTCCGCTCCGACTCTGCTGGGGTGCAGGCCATCAGCACGGAAAAGCCTAGGATGCTCCCAGAAAAGATTCCAATTATTAACAAAGAGCAGTTTCTGTTCTTTACACTATAACAAACTCCTACTTCTATGGGTAAAAGTTTACTATAAATCTGAAAGTCTTTTTGGGAAGGGATCTACATACCAACTTATCACACTCGTTAAACTGTTTGATGTAAAAAAAAAACAATAAAACAGAAAACTGACTTTCTTCGCAAAGATGTATTATGGAAAAAAATAAACAATAGTGAAATGCACAATAGTAAACACAAAACAAATTAACAAACCATAACCCAATAGTACAAATGACTCAACCAACAAATATGCATACAAAATGAATAGTCATAATGATATGAGCATGTAATGTCGGATGCAACGAATGTGGTGATAATTATATGCCACAGTCCATAGGTGAAAGAAGAACTCTTCTAGTCTAGACAATGTAGATGCACACAATTACTCAATCCTTGTTAACAGTCCAGGCCAAAATTCAATACTCCACACAGCAATTCCCGACACAAACCGAAAATAGTTCTTCTCTTCTTGATTAATATCCCATTTCGGTAACCCAAGGCAAATGAGATATTATGCAGGTAAATTTATCCTTTCTAGTCCCAACATGTACCATGAAGTAGAAAGTGGACCATTGGTACAAAAGAGGGTAGGTAAAAGGAGTCTTTGATTGAGCATAAAACGGTACGTTTCCCAATCAGGACATCAGTAAAGGCAAGGTTACCAGAGGGAAGCCATGCTTTCCTCTTACCAAACAGCTCTCTCTTCTTCTACTCCCTACCTGTATTTATGCTCAATCAAAAAGGAACAATAGTGCCCCTAATGGTGGGTAGTAGAATAACACTATAAGTAACATTTAACTGTTACAACACCATGACAATAACCATTCGTTTAAAGCAAAAAGTCTACCGAACCTTTTGTGTCCTCATCGATACGTGGGAAGCGGTCCTGACACGATGATCGTCGTCGCGGGCGATGTGCTGCGTACCGTCTCGATCAGGCTCCTGATAGGTCATTATCTCTGTTAAAACGAGCACGCTGTTTCAGTATGGCAGCTGGAAAATCAGGGAATATCAGGAGTTTCTCTCCGTTGTAGATGATTGACTTGAGCTAAGCCGCTTTTCGGATGATGTCCTGCCAATATTGAAAGTAGTGCAGCTTCATTTAACAATGAAGGTCCGGGGATATGACGTGTTGTTGGAAGGTTTTCTCAAAGATCTGTGAGCGCGGTCGATCAAAGGTAAAGTTTCCAAAGAGAGCACATTCTTCAGCAGGTCTGTGGTCTTGCGCCCAGTCTCCTCGCCCTCTTTAATGTTTAGAATGTGCAGGTTTTGCCTTCTACTGCGACTTTCCAGGTCCATACATTTCTCAGTGAGCTGTGAGACACTGCTTGTTAGCTTTTCAACATCTTTTTGTAGCTGGGAGACCGTATCCCAAGTAAAAGTTGCACTACTTTCGAGTTCCGCTGTTGTTTTAGCTTGGTCATCTATTGTGCTTTTCATGGCCGACATAGTGACATCAGTCTCTTTTTTGAGAGCAGTTAATTCTGGTCTAATGGAGGTCAAGAACTGGTCTAGTCTCTTGTCGATAGCCTCAACTACCTCCGACTTAAATAACTGAAAAATTGATTGGAGAGCAGCTATCCCCTCTAGCACTGCCTTGTTAGCCACGGTGCTAGCCTCGCTGCCACAGTCATCTTGAATGTCTCTTGGGGTTTCGGTCGCTTGTTCAAAATTTTTTTTAGGTTGGTTTGGCATCTTAAGGTGGGTATTCTGAACTTGACGTGAAAATTAAATAATGTTTAATTTTGCTTCACATATCAATGGAAAATTACGGAGCTGCCTTCGCACGCATCTTGCTCTCACATGGCACCTCCCGGAAGTTAATATCTGCAAAATTTACTGAAGTCGGGCCATATCAACCAGTAATTTCATTTCAAGTATCGGATGGTAGAAACTTTAGGAACAAATGGTATGTGATTTATGACTGGTTTGATACAGTGCAGCTCTTGATCAGCCTTTTTGTTTCACGTGTTTTGAATTTGGTGAGTTCAAGACAGATACATTTCAAGTGAATGGATTTGGCAACTGGAAAAAACGCCACTGAACAATTTATTGAACTTTGAAAAAGCAGTGTTTCTGCAGGATTAAATTGGAAGGCCAACAGACAAGCAAAACAGGAAGCATCACCACTCCAATCAGCAGCAAACATGCAAAGAGAGTGGATGAGAACAGAGAATATCTGGAAAAAAAATATGTGAGACTTTGCTTTTCTGTTGTCATTGCTGTATTGTTCTTTGTGGTCACAAAGAAACTGAATCAGAAAATCATGGAAAGGGCTGATTGATTTAATGCCCACTGAAAGCCAACTAATTGACCAGCTATTCAAGGAGAGAGAGAGAGATCATTTAATTATGTCCATAGCAAGCACTAGAATGAGTTATATATTGGTCGGTTAGGTTAAAAGTGACATCATACAGAGAGTGCATGAAGCCAGTGTTGCTCCGTCTTGCTTTTTAACATTAGGATTTATTTTTAATGCTTTTTAAAGGGTGCACCCCTTCCCCCAAGTAGCAAATAGCATCAACAGAAAAAACAGGCTACTACATGAACTCCATTTGTTTTGTGAAAGAAATGCAAAATTTGTCAACACTGTCAGATGTCACCACTTTAAGATTTTCTTTCTGTTGGTGATGACGGACCAATGACGGAGTTGACATTCAATGTAAAGTCATCATAATTTTGTAGTTTTCAAGTCATTTTTAATTATATTAAATATAAAATAGTGTTTACCTTTTCTAATAATGTATAAATACTAAATATGTGACCTGACAGTGTATATTGCTTTTGTGGATTGATAGTCATCACTTCTAATTGTTTTATTTGTTCATATAAGTTTTTAAAAGATACCATGCTACCATAGCAGATGCACAGCAGACATACTGTTCTGAGATGAGAGAAAATAGATCATTTGTGTTCCAAAGATATATCAAAATACTTAAATGTGAATCTTTTATAAACAATAGCATACTCACTGTTTGTTGTTTTTGTAAATACAGTAATTAATTGATTGAATTTATTAGATAGGCTAGTTAAAATGACTACAATTCAGGTTTTCATTACCACTGTCAGAGAAATATTTTGATAATATTTCATTATGATATTTTATATTCGTTGTGGAATTGTTGGTCACATGTGAAAGTGTAATCTGTCTCCTAACGTGAGGATGTGTTTTGAAATGTTACAAATATTTTGTTTGCTATTAAAGATAAAGTTGAAATTATATTTAGGTTAAAAGCACATTTTGATAAAAAAGAGAAAAGCTGCATCAAAGCATAACTCAGTAGCTTAATACACATAAGATACATAAATATAGTGTCATTTATCTGAGTACAAGGTATTATATTTTCAATTTTGTCCCACTTCTCAAGATACATCGATTTATGGTTTGTATCTGATGCCATTAAACACTGATAATAAAAATGAGAGTGATCAGAGGAAAATGTTTGATCAATAGGATTAATTTTCATAATTCATAATAATCTGTGTTTGGTTCACTCTTGATCATTATATGGAGATCATAATAAAAGCATCTGTTGATTGTGTCTCATCAGCGCCTGTGATTCTGGATCCAAACACGGCTCATCCTCGTCTCGTCCTCTCTGAGGATCTGACCAGTGTGAGAAATCCTAAAACGGCTCATCGGGTTCCTGATAATCCAGAGAGATTTGATGATTATTACTGTGTACTGGGTTCAGAGGGTTTTAACTCAGGAACACACTGCTGGGATGTAGAGATTGAAAAGAGTCGATACTGGAGTGTTGGAGTAACTACAGCATCAAACCAGAGGAAGGGACGTTGCTTTGAAACTGATGTCTGGAGTGTGTGGTATAAGAATTCTATATTTGCCTTTCTATTCCAGCCCCGCACTGGTTTTCATGTTAAACAGGATGTTGAGCGTGTGAGAGTGTATCTGGACTATGATGGAGGAACGATGTCATTCTCTGATCCTGTAACTAACACACATCTACACACATTCACAACCACCTTCACTGACACTGTCTTCCCATTCTTCTGTTGTACCTCCTCTCTGAGGATCTTACCATTCAGTCAGTAATGGTTATAGCTGTAAATCTGGATCTTCCTGCTTTCATCATGTTTCAATATTTAATCATATCACATGATTAAGAGTGCTGTTGATCAGTACGGCTGCGATTGGGCCGCAGCTGATCACATGACTGATGTCTAGCACTAAATACAAACACACCAACATACTGCTGTTATAAAACAGACCAATAAATGATTTAGTGAGATTAATCAAACTGTAAAATTATTAATTATGAGTTTAAAACTATGATCTTCATGCCTGGAAAAAATATGGAAGAGAATTAGGGCCAAGCTATAAAAAAAAGGAAACCATCTCGAGATTAAAGTCAATATAATGCAAGATTAAACTTAAATTTCAAGACAAATGTCGAAATAAAATGTTGAGATTAAACTCATTAAATTTCAAAAATTAAGTCATTATGTTTCAAGAAAAAACTCGTTAAATTTCAAGAAAAAAAGTTGAGATAAAATGTTTAGAATAAACTCATTGAATTACCAGAACGCGGTTTCATCCGCCTTTAAACTATAGTTTCAGTCACTGTGACATCTGTGGTTTGTATCGGAGAGATCTGCACTCGAATGCTTCTCACAGCGCTGTCTGATTGAGACCTGCAAGTAAACGCATTTAATAGCCAAATATAATAGCCTACATTTCAATAGACAAGCTGTGGGCCATTTGAAATTCATCCACTGGCCGTATTTGGCCCGCGGGCTGGACTTTGGACACCCCTGCCAGCAGCATTTTAGAGATGTGATATTTACACTGAGTGAAAAGCCATTCTATGTACACTGTAAAAGTAGCAGATCTTTCCAATAAGTGTAAATAGTAGCTAATTAGATGTTATTTATACTTCTAAATAGTGACAGATGCTATTTGCACTGTATTGTTGTACATTAACAGGATGCAGTAATAACAGAGTGTATTTTGATTTTATCTCAACTTTCTCTAAATTCACCAACTTTTTTCTCGAAACATAATGATTTTATTCTCAAAATAATAGTTTAATCGCAACATTTTGATTTGACATTTTTCTTGACTTTAAAGGGAACCTATTATGCCCTTTTTTACAAGATGTCCCCAGAGTGTCTATGTGAATATTTATCTCAAAAACCTCAGATCTTTTTTTTTAAAGCTTTTTAAAATTGTCACTTTTAGGGTATGAGCCAAAACGCGACATTTTTGGCTGTGTCCCTTTAAATGCAAATGAGCTGGTGCTCCTGGCCCACTTTCAGAAGAGGGCGGAGCTTCTAGAGCACAAGCTCCTGCATGCAAATAAACATCCCACTATAGTACACGTTATCTTTACAGAACCCATACTTGGTTTAAACGTCAGTCATCTGATTGTACTGTGCATAATGAATAAGCATTTATGAATTACACAGATAAAAATAACGGCAGCTGCTTTCATTGTGCCTTATAGTCCCACATGTGATTATGAGCTCCACAAATTCAAGCGGTCGACTTCACATTGCTTTCATATGCAATTTTTAACTACCATATTCCTATTTACAATCATTCTGGCAGCACGTGAAGGCAGCTTCAGTGAAAACAGACTTAAGCTTTAGCAACATTAGCCTTACAGAGTGCCAAGAAGCTCTTTCAGAAAGGCATTTTGGAAAACAAACGTGTGATGCTTGTTACTTGTTTATTATTATTATTGCTTGGCCCTAATCCTCTTCTGTAGAAAAAACCATGCATTTCTTTTACGGTTAATATATTTTTATTCATTATCCTGACGATATTTAATGGAGTGTTACATTGCACTGAATTAAAACACATGTAAATCATATTATTTATCATATCTTACCAATAAGAAACAGTGATGTGTTGTGAATCTCCACCTGTTTTAGGAGTTACGATATGTATTAACTTTGTGGTTCGGGGCTTTCATAGATTTAACATTTATAGATGTCGGCAAGATATAACACCGTTACAATGGAGAAATATGCTTTTTGTCACATGGCGATAATAACAACATCTACATGGGGCAAACTGAACCGCTACAGTTAACTTTGGCCCATCGAGAGCACTAATATCAGGACCTGTATAAAAACTTCATAGGGCATGCTGATCATGACATTGTCACAGGTTATAGAGGAATGAGGAATACAGACGAGGGTTCATACTTCCAAGAAGATGTTACTGAAATATAGTATGAAGTATAAATACACACATGGTAAATGAGGGAGCTAAACAGGAACAGCTGGACAAGGATTAATCAGAAACCATGGCAACTAAGGAGAACTCATAACAGACATCACCAGAACTGAGCTAAACTGAACATAGCCGTGACAGACATAAGCCTCTTTATAATATATATATATATATATAATAATGTCTGTATTTTGGTTCAAATGTTATAAGAAGAAACATTTTTCTAAACCAAAATAGATCAATAAAAACTGTATCTATTTCTGCAACTTGTTTGTGTATGTGGTGAATTTATTGTCATTTATTTATTGTCATTTTCAAGTTAGCTTATAGTTTTGGTTTAGAAGGCTCTTGTATATTATATAAGTTAAATGTGAACATTAATATATTATCGTATCATAGACATTAGTATTATATTATTATTCATATTTTGAATGATTTTCATTTCAATTTCCCTTAAAGTTTTAGTCATTTTGTTGTGTTTTTGTTAGCATTAGTAAATATGTTTATACAGCTTATATATATATATATATATATATTAGTTGTAGCCAATTTGGTAAATCAAGTAAGCTATTTAGAATAAGAAACATTACCCGGGGCAACTAGTGAAAATAATAGAAGTTATTTATATATTTTATTTTGTTTTAGTTATCATTTGTTTTATTTTAAATAGCAATTGTATTTATTTTGGTTATTATAATAACTCTGAATTAGATTAGCACTTTTTTAATGCTATAATTGAATACATTATTTTTAATTCTACAGATTACAGTACATTTATTTTACATTTGCATGTAAAATAACATTTACATTTACTTCAGCGTGTTTTTTTTTTTATGTGGTAATAATAAAGAACAAAATTTTTGACCAATAATGTATATTTCATACATGACGTTGGACTTGAAATAAGTGACGGTGTCAGTCCGGTTGAGCTCCGGGAAGAGGCTGGATGTGAGGAACCGATAGAGGGAAGAACAGGATGTCTGATGGAGAGCAGGGCGACGGAGGCGGGGAATTGTCTGGAAGCAGCAGAGGGACGTTAAGCAAGCAGTCGCTTTGAGTGATGGGCGGCAGGAAGTGTGGGCGTCGGTCTCTTCGCGTTTGCCCCACCCCTTTACACCAAGACTCCGCCCATTTGCCACGCCCACTCAAGATGTTCCAGTGTGGTTTTGTGGTTTGTTTCCTCTTGCTGTCTGTTATTTCTAAACTCTGTATCCACTGGCTGAGGTCTGACACCTCGTGTCGTCTCATTTTCATTTTTACATGTTTATTTTTCTTTCTCGCCGCCTGTTCCAGCCAAAGGTCTTCATACAAATACTCTTCCTTTTCAGTCCTTATTCCTGTATCTCTGCTGCAGGTCCTCGCTGTAGCGTTTAGCCGCCTGCCGTGATGCCAGCGCTGAATGCCTACCATTTGTAGCTGTTTATTCATGGATAGCTCATTTTTTTGAGGGTTTGCATGTAAAATTTTGGGCAGTGGCTTGTCTTGAATGCATTTGAGTCCACTGAAGAGTGAATTTCGGTGAGGTTGATCTGTTAACAGGTCAGATCGATCAACAGACTGACCTGATGTGTTTAAGACCGAACGCAGGCGACGGTGGGGTGGTAAACCAGCAGTCAGACCCACTGTACGGAAGAGGGGAGCGGGACGGAGGTTAACCGTGTAACGCTTTCCACTGTCCTCACTAGTTTTGAGGATTTCTTTGGCGATGATCCCAAATCCAGCAGAACTCTCTTGAGTCTTGTCCATGTTAGAGACTGGAGGAGGAACAACAGAGATCAATGTCTTTAACTCCACAAAAGCCACGTTCATATTGCAGATTAATACAGGTTTCACTCCTGTTTAAACAGTTCTGTGATTTGCAGCAGTGACATTCTACAATAAGAGACCTGGGTTTTTTATTTAATTATGGTCCAGAGATCCCCACTGGGGCTGCAAGGTAGTGTTTATGTTAATGGAAAAAAAAATATTTAAGGAAAAAGTGTAAAATCAATTCTAAATAATAAATAAATCCAATAAATAAATAAAAATCGAAATGTGTAAAACTCAAAATAAATAACAGGACTAATATAAATAAATAGAAATTAGATTGCATTGAATAAATAAATAAACATTAAATTAATACAAATAAAATAAAATAAATTGAGTTAAATGCACTAAATGTTAAATATTTAAAGAAATAAAAGGGAAAATGTAAAAATAAATAACTAATGAATAAATAATTGGTCAAATAATAATATTAGATTAAAAGGAACACATTAAAAAAAACAATTACATTAAAGCAAGTAGACATATCACAGTACATAATGATGAATATATTTACCAAACTAAATATTTAGACATATTTGCAATATTAACTTTTTATATAAAGTGGGTCTCTGTAGATTAAACCATACAAACGCCTTTTAATTTTTCAGGTGGGGTTCTCTTGCATTAATATAATCATATTTGGCATATAAAAGATTGCAAACTCCTGGGTTAAACAGTTAGCAACATCCATAAACTATAATATAAAAAAAAAATTATCATTTCAAGAAGTACATTTCTACTTCTGATTAACAAAGAAGCAAAGCACTGCTTAATATTTCAAATAAATAATTTAAAAAAACATGATATTTCAATGTTTTTTTGCCATTATGGAAATCCTTTAAAGAAACAGTGCCATATAAGTATGGCAATCATACAGTGCTATGGGTTATATCAAAGTAAACATGGTTTTTAGCATGCACTTCAAATTATTTTTAGAGCAACATCATAAATGATGACAAGAATAACGCAGGTTGAAGCACTAAGGAGAGAGGTAAAAAAACAAGAGATGAGAATGAGATGAAGAGAGACAGAGTTTAGGTTAAGAAGAGAACGTGAATGAGAAGCAAACATCTACCTGATGAAGAGGTCAGATTTACACCCAGATCAACATGAAGAGCCACTTACAGTCTGACGCTTCATCTCTCATCAGACACACTCAGCATCTGTTGCCATGGAGTCCTGAAGACCAATCAGCATCTCTCTGTCTCTCTCTCTGTGTCAGTCTTTCATGTCGTGCCCTTCCTTTAAGCAGCATGAAACGTGCAGCTCGCCTCTTTTTTATATCTGTCTGTCCATCAATTATGAAACAGACGGCAGGACAGAAGCTCTGACCAACACACTCAAATCCATCATGATTCCTGACTGACGGCCGCATTATCTCAGTCAGAAAACAGCAGAGTATGGGAAAAACCCAGTGACTGACCACTAGATTTTTATTGTTTATTAAAATATTTTATTAGTTATATTATTATTTTTCTAGTTTTATTTGATTATGAAACAGAGTAGAGGAAATAGATACAATTAAAAAAAAACTGTCACTGCCCACTAGATTTTTTATTTTATTTTTAAATTTAATTATTTAATTTTATCTTCAGTATTTTTTTCTATTTATTTTAATTGTATTATAATTTTATTTTTATTTTATTGTATTTTTATTTTATTAGGAAACAGATTAGATGGAAAATAATATTTTATTTTATTTCCACCAAATTAGTTTTTGTTTTATTTATTTTTGTTTTATTTTTATTTCCAAACACTGCAGTCAGTGCCCACTTGATGTGTTTTTTTTATATAATAAAGCTTAACAGGGTAAAAAAGATTAAGTAATTTGTAAGAAACATCCTTTACCTTATTAGTTATTAAATATTTAGATGCCAAAGTCCACACATATGGGAGAGAATGATCTCAGCCTGAAACAGGTGTCTTGATTATTTAGTTCCGACCGGAAGAGAGAGAGAGAGAAAGAAAAGAGTTTAAAGTCGCAGTTTGTCTCCGCGTCGCGTCGTGACGCTGCGACGCATCAGCAGCTGCGCGTGAGCGGAAGTGCGTCAGGGACCGGAGAGGACTCCAGAGCTCACGGTAAGAGTTTATTTAATATCTCATAACTATAATGAACGTATAAAACACGGCTGAAGCTGGAGAGATCCGGCGTGTCGCGTTACAGATGCGTTCATAAACGCGCCGGGTTTATCACAAGCACGCGCTCGAAGCATCAGAGGCTCAAAGTCACGTGGAGGTTAAAAACACACA
This sequence comes from Barbus barbus, assembly GCF_936440315.1. Taxonomy (NCBI): domain Eukaryota; kingdom Metazoa; phylum Chordata; class Actinopteri; order Cypriniformes; family Cyprinidae; genus Barbus; species Barbus barbus. The sequence continues at coordinate 42,685,271 of NC_136731.1, forward strand.
GATTTACACGCAACCGCGAATAAAACACGAAAAACCACAGACACGAGCATAAACACAGATGAAGAGAGACTGTCTGCAGATACAAACACTGTTTCAGAACACGCGATCACTAGATTGAAGCACGGTTTAATATATATATATATATATATATATATATATATATATATATATATATAATCTATTTATTTTTTTGTGCAAAACATGCTGGATTACGATTAAATATGAAGTAATGTGCAATTAAAACGGTTAAATTTAATAAATTTAAACCATGTAGATTTTTAAAAAGTCAATGTATTATAATTAGTGCTGTCAAACGATTAATCGCATCCATAATAATAGTTTTTGTTTATGTATATACTGTGTATATTTATGTATATGTAAATACAAACTCATGCATGCGTGTATATATATCTATGAAAAATGTTATGTTTATATATTAAATATTTATATATAATAAAGTATAAGAATGTGAATATATAAATGTATAAACATGTAAATATTTTCTAAATATATACTGTATGTGTGTGTATTTATGTATTCATAATAAATATACACAGTACACACACATATTATGTAAACAAAAACTTTTATTTTAGTTTGACAGCACTAATTATCATCAGAAAAGAATTAGCAGAAAATTTTTCACTTATTATTATTATTATTATTATTATTACAGTCTGTTAAATCAACGAAATTTCAGAAACTTCACATTTTTGATTTTGCTAATATTTTTTTCTGAAGACAGATAAGCATGTATAGTGATGAAGGCTAAAATATTAAATGTCATGGATGAATATTTACTGAGTAATCCACTATTTTGTAGGGGGGGGGGGTCAAAATGGACATTTTCAGACAGATTCAGAGTCATATTACAGGGGGGTAACAAGGACTTCAGAAAGATGGCAGCATCATAATGTTATTGTTACACAGAGATTGGTAGATATATTAGTAAAATCTGTTGACTTTAGCAGTCTTTGTTCCTTTACGTGCCAATGGTGAGCGTTCAAAAATGGGGAAACAGCACTTGAAGTGTTTTCTCCAAAGTTTGCTGAAGTATTGTAGTTCTTAATAAAGTTTTCATTTTCAAGGCCCTACATGGTTCAGTCCCAAAGGTCTCAATGATTGTTGAATATTACCCATTTAAATGGTCTAGTATGATGATGGTGTTTAGTATGTTAATAATGTCTCTCTGTGGAGTCAGATGGCGTTCAGGCTGCTGGTTCGGAGGGTTTGTGGGGTTTCTGTCAGAGATTTGCAGCATCTGCCGGCCGGCGTCTGGTGCTCCTCTCGTCTGAACGCGTCGCAGCCGCTGCTCTCACTCCCGCGCCTCCTCCCGCTGGCCTCCTGCAGGAGCGTGTCCTTTAACGTGCAGGACCACGATGACTTCACCGAGAGAGTCATCAACAGCCAGCTGCCCGTCCTCATCGACTTCCACGCGCAGTACGTACTCAAAACCCCTCATTCATCTCAAGCCAGCATGATCAACACTGTCTACTCTTTTTAATCAAGTAAACGGTCTTTTAGTGTAATTGTAGAAATGTCCTCCTTCAGCTGGTGGTTTCTTCGCTGTCAAATCTTTACTGATTTTCATCAAGTAAACGTAGTAACATTTACACATTTACAACATGAACACTTACTGACTGAAGCAGCTCGACTTTACTTCATCAGATTTGAGTCTCAAATCTGATCATCAGGATCTTTTGAGGAGTGTTTATTCCTTTGTCTCTCAATCATCATAGGATTGCACTGCATTATATGTTCGGATCATTTCAAGGGTTAATTCTGTCATTAATTACTCACCCTCATGTCCTTCCAAACCCATAAGACCTTTGGTCATCTTCAGGACACAAATTAAGATATTTTTGATGAAATCTGAGAGATATCTCACCCTCCATAGACTGCAACACAACTGAAATGTTCCCAGGACCAGAAACGTAGTAAATGCATCGGTAAAACAGTCCATGTGACGTCAGTGGCTCAACTTCAGGTTTGCAACGCTACGAGAATACAAAAATAACAGTTTCTGGTTACTACGTTTCTGGTCCTGGCAACATTTCAGTTGTGTTGCCGTCTATGGAGGGTCAGATAGCTCTCAGATTTCATCAAAAATATCTTAATTTGTGTCCTGAAGATGAACAAAGGTCTTACGGGTTTGGAGCAACATGAGGGCGAGTAATTCATGACAGCTTTTTCATTTTGGGGTGAACTATCCCTTTAAATCCCATCTTACTAAGCCATATTATTGGAGATCTGGAGAGTGACTGATATTTAGATCATTTTATGTCAGTATCTGCTGTACTGTTTCTCACTGGTTTACATTACAAGTTATGAGTAATTTCATGCTTTTCATCTATTTAAATATCAGCATCTGTACCAAATTGCACATTTTTGCTCAGTTTGGATCTCTAAATAAAAACAAAAGCAGTTTTTTTTCCTCCATATTGTTAATATATCAGACTATATAAGCTATAAGAGCCTGATGAATCAAATATGATACTCAATGAAAAACACAAATGCAACCTTTTTCTTTTAGACTCTTTTTTTTATTGAATATTTCCAATAATGGTTCCATTTAAAAAAATAAAAAACGAGAGATTTTCATATTATGTTTCTATAACTCTTAGTCTTATGTCAGGCTTTGCAGGTTTAAATACATGAGTTATTAGACACTATGATGAGATTTTGTTTTTACATTTCTGTATTATTTTTATAATAAGATGTTTGTTCAGATTGTAAAACGTCATGTGGTGCAACAGTGATATTTGTAAATGAATAATTCATAATATTTACAAATAAAAATAGTCAAGATTTTAATGTTTTATATTGTAAAATGTATTTATAAACTTTGTTTAAAACTAATGATTAACATGCACAGTCAGTGCACTGGGTGGTTACACCACATGACATTATAGTGAAACTTTTCTTTAAACTGGTCACAGAAGCAGAGAGTGGTGTGTGTGTTTGACTCAGCGACAGGTTTGGAAATAGATGATGGCGTATAAAGTTTGATTTGAAGTGGCTGCAGTGACACCGAATCGGCTGACTTCTGCCGTGTGTTTCTGTCTTCAGGTGGTGTGGCCCGTGTAAAATCCTCGGCCCGCGGCTGGAGAAGGCCATCGCTAAACAGAAGGGTCGAGTCGCCATGGCCAAAGTCGACATCGATGAACACACAGACCTCGCCATCGAGTACGGGGTACGACTCTTACCCTTAACTAAAACTATTCAAAACACATTCGGTAATAAAATAAAAAAACTTTAACTAAACGAAAATTAGTAATGTTGCATTGGCAATAAACTACATTTTAACAACATGCTTTAGAAACGCTATGAAAACGGTGACATTACGCATGTCTTAGCAGGATTATTGTTTACTAAAACCATTCAGAACTAAAGTTTTTTGCTACTCAAAATAAAATAGCTGAAACTAAAATGTCACTAAAAAAAATCAATAAAAAATTTAGACAGTTAAAAATAATACAAATGACAAAATTACACAAAGTTAATACACTTTAAAATAATAAAAAATATTAGATATAAATGATACTAAAATACCACTGTCTCTCAGACACCAAAGAAATAAAATCTAAATAAATCCATTGTATTTTCTCATCTGATTGATGTAAACACAATAAAAATACTCTGCATTTCCCTAAATTATTATTTCTCTGGAATATTTGAGTCTGATTAGTCAATATCAGCATTTATCAGCGGGATTATTATTGTTATCAAAAAATATATTATTTGAAGTACAATCCCAAAACTTTTACTGAAGTCAAATAAAATGCAAACAATTGTTTTGTTTGAGCCAAGGCAGTATTTCCCATTTCCATTTAGTTTAACTTGTATTAAAATTAACTACAGCTGAAACTGAAATAAAAAATATATAGACATAAAATTGGCAAAACGCAAACATTTGTCTAACTTAAATATGTAGAATAAAAAATAGCATTTAAATGATACTAAAATCAATTTTTAGCTGCTCCTACATCATTCTGGGACCCCAAATAAACAGACAGCAGATCTGAACAGATTCCTCTGGTTATTATGGGATGCTGATTGTTGGTGATGTGCTGTAGGTGTCAGCAGTTCCCACGGTGATTGCCATGCGCGGCGGCGACGTCATCGACCAGTTTGTGGGCATCAAAGATGAAGACCAGCTGGATTCTTTTGTGCAGAAGCTGATTGGATAGTGAAGCTGTCAATCACTGCCCCTCTAGCCCCGCCCACCTCCTGTTGGAAACTCAATTACAGACACAGACAAACTCCCCCCCGGAACGGCTTCACTTCTCCATCTCTCCTGCTTTCCTTAACTGTGTGTGTGTCCTTATGTGTTTTAGAGAGTCTGTGGCAGTGCGTCGTGTTTTACCGCGGTAATAATGTAGTAAAGTGTTCTTGGACGTCCTGTAGCTGCTGTGCTTTGCTTCGGAGGAGAACTGAAGGATCGGTGGTACAGATGTGACGCAGATCCTCATCCAGTCCACATGAGGGCGATTCCTCTCGCTCCGCTCTTTTACACCTGAATGCCTACTAATGTGAAAGTGTGTGATGATCACGGCGTGTGTGTTTCCGTTCGGCTTTCTAGCTTTCTTTTTTTGGATCTGACTGTGAACTGGATGCATGGGATTGATGGTGGTTTTGTTTAGACTTTAACTCATATAAACTGTAATATAACCAACTAGTCTGATGAAATTATTAATAAAGCAACTGTACTATATTTAACTCATGGCCATTATATTCTTGAATTTTCAAATACAAGTGCAGAATGCAGACACACACATAATGCAGAACACACAAATAATTTATTCAACTTATAATATAATAGTAATATAATTACATCCTCAATCACACTGATATACAGACCCCTCCCCATTCATTGTCATTCAGTCCACCCTGTCATGTGTCTGTGAGTCTAAATGGCCAACAGGGTGCACCTTTTGAGCTTCAATTAGCATAGCTTACAACAAACTGTGTCTAGCTAAATATTTACTCTGGTTGTTGAAGAGAATTTGGTTTATTTAAACTTACATATGTTGAAAATACTGTATTCTAATCACTCCTGGCATATTTTATGCTGACAGGGTGGACATGTTAAGCTTGGGAAAAGCAAGCAAACTCATACGAAGAAATTTTGTCAATTGAAAAGTCACCAATTTATTGACCTAAGCGGTTGAATTTCCCGCCACTGAAGAGACAAATAAAATCAGTTGTCCTGATGTCACTAAAGGGACAGATTCCCCAACATTAAAAAAAAACTCTTCTTTTTATTAAATACAAATATCGTTTTTATTACCAAATGATCAATGCACTCAAATTGAGTTTAACAAACAACTAACAATATTAAAAAATAACACATTTTTAATATAATGAGCAAGTGCATGGGACAATGCAAATAACACACATCCTCTTACACAAAACTAAAAAATCTAGAAAATGTATCCAAAAAAACCAAGTAACGCTTTTGTTATGAATATAAAAACTTATCATAACTCACCCTTTCATAGTAATTTTTATGTTATCATAGCAAATGAGTTATGTACAGGACACCAAAAGGCACCCTATTGACCTATATATTATAGTCAACTAAAACCATAAAACAAATAATTTTTCTTACTTGAAATAAAATAAATGTAAATCTTATTTTATTTCAACTAGATACTTGATAGTTTACCTAAAACAAAAATTAAATATTAATTCAAATTAAATTAATAATATAAAGTATTAAAAAAATAATAATGTAAAAAACACACAACCACATCACTAAACCTTGTGAAAAAGTATAAAAATAAAAATAAATTTGAACTATTAATGAAAAATACAATAGTTAATGATATTAAAATAAAACCGCAGCAAATCAGCATATTAAAATGATTGCTTGAAGGATCATGTGACACTGAAGACTGGATTAATGATGCTGACAATTCAGGTCACACAGATGATAAATTAGATTTTAACATAAATGTGACCCTGGACCACAAAACCAGTCATAAGTGTCAATTTTTCCAAATTGAGATTTATACATCATCTGAAAGCTGAATAAATAATCTTTCTTATGATCGGACAATATTTGTCTGAGATGCATATTTGAAAATCTGGAATCTGAGGGTGCAAAAAAATCTAAATATTGAGAAAATCTCCTTTAAAGTTGTCCAAATTAAGTTCTTAGCAATGCATATTACTAATCAAACATTAGGTTTTGATATATTTACAGTAGGAAATTCACTAAATATTTTCATGGAACATGATCTTTACTTAATATCCTAATGATTTTTGGCATAAAAGGAAAATTTATAATTTTGACCCACACAATGTATTTTTGGCTATTGCTACAAATATACCCCAGCGACTTAAGACTGGTTTTGTGCTCCAGGGTCACATATTAAAATAGAAAGCAGCTTTTTGAAATTGTACTATTTCACAACTACTGTTTTTACAGTTCCTTCAGGAAACAGCGTGTGGCGCTCTTCACTGTTTATACGAGTTTTCAACGGGATTGCCTACAAAACTGGGACAAATGACTATCGCGCTCAGGCACGAAAATCACTTTCATATTGCAGTGCAGTGATGCAACTCAGCAGGTGTGTTTAACGCAAGATCCTAATAACGGTGACAAGCTTTCTTGCTCCTTTGAGATGAAATACCTCGTGCTTTGTGGCACACTGCAACTTTCAGGACTCAGATTTCATCCAGATTTACTGAAAATAAACGGCAAAACTCGTGAAATGTCGGTTGTAATGAACTGCCAACTTTAAAAATCAGCATGCTAACCTCAAAGCAGCCGTTTCTTCTGACTGAATATGATTTCTGCAAGCAGCACGTGTAGCTATAATTACAGCAGATGTTTTATAGGGCTCTTAAAAGTCTGGCTTCTGTCTTGACATCACCGCGTTCCTCTGCGCCGCATGATGTCATCCGGCAGAACTCCAGCCACCAATCACAGCCCAGCATTACCTGACCGCACACGACATCACCACCTCAAAAGAGACTGCTATTTTAGTATCCCTGGCTGATGATATACTGCTGGTTTCTGTTAATATTTTTAATTCGTTTTTTATTTTTGCAATTTATTTTTAATTTTAGAGTGCGTTTATGAATTATGTCTATTTTTTTTATTATTTTAGTACTTAAAGTGAAACTAAATCAAAATGAGAAATAACTGAAATGGAAAAAAAAAGTTTTTAAATATTTTGTTAACAAAAATGTTTTCAGGTTTAAACACAAAAAAGCTACATTTGTCTTACGAAACATTTATTTCCTGCTTTTATCCTTTGATTTTGGGGTGAAACAGCATAGTCAACATTTGAAGTGGATCAAAACCTTTCATCAAAGTTGTCCTAAAAGCTAAATATGTTCTTGTCTTAAGACAACTTTGATGAAAGGTTTTGATCCACTTCAAATGTTGACTAGTGTAGACAAAGTCAAGTCTCCTGATTAACCTGATGCTTTTGTCCAAGTAGAAGGTGCTGGATAAGTCCCAGAGCACTAGTCCAGGATGATGGGAAAGTGTCCAGCAGTAAATGTGCTGCTGAAAGGAGCATTGTTGTGTTACTGAGACCTGCGACAAAACAAGCGGGCAGAAGGGTGAAAGAATGACGGAAGAGAAACTCTACACCTCTTCCGCTTTCAAACAGTAGACCACACCTCCACCTCTCTCTCTCTCCAGTCATCTGTGACCATAAAAGGCAAAAACAGCATGAGCGAGGCATGCTGATCAAGCGCTGCTGCAGAATTCCTGTGCTCTCGTTTCTTTCACACTCTGTCACTTTTCCCTTGCTCATGTTTAATGACTTTTTCTCAAGCACTTTGACTTTAAAGCAAAAAGTGCTTATTTGAGTTGGGCTACATACGTCAGATGCTAATGATAACGCTTTGTGTATTTATAGTTTGTGGAAGAGGGTTGTCCCCAGATGTTTGTCTGAAGCTAACCGACATTACAGACTCCAGCTTGTCGCCTTTGATATTTGCTCTTGTAGTACACTTGTAGTTTCAAATCTGGCCGGCTAGTCTTAAAGTGTGCACACTAGTGAGAAAGCAGCAATGTACAACAGCCAATCAGAGCGCTGCAGTGACAATGTATTTTTGTAGGCCAGTTTGGATGTTAGCATCACCCTGGTTCCCTCGACAAAAACCTAATATGATGGGGGTTTTTTTCCTTTGGCATTTGGATTATTGCTGAAAATAAGGTCTGTGACCAACACAAGTTTATAGCAAATGTCACTAGCGTAGCCAGAAATCACAATGTGGGTGCACAGACGAAACACAGTAAATGCGGTCATTGCTTTCGGAGGTGGATGCTTGGTAAAGCAGTCGTGTAAGACAATTAGAGAAATGCTTTGATGACAGACTTTGCTTGGACATTTAAGAATGACCACAACAACATTTCAGATGCTGTGCAACGAGATCGGTCTACTGGTTAGTCATGTTTTGCCATCCCATAGCGCAAAGTCACATGACATTTTTTATGCACATGTAGGAATTTACTCGGCAGTGTCACATTATTTGCATTAACCCTTTTTCGCACAAGTCAAAAACCACCTCAAGAGAGCGTAAAAACTGCGAATTAAAGGATTTTTATTTGAAACTTGGCATTTTCGTGGATCGTTTCTGATGTGATGTTTCAAAATGCAGGAAACGGCTACAGACGAGGCAACTGCATAGTAGGAACATGTTGATTTGTGCACCTGTACACTGGTGTATGGAGCGCTGCTGGTGATGGAGAAATAGGTGAATTAATGTTGGCACTAGCAGAGCTGTTCAGCTCCTTGAGCATTGAATACGCAGGGGTTTCATTCATACTCGAAGCCAGAGGGCGCTCTCGCGTAGAAAGTAAAAAATGGACTCATAGAAGTAAAGTATTACATACCAGGAAAACCCTAATATGGACAAAGGCATCCAGCAATCTCTGCTGTAGCTAAGGGGCTGTTCACAAACTTATCTTCATCGTTATGGCAAACAAGAATCAAGAAAAATCAAGTATTGTGATTAATGCAACAGAATTCACAATTATTAGGCCAGCGACTGTGTGAAGCAACTGACAGGTGGGTGGGCAGCTACTCGACTGGCACACGTATGTAAAATGTCTGTTAAAGATCTGGAAAGCATCTGCTGTACAAACATCTGGTAGACCTCTTTAAGATGCAAGTTTTACAAATCATATACATCTTAAAGACATTTTTTTAAAATGTCTGTCTGACATCTGATAGGAAACATCCTGTAGATGTATTGCAGATGAGCAAGCACTCTAATAAATACGTCTTGCAGATAACCTAAATACAGACGTCTCCGTGATGTAGGCCTATGTGTGCTATCAGGGTTTATTATGATAATCCTCTTATTTTATTATATTTTGAAGCCTAAATAAAGTCGACAGAAGTTAAATGCTAAACGTGGCTATAAACGAACTACACCATGACTTCAGCATCGCCTTTGTTAATCTTCTGACAACTCTTTCAGTCTTATTTCAAAACATTTCCCCTGAAAGTCTGAGTTAGGATAGTTTACAAGAGGCTATGAAAGCAACTGAATCATGTTGGGGGTAATGCATTAAGTTACGCAAGTTATGTAACCAAAATTACTTTTTCAAGTAACTTTTTAAATTTACAGCAAAGTATCTGAGTTACTTTTTTTAAGTGAAAAACTTAAACTTTTAAAAAAAAAATTTTTTTTTGGTGAGAAAGGGACTTGAATGTAATTTTAAGTTTTCTTATAAAATAAAAAAGCAAGCTGAGAAAAGGTACCGTAATTCATTACTTTTAAAAAAGTAACTCTGACACAATTAGTTACTTTTTTATGGAGTGACACAATATTGTATGCCTTATTTTAAAAGAACGACAACCTCTGCAGTCCCGTTTAGACATTTGTTAACACTTTTTCAAGGCAAGTGAAAGCTTTAATATGAAACATATCTGGTGACAGAGAAAAATCTTTAGATATGGTTACCCACAGACCTTATTTCAGGCATTTAACCAGAAGCCAAAAAAGTGGAAATGGTGCTATATTGACTTAATGACAATGAAAGCAGAAGTGCTAAAATGCAACTCGTTTCCAGCGTTTGGCCTAAAAACATGTCATCCCTGCAGCACTCGGTGTAAAAGTATTTAAAAGTGATATATTTAAATAAAAAAAATACTAATATTAAATATTTATTTTATTGTTATTACAAATTAAGTACAATACAATTCTTTTTAAAAATATTTTAAAATAACACGAGTTTAGTCATGCAATTTATTAAATACATCAATTTTTAAAATTTATTTTATTTGGTTTGTGGTGATTAGCCTACAATTAAATTTAGAGAGGCCTATATAAAAAACAATGGCAGAATCTTTATTCTGGTTATGTAAAAGCTATAGCTGTGACTAAGTGTGAGTGTCTGAAACCCTACCACTAATCCAGCTGGTGTTTACAGTAAATATCGATACATGCATATGCATTTGTCATTTAAACAAGCTTTGAATCTGATAGCGCTCAGCAGCCACACACAGATGCTTTTCTTTTCCAGTGTGTGATGTGCTACGGAGGGTAGTTCTAGTGTGAGGAGGGCAAATTTCACAAGAAAAGGGCACTTCCTGCGCGCTCACTGGAGGAAGAAGGGAAGGGAGGACGGGATGCGTCTGCCTGTTGTTGCTGCTGATGTTTTTAATTATCCCGAGGTTTTGTTTGGAGTCATTTAAGGACAGACACACAGACGCGAGCGCCAGAAGAGTTATGAGAAAGAATCATGCATGGGTTGCGTAAACAATTCTGGCAGGGATAAGGCATTTAAGGTGGTTTAAACTCACAAATAAGTTTGTAAACACATTGTAATGAAAGGTGAGGTCGCTGCAGCGCCGGCATTCACAGAGAAAGGCTGTTTGTGTGCCATGATAATACAGCAACACACCCAGGAAACACCCAGACCGAGCGGGTCAACCCTACAGGAGGAGGAGAGCAGAGGTCACAAGTGACCTTATTTGGTAATCTGTCTCTCTCTCTGTCTGTCTCACTGCTTCTGGCATCGCTCAGAGACCTTTGACTTTGCGTTTGAAATTCATATTGTTGCCCAATCAGCGGAGAGCTCGCAGTGATTCGGGGGCAACTGCAGCCTTCCACAAACACCCCTTACACGCTGATAAAGTACTGCAGGCAGGTCTTTCCGTCGTTTTCCCTGGATCATCATTCCACATTCCTCGGATACTTCAGTGAAGCGTGCGGCCTGGAGACGCTCCAGCCTCCCGCGTGCGATCATAGCCACAAATCAGTGCCCGGCTATAGCACACATTTGCATTTGTATTGTTATTTTTTGATTCAAAAGAATTTACATATGAGAAATAGCCTAGTCCATTAGTTAATATTCAGTTTGAATTGTATGCTATAGGCTACTAAATAAATAATGTGAATATATGCATAATTACAGAGCAGACACCTGATCAAGGCTTCCGCGTGCATTTATTTATTTTGTGCTTCTACAGTAAGATGTGCAGATATCTTTCAGGTTTTGCGTGTTTTTATCTTGATTTTTCATGCTTGGGATGTTTTTATGTTTTGAGTGTCAATATGTGTTTATAGTTCACAGCAGGAAGCGGTTGATCTAGTTTCAATATTCATAATTTCATTTAACAATAAACTGCTTAAAATTTAGGTTAAACATTAAAGTGTAGGCTATTTCAATAATAAATAATTATATTTCAAACGCAAGATTTAGATAGATAAACTGATAGCTAGACAGAAATAGATACAGAAGATGTCATTATACTAAAATAATCCTTTAATGTAGTAAAATAAACTATGAAAGCATACATATTTGAAAGGAAATAGTAAAATAAACAATATTGTGGAATGCATGTCACTCATTATGAGAAAGTGTTTGTGAAGAAATTTCCTGATTCCAGAAATTCCTGTGTGTGTGAGAGAGAGAGAGAGTGTGTAAACACGGTCCGGCGACTTATATGGTCACAAAAGCCCAAAGTCGCGCACATACCTCAGACATTAAACACACATACGGGCCCCTGCGGCCCAACTATTTCAAGTTCACCCCGTGACGAGAACTTTACCGCTCCGACACGCCCACACCTCGCTCGCGATTGGCCGAGGCTCTTGGGAATATAGAGTAAGCGGGCTGTGATTGGCGGAGGGGCGGTGACGCGCGTCGTAGGCCCCGCCCCGCTGGGGCCGCACCCCGAACCATTACAGCAGGACGGAGTTCAACTACAGAGTGGAAGAAGAAGAAGAAGAGGGAGGGAAGAGGAAAAAAAGAGAAAAGAGAGAACGAGGCGAAGGGAGCGAACTCGTGCGCAGTTTCTGTGGATTGAAGAGAGAAGTTAGTAGCGCGGTGACACGGATCCACACTGAGCCCCTGGAGCTTCTGACAACCCCGAACTCCGAGCGTCTGCATCTGATTAGCAGGTAACCCGCGGCACCCGTCCGCCTTTCACTCACTCCGCAGGTCTATTTGGACGCGACGCGGCGAAACAGGAAGCGTGCAGAGCGCCGCAGGGTGGGACTCACCGCCGCGGCCTGATTGCGCTGCGCTTTCAAACTTCTGCGCGTGAAATCGCAACGCTTCATCGCTATATAGCGTGCGAACAGGAGGAACCGACCCGTGACGCGTCAGATCGGCGAGAACGCACGAGCGGTGAGTTTCAGGAAGTGCTCGCGCGCGGGCCCCACGCGGAAACTCATTGTTGTTGGCACGGGGGGAAAAAACAAAAAACGTTAATTTTGCGCAGAATACAGCGCGCGGCGAGCGTGATGTCACTGTGCGCGTCTCCAGACGAGAGACGCTCGCGCAGGCGCTCATGACGTCATCGCCCGCTGAAAACTGGGCCGAGCGGCGCGTTCACGGTTCCTCCCGTGCTTTAGAGCGTTTTTCTCAAGTTGGTGACCGTTACCGGGCTCGTGCACGTGTACTCGCTTTTCATCAGAGTCTGTAATGAACCTAGATTAGTTAATATTTGAAAAGCGCGCACACTGTTGTCCGTGGGAGCGCGCTGCGCGAGCTCGTGCTCCTTGCTGTGTGGCCGACGTTGCAGCAGTGCAGTGTCAACTGTGAGTTTAAAAATATATTAATTTGTGTTGTATGAAACAGACTTTCAGAAATCGCAGGCGCTTGTCGTTTTTTGATTATTTACACAATGACGGTAAAGTGAGCCGGATGTGGAGTGATGGTTGACAGTTAGCTCGCGCCACGGACTGCTTTCTTTGATTGTGATTTTTGTTGTGGTTTAAAATCACTAGTCTGTGTCTAATCCACGTGACCTCTCAGATTCACACCGATATGGGTTCATAGACAGGCTGGGTCATCGTTGAGGTGATATACATGTTGATGCAGTTATTACTGTGTGATGAATACTGCTGGTGTGAACGCAGACGAACCAGTTTCACACCTGGCCTGTGTGTGTGTGTGTGTGTGTGACCTGGTTGTCCATGAGCCAGTGTGTGTCTAGGACGCTGTGACCCATTAAAAGCACATGCTGGTCTTATTCTGTGTTATGGTTTGGTTGTTCTGGTTTGTTAATCCCAACACACCGCTTATGTTTGGGAATGCTAGCATTGATCCTGTGCACAGTACTGGGGAGTCCAAGTCGTGTCACACACATCAGATTTACGTAACCTCAACGTAACCTAATTAAGAGTGGGAAACTATGTTCTTTGAGCTCAGAGTTTCCAAGTTGGGGGTGTGTCAGTGAGAAAACATGGCGGATGCAATGCTCTCTCTCTCTCTCTCTCTATATATATATATATATATGAGAGAGAGAGAAAATGAACACTGAGACATTACTCTGAAATATCATCTTGTGTTCCACTGAATAAGTCATTTATTAATTATTTAATGAAATAAATTATATTTATACATTTAATTAAAAATATTTGGATTAAATTTATTTGCAATATTTATTTAATAACAATAACATCTAATAATACATATACAATAATAATAATAATACATGTAAAATTGCATTGAATTAATAATAATAATTCAATTATTCAGCATGACTCTGACACTGAATTCTGCACATCTGAAACAGATGAGTCAAACTTATGCATTTGTATGTATTATTAATAAATGAATATTATAAATAAATACATTCAATTATAAAGTATTTATAAATATTATTGAATTATATTAGATGAATATATTTAAAATTCTAATATAAATTCAATAAGTAATTTTTTTTTTTAATATTACTAATAAATAAATGACTTAAGTGGAGCACTTACAAATAGAAGATAAAATAATTTTTAGAAATATCAGATCACTTATAAATTTGACTGAGTGTGAAACATTTGATTATTAATTGTTTATTATATATATATATATATATATATAAATAATTAGTAATTATATATTATAAAATATTAATCATTAATAAATGTATTAATAATTTCATTTTTAAATAAATTAAATGATTAATGCAATATAGAGTCAAATCATCAGCAGAGACCAGTTGTGTGTATTAGTGACAGTTTTTCTGTAGGCTGTTGTGTCGTTCGTAAGGCATTTTCTGCAGTCGCTTCGTAATCTTTCGCCGTGATCTTCCAGCAGGAGACTCTGTGTTTAATGAGTGTGTTTCCTGCGAGCAGGCGTTTCTTTCAGCAGCTGTGGGATCGGTGCGGGGGAAATGGCCGCGGGCCGCAGACGTTAATCCACAGGCACAGTGCTGCACGGCCGACAGGTGCGGACCTGCACACTTCATCCCGCTGCAGCTGTTAATGCACTCAGAGCCCTGCGGCAGGGTTTGATACGAATGGTGCGACGTCTGATCATCGCGCTAGCCTTGACGTGAGCGTCTGCCATCGGTATGAGGTCATTCACCTGCGTGTTTTCCTCTCATCTCGTGCCGTCTGTGGTTTCTGCAGTCAGACTCTGGAAGTCAAGATCCCTTTGTTTCCCTCCATAGAGCTTTGATGTTGTTGTTTTATGTGGTGACATAATTTGCAGTGCTTCATGGGATGTGCCGCTCATTAAAGGGACAGTTCAGCTTTAAATGATCATTTATTTAAAATCATAATTACATTAAAAGTAAAATTAAAAAGAAGAGAATTAGTCATTTAGCAGACGTATTTATCCAAAGCGACTTACAAATAAGAAAAAGTTAACACTCTGTAAATACTCTATACGCACCCATTTAAGAAAATACAGAAATTAAATAAAATTGACAAATGCATACAATAACATTTCATTATTACAGTTTTATTATATATTCTCCTTGAATCCATGGACATAAGTAAATGTCAGGCACTTGTTTCACTTGTTGAACAGAATCTGTTGCAGGAACGAGTCAAAGTCTGTTCACATCTCTGTGGTTAGATCAGTGCGCAATAATGTGTCTTTGACCTTCATTATGTAGGTTTTGATTATACTGTGTTGTAAATAAAATACAAATAATAAAAAAAAAAATCCTCACACTCTGTCTATTAGTAATTTAATTATTTTCTTCACTAAATAATGAAATATTAAGAAATAAATACTGTTCCTAAGTGCAAAATGATACTTCAAAGAATAATGCTTATTATATGTATTATTTGTTTATTTATTAAAAAGTTTTAAGGAATATTAGAGATTCATTTTGAGATCAAGGTGCAAATCTATATATTTTTTATCAAATTAAAATAATATAATATTTAAAGAATTAAATGAATGTAGATGTATATTAAAATTGTTTCACAGAAGAAAGTCATTGCTTTTATTACGTTTGGAAATGATTGTTTTTGTGTGAAATATCTGGAAGTTGTCATTCCTGAACCTTTCTCTTGATTTTCTCTCTTTGGCTCCGATGAACAGGAAGCGTTTCTCACTTTTACCCCGCTGCCGTTTGGACGTGATTATTCAGGAGCGTCCAAAACTGTTTCTCTTCATCCTCCTCCTCCTTTTTTGGTTTGCTTTCTGTGCTGTTGCCCAGCCCTTCCCATAGTGCACCTGTGCAGCAGGAGAGCACAACAATGACAGGAAGTGAGCGAACGAGAGCTCATTTCCAGGCAGACATAAAGAGCCACGTCCTGATTATTTGCCGTGTTTCTCCATCCGTGTCAGTCGTTGCATTTATCGCATGATTTGCTGCATGACTGCATTATGATGCACTGCAGACTCATTCCTCCTCCCGATTGGCCCATTGCCAGGGACATGATGTCACTTCCTGTTGCAGAAATAAGCTTGTCTGTCTTCGCAAGGAAAACCCCCTTCTGGATGCTTCCTGAAGCCGGATCAGGGGTTTTGTGTTCGTTATATTTGCCTGGTTTTGCCTTGAACTAATTAGTAAGTCTGTGTGCATGTAGAAATACTGACTTATTTTATATTATGCATGCATTAATGTTTTTATAGTTATTAGATAATGATTTAACAGTCAAATATTCAACACTGATTCAAATTTAGAAATGTTTTCTGGTATATAATTTCTGACAGGTGTGTGTGTGTATATATGTGTGTATATATGTGTGTGTATATGTGTGTGTATATATATATATATATATATATATATATATATATATATATATATATATATATATACACACAACATAATTAGCACTGAGACATTCTTTGAAATATCTTTTGTGATTCTACTTAAAGTAATTTATTAATAATATTAATGTATTTCTGAGTTTATTTTAGTTGTATTTCAATTGAATGAAGTGATTTCACTTATTATAATAATGTACATTTACAGTTTTATTTATGATTTAATCCACTTATAATATTTATTTAATAAAAATACATATACATTAATCATAAATATAAAATATATTAAACTAAATATAATAATTAATAATCAACACTGAATCAAATTTAGAAATTAAATATAAATATTTAGTTTTCTACTTAGTCATATTTGTTTGTTTATTTATTTATATTTTAATATTTAATTATTTTGTTTAAATATTCAACTATTCCATTATCATTTAAAAATATTGATATTTATAATTAATGTATTTACAGGATTTATTTAATAATAATGAAATATAATACATTCACATGACCAATAATAAATGTTATGTTATAATAATGAATAAAATAATCAAATGATTCCCCATGACTGAAAGTGAATTGTGTTGTAAGTTTGTGAAGCTGGTGTTTGTGGTTCATCAGTGACTCCGGCAGCGTCCGGGCAGGACGGGGTGGGTCAGGGTCTGTTAACGGCTGGACTTTGAGCTTTGATTTGATTGGGTGTGGCATCATCAGATGCAGATAAGCTGAGTGAGATCAGACGTGAAACCAGCGGATGGGCATTTACTGATAAAACACTCATAAATATTTACTGGCTGCAGTCAGAGATGAGCTGATATTAGCGCTGGAGGAGAGACGTGTCTGATCATTACTGCCAGAGAAACCAGAGCTGGGCTCAGAACCACAAGAGAGAGACAATTAAATACTGTCTTGATTATTTGGTTAGATAAAAAATTAAAATAAATATATTTCATATAATAGTACCTTTTTAGATGTATTATCATGTAATGTATTTATATGCATTGTTTTTATTATTAAATATACATTCATATATTCAAATAATTAAATTAAATGATAAATTAAAGTAAAATAAATTAATGTATTTGTTTAATCTATATTTTTATAAGGAGATATAATATTTATGTATAATGTTTACATATTTATTTCTTTTTAATCATTCATTAATAAATGACTGGTTTAGTTTTATTAATATTAACAAACTAATGTGAATGTATTAAATTAATGTGCATATACATTTTTAAAATTTTTTAGTCATTAATATAAAATAGTAAATATTTGACATAATGTTAAATATATACATTACTAAAAATATAATATATTAAATATGTATTAGTTTTTGTGAAATAAATATTATCAGTGGATATATTCATGCAATCAGTGATGAATCAAAATTATAAATACTTATATATTGTTAAATTAATTTAACTGTGTGTAATATAAATGATAAAATGTGTTTTTAGTAATGTATTATATTGATTTTATTATTATTACTTGTATAAATCTCATGAGTTGTTCTTGTCTGTTAGTATGTGCTCTTCGCTGATCAAGACTCAATCTCTGTCAGACTTCTGTGCATTTCCTGGTTTTGAATGTCTTTTCCCGTCTTCAGCATCCTCTTCTCGCAGGTCTTTCGGTCTGGGATGCGAATCCTAACTTTACTGTGCCTCATTCATGAATCGCAAGCAAAATGAATAGCTATTTAATTGTTCATAAAACCATTCTTCCATAAATCATGTTCAGTTCGGTGCTTTGTGTAAGAGAGGATTTATAAACCAATTACACAGAAACTAATTCTGATTATGATTCACGAGCGAAACTCAGTTAGTAATTCTGAGGATAAAGCATATTCCTTATTAAAAGCAAGACTTCAGAGGAACAGTCATAAAATCATGAAACCGTTTATGATCGGCTCCCATTTATGATGCGCTCATCTCTCATAAACTCATAACTTATCTGTCATTTACATACCACAAGAAGATGTTTTACTCTAGTAGTGACGGGGACCATTAAAAATGACCTTCTCTGTCTGACGCTCACAGGAAGGAAATGAGGGCGGGGCCAGATGGGTGGGCGGGGCTGCTTAATATGCAAATATGAGCCGCTGTCGTCTGATTGGCTGGAGGGATTCAGCAGGGTCGTACACACACACTCTCATCCAAATATGGAAAGCAGAACAGTGTGTTATATTTTAACTGGTATCTGGAGCGTTTGGAAGATTTCCCACAATCCTGTGTTTTTCCTCCGAGACCTTCAGTCAGAACGCAGTGATCCTGAGACCAATGTGGTCCGGATTAGATTGCGTCACTCCTGCATCGCTCTCTTTAATGATCAAATACCGCTTGCAGAAAGAGATTTTTTTACAGTCTGATGCCAAACACCCTGTTTGTCACTCAATGATTTAATTTAGAAACACATCTGTGTTTTTGGTGCTTCAGCGAATCCAGAAACAAATAAACTTCTCACATATTTATATGAAGTTATATTCATGACATGCTTAAACCCTCAAATTCTTGTGAACTGAAAACAATTATTGTTAGATTTTAATATTTTATTTATTAGTTTTTTTAATAATGCATATTTATATTTATTACAAAATAAAATATTTATGCTTTATTGCATTTGTTTTATTAATATAAGTACCAGTAAACACATTAATAGATCATATTTTATATTTAGTTGTAAATTAAATAAGCAATCGATTAATTATTATTATATTAACTTACATGTATTATTAAATACTAAATTAATATATTTAAATATAAATAAAATTATAAATATTAATTAATAAAATAGTTTTTTTTTTAAAGTTTTAGTTGCCAAAAAAAATAATAATAATTATATATTGTGACATTAATTTACACTTAACTATTTCAATAATAAATGAACATCAATGGATTTATAGTCAATTAAATGTTCAATTATTATACATTGTTAAATTAATTAACACTTATTATTTATATTAATAAATTATTGTAAATGTATTGTTAATAAATTAATGTACATTTTAAATTATGTTCTGTCCTTATTTGTAATTTGCTTAGGATAAAAGCATCTGCTAAATGATTAACTTTAGATGAAATTTAATTTAAAAATATTCTTATGCTTCATATAATAATACAGAAGGATATTATGTGTTTTTCTAGAATATATTCATATTAAATTGATGCTGATGATGATTATATTTTTTAGAAATGTCATTGATTGTTTGTGTGAAGTTTGAGGAATGCAGTGTTATAGTCAGTAATTCTCATGACTGTAATCTGAACAGATGATGTATGATTTGCACATTATGGCTTTAATTGGTCATTTAAGTGAATGTCTGTATAATATTATTTTACTGTAATATGGTGAAACAGAACAACTCAGTTCAGTCATGATCATAATCTCAACGCAAAACATCCTTATGGTCCTAAAACCAGCTCCTGCTTGCAAATGTTTAATTGAAGTGTGCTGTTTGTCTGATTCACTCATAAACTCAGAAAGGCTGGGTTCTGCTGGACCTGAAGGGAAAGAAGTCTTGAGACGGACAGTTAAAATTAGACTCGCAGGAGACTCAAGTGTGTCAGACGCATCTGTGTCAAACTCCTCTCCTCACCAGCGCGCTTCATACAGGTCTTTACTGCCCTGATCAGACTGATTTCACACGCTGCGCTGGAGAAATGGGACGTCAGCTGACCTGCTTTAATACAACAAACACCTTTTTATTTGTTTGCTTTTTACGTTTGAGATAAATGTACCTGATGGCCGCCGTCTCAGTTTTATTTGTCTCTCAAGTTCCATTTGATTCTTTTTTTCCCCAAGTTCTGTTATTGTTCCGTAATATTTCAGGATTCCTTTTTTCTAAATTTGAGTTTAACTAAATATAAATAATTAAATATAAATTAGTGTGTGTGTATATATATATATATATATATATGACATCAGAAACGATTGGACTGATATCTTTTTATCTTTTTTTGCATATCCAAATATAAAGTCCATTTAGTTGTAGTCAGAACATCAAAAAAATAAATAAAAACATGAAATCTGACTAAAACCCGATTTTTGGAGTCGTCTAAATGTGGCTTTGTGTAGAAATTTATAGCTATTGTCGATGGATAATGCAGTGTCTGTTAAAATATACTTTCTAATAAATTGATTATGTTGTAAAATAAGTGTTCATGTACTTGTATCATCAGATTATTCTGTATAATAATCAATCACTGGGTTTTTCAACAGCCGGCAGTGACGAACTAGTAGTAAGTGTAGAATGATCCAGCTACATTAAATAATTCAATTATTAATAGAGTAGAATAGAATATTAATATAAATTAGATGACAGTTTCACACAAAAATCCAAATATATAGTAGTCAGAACAGTAATAAGTAAATAAATCTGATGGAAAAAGACGTTTGGGCTTGTCTAAATGGATTTTGTTGTGACTTTAACCCTTACATGCATATTTTGGACCGCATTTTCTTAGGCACACATCATACGCATAAATTCGTAAAATGCAAGAAGTTGCGTAAAGCTGCACAGTCCAATGGGAGGATTGCTGTATTGAGAACGTGCTTGTGGTTTTTGCGTGCGGTGCATTCATCAAACGGACCGTTCATCCATTTCTGAGAAAGAAGGACAGGAAAAACCGCAGAAATGAAAGGGACAGGGAAAGGAACAACTCAACCGTGCTTTGATAAAGCTGATAAACACGCTGGACGAGGGTGATGGGTGGTCGAGCACAAGAGGGACTAATGACCACTTTTACGAGATGAACGACACCACATGTTGTAATTGTTGAAAACATTAACGGTGCAAACTCTGTCAGTCTGTCATTAAAGA
This sequence comes from Barbus barbus, assembly GCF_936440315.1. Classification (NCBI taxonomy): domain Eukaryota; kingdom Metazoa; phylum Chordata; class Actinopteri; order Cypriniformes; family Cyprinidae; genus Barbus; species Barbus barbus. The sequence continues at coordinate 42,706,528 of NC_136731.1, forward strand.
ATCGCGGCGTAAGCAGATTACAGTTTCGGTGAAAATATTAACCGCACAGTTTAGTTTTGTGAGGAAATACTCTGTGCTAAAACTAAATTACCCATCATTCTCAGTTCAGATAATGTTCATCCTGCTTTTTGTTTTGTCACATTACGGTATTTATCATTGCATAATTTTGAACTCCTGATTCCTAAAAGGTGAACGTCCCAGGAGATGCATGTAGTTTCCAGCATCTCTGTCTGATAGTACGCAGCTGTCTGGGGTCATGAGAACGGCCCAGCGGTCGTGTCGCTAGCTGTCTGCCGTTTAGGCGCTAATGGAGTGTTGCAGATGTCTTTTCTCAAGGGTTTTTCACACACAACCTCCACCTATGCTGCTGCAGATTGAGCCATTGGTTAACCGGTAATTAACCATTCACATTTATTTACCAGTATTTGTGACCCTGCTGGACCACAAAACCAGTCATAAGGGTCAATGTTTTTTTCTTTCAAATTGAGATTCATACATCGTCTGAAAGCTGAATAAATAAGCTTTCCATTGTTAGGATCGGACAATATTTGGCTGAGATACAACTATTTGAAAATCTGGAATCTGAGGCTGCAAAACAATCTAAATATTGAGAAAATCACCTTTAAAGTTCAAATTAAGTTCTTAGCAATGCATATTACTAATCAAAAATTAAGCTTTGATATATTTACGGTAGGAAATTTACTAAATATCTTCATGGAACATGATCTTTACTTAATATCCTAATGATTTTTGGCATAAAAGAAAAATTGATAATTTTGACCCATACAGTTAATTTTTGGGTATTGCTACAAATATACCCCAGCGACTTAAGACTGGTTTTGTGCTTCCGAGTCACATATATCCATTTTGGGACCAAATATTTTAACAGACATTATCCAAAATCTATGGCCAAAAATGGCTGGTCAACAGAATTTTTTTCCCAAAATCTATGGCTAAATGTGTTAATTGACCTGGGCTGCATTTCCCAAAAACACCGTAAACCTAAGTTGATCGTAGCTCCATTGGTCATAATGGTTCTACGATCAACTTAGGCTTACAGTGCTTTTGGGAAACGCAGCCCAGGCTGTTGGTATGTTGGCTGTTTAGATCATCTCAAAACGATCAAAGTTGAACTGTCCTTGCTGATATAGTTTCTCTGTAGCGTTATATCATAAACTGGCTTTATATCACCTGCTCTAGATATCATGGCTGTTAAACTACCAGCTCAACAAATGAGCGCCTGCCATTACAAACACACTGGATCGCCTCTTTTACATCTGGATCAGCCAAAGTCCTCCCATGTGGGAGTCTGTTTCTTGCTCAGGGCGTGGAAGAGAGTCGAGCACTAAAATAACTCATGGGCCTGACAGACTCAATGGAGTGTGCCGCTGTAAATCAGTAACCACCCAAACCAGTTCCCGAAGCGCCACGGAGTCACAGGAAACCGTGTGCCGCTTTCTGCTGGTCCATTTTAACCTGGAAATATTCCGAATTTTAAAACTGTGATTCCATGCCTGGAATGTGCCAAATTCTAAAATGCAATGTTCCGAAAGGAAATTCTTAATCTTTTCAGAAATTGCTTTTTGTAAATGTTAAACTTCATAAAATGACTGTCATTTTCAACTTTGTCCCCATCACTTTTGCCAATAATTTCCTGTTCCTCTCCATTATAAAAGTGGCAGAAAGGTCAAGCGCAGAAGGTGTTTTCTGGAATGTCCATTGAAGCCGCTCTCTTGATTATCATTTGTGGTTGTGTGTGTTCGTCTGATCTGGTAAGACCTGTTGCGTCCCTCCCTCTCCTGTAAGCTCGAATGCTTTGAGATGCAGTGGAGCGTGGGAACCGCTGCCGGCCATCTCGCCTGTTTGGGCTTGCAGTGTTGTGGTTCAGTTGTGCTCGGGGATTGTTTGCATCCCTGGGTGACTGCGCTGAGCTGCGCTAACCTGACACCTGCGTGAGTTCACCCACCTGACGAGTTCCTTCCCGCCAAGAGCTTTTCGTCAACACCGCCAGATCCAAACCACCTAGAGTCACTCGCCACTACTGTTTATCATACAAAATTAAATTCTGGTTTTAGTTTAATGTTTTTAGCAGACAATAATTCACGTAGAAAGCATGCTCAAACATCTTTTTTTTTAGAGTCATATTTTCTATATCTTCTGTTTTTCTGGCTTTTGAAGCACACAATCTTGTCCATGTTTCACTAGATTCTGCTGTGCGGTGCTGGCGGTAACACATTACAAGTTAAATAATCAGATTACTTTTTCCAAGTAACTAGTAATGCATTACTTTTACATTTTTACAGTTGCTTTTTTTATATAATTAACACCAAGGCACTTCCTTCCCTCTTAAAATTAACCATGGTTTTGTTGTAGTAAAAGTATAGTAACCATGTTTTAACCAACTGCGCATTGATTACAATTTGTATAACCACAGTTTTACTACAAATACTATGGTTAATGTAGCAAAACCATAGTTAATTTGTGGTTACCATGGTTTAACTATAGTAACCATGGTTTTATTTGTTGTAAAACCATGGTTATTTTTCATAAGAGTTCAGTTCAATTTCACTTGGTGTGAAAGGGCCTTTACAGTTGCCAAAAATATAACTATTGGGTTTTTTGTTATTAAAAATAAATAAGCAAGCCAAGCTCAGGTGACAAAAAGTAATGCAAAATGAACAATTTATTATTGTCCATAAAGTAACGCAATTAAATTTTTTCTTTTTTTCTTTTTTTTTTTTTTTTAAAGAAGTGATGCAATAATGTAATCAGTATTTGGGATAACTTTCCTTAATAAGGAACACAATTAGTTACTTTTTTATGACGTAATGCAATATTGTAATGCATTATTTAAAAAAAAGTAACTTCCCAATACTCAATGACAAAGGAATTTGCTTCAGAATACAGTTTAATCAGACACACAACCTTTGATGGAAACATCTTTAGTAGCCTGCGTTTCAAGATTGAGCTGTGCCTTGTGTTTTTCTAGAACCTTTACTTTTACTGTTCCTCAGTGGTGAAATTATCTTTGCTCAACTCTAAAACATCCAAAATCTGAACAGATGTAAATGCAAAGGCTATAGGAAATGTTTCCAGATTTATTTATCGTACTATACCAACTGTGCACGATTATATGGCTAGTTGCGTTGTTTTATTTGCATGTAGCGTTGTTTTTCCCTGCCGTCTGTGATCTGAACAGGCCTGTGACCCTCCGGAGGCCCGCTGCTCTCTGAAACGTAGTTTAAACAAGCGCACCTTTGTCTAAACACATCTCTGAATGGTATAATCAACAATGTGTTTGGCCCGACTGCATTTAAAGTAAAACGTCCCATGTACAGTGTTTATCACCGTGAGTGTGTGTCTGAGATGCTCTGACTGTAATTACGGCCGCCAGGAGCATGAGCTCACCTTCCTGAAGTTTGCTGTGTTTTACGAGCTGCTGACCTAACTTGTGTTTGGACGTGCGATACAGACCCTGCATTCCTGAGGACTTGCGTAAGAAAAGTGCTCTGTCCTAGAGCTGTTTCTCGTCTGCTCTTGGTTGTTAGCATCAGTTGAAGAGCCTCTTTAGCTGCTGTTTATTTAAGATGCTGAACTCTGATATTAGAGATCTTCTCCAACCTCTTCATGACCCTAGAAACCAATTGAACTCCCTAGAAACTGCATAGCAATGATTTAGAGCATGCATTTTCCTCCCAACAAAAAAAAAAGTAAAACCAGTTTTTTTTTTTTTGCAGTGGTGCAACCTTATGAAAACTAAAACATTGTAAATTTTGTTTGACTACAATAGCATGCAAATTATGACTGCTGACAGGTAAACGGCACTTGCGTTCTTCTCCCAAAAAAAAATTAAAAAAAATCTGGTTGGTAAAATATATTTTTTTGCAAAGTTACATTAACAGGAAAAAAAAAGTTGTGATTTTCTCAGACATAATAAACACATTTTTGTCTAGAACAGGATGCACAAAATAACACGGACATTTATTAAGAAAATAAACCAAACAAGCTTTTTCAGACGGATCATGTAATCTTCTATTTTCGCCATTTCTTGTTTATTCTGCTGGTCAGGGTTCGAAATAAACACTCTGTGTTAATAAACATGCTTGTTATTAAAGCATGCGCTTCTGTAACGTTTGTGTGTACATTAATGGTTCATAAACAATCGTTTCTCCGGCCTGTAACTCGCTCTTCTCTCGCCTCCAGCAACCATGTCGGACGCCGACAAGTTCCTGTACGTGGACCGCAACCTGGTCAACAACCCACTGGCGCAGGCCGACTGGGCCACCAAGAAGCTGGTGTGGGTGCCGTCGGAGCGTCTGGGGTTCGAGCCTGGCTCGGTGAAGGAGGAGCACGGTGATGAGGTGGTGGTGGAGCTGGCCGACTCGGGGAAGAAAGTGCGGGTCAACAAGGATGACATTCAGAAGTTGAACCCGCCCAAGTTCAGCAAGGTGGAGGACATGGCCGAGCTCACCTGCCTGAATGAGGCGTCCGTGCTGCACAACCTGAAGGAGAGATACTACTCCGGCCTCATATACGTGAGTCTGAGCAAACACCGTTAGTTTTAACTCTGTAAACCCTGAGACTTCAGGCTCGTATGCTCTGATATAGTGAGAATATGGTGGGGGAAAAAACTGCTCAGTTTTATTCAGAGACACAAACTAAGCAAAAACATGCAATTTTGTGCAGATTCTGATATTTATATGACCAAAAAGTTAAGAAATTCTGATGCTTGCAATGTAAATCAACGAGATCTTTATAACGGTGTAAAAGATACGTACATAAAATGATCTAAAAATCAGTCATCACTCTATAGCTCCAGTAATATGTCTTAGTCTTAGATGATATTTAAATAATCCAAACATATAATGCAATGCAAGCCAATGATGATTGAGAGATAAAGATGAAAAAACACTCCTCAGAAGATCCTGATTATCAGATTTGAGACTCACTGATTTTTCTAAAAAACGATTGATGGAGAATCAAGGAAATCAAAGCTGCTTCAGTTCAGTAAGTGTTCATCTGGAAATATTACAAAAGTTATTATTAGTGCTATCAAACGATTAAGCGCATCCAAAATAAAAGTTCTTGTTTACATAATATGTGTGTGTGCTGTGTATATTTATTATGTATATATAAATACACACACATACAGTATATATTTAAGAAAAATCTTGTTTATATTTTAAATGCATTTATAAATATAAATTATATAAATATACATATGCATGTAAAACATTTCTAAATATATACATGCATATGTGTGTAAAGTGATATGAATATGATACAGCAGGATTTATATGGTTAATAGGAGACAGGGACAGGAAATTATATATATAATCAGGTTGAGCTATTCTGAAATGTTTTTATGGTGTATATATATAATGTTTGCTCTCTGCCAAATCCAAAATATTGATTTTGTTAATGATTTTGTGTAGTTCTGAAGGTCCAGATTTCATGCCCATCAGGTGCTAATCAGGCCAGATTAGTTTCATACCGTACTGGATCTAAACCTCCAGTTTTAATACTTTTATTCATCAAGGATGCATTCAGTTGATCGAAAGTGCCAGTAAAGACATGCATATTATTTCTGTTTCAAATAAATGCTGTTCTTTTGAACTTTCTATTCATCAAAGAATCCCAAAAAATATGTATCATGGCTTCTGCAAAAATATAACTTTTTGTTTTCAACACTGATAATAATCAGTAATATTCCTTGAACAGCATATCAGTATATTAGAGTGATTCCTGAAGGATCATGTGACACTGAAGACTGGCGTAATGATGCTGAAAATACAGCTTTGAACACATTCACATAGAAAACACTTATTTTAAATGGTAATATTTCACTTGGTGAGCAGGAGAGACTTCTTTCAAAAACATGACCCCACATTTTTGATTGCTGATGTTCATGTTGAGTGTGTGTGTGTTCTGGTTGTGACTGACTGTCTCTGTTCTCCACAGACGTATTCGGGTTTGTTCTGTGTGGTCATCAACCCCTACAAGAACCTGCCCATCTACTCGGAGGAGATCGTAGATATGTACAAGGGCAAGAAACGACATGAGATGCCCCCACACATCTACGCCATCACAGACACGGCCTACAGGAGCATGATGCAGGGTAAACACACACACACACACACACACACACACACTCGTCCCACAGGATGCAGAGTTTGAATGACAGGAAGAGGAATTGACTGAACTGCAACTGAAAGAAATTTAGCAGTTAAACAATAGTCATTTCATTAGTTCAGCTCAGACAAAACATAAATAACTGCATCATTAATTTAGACTTATGCATATTTATGTCCTGAAATGTAAATAGATTTGATCAGCTGTGCTTGCTGTTTTTAAATGTGCTATATAAATAAAACAAACTTGAAATTGTTTTAAAAAAAGGAATATTTACAAATAGGCCAGAGATAAATTCAAATATGTTGTAATTTGCAGGCCTGTTGATTAATCTACGCGCCAAAATAATTTGAAAAATAAATTAGGCTTAAAGTCCAAGAGCCAATAGAAAAAAAGAACTATTTCTTTAAGTTTGCTTGGTGTGTGGATTAAAAAATTGTATGTATGCATGCATGTAGGTACTAAAAACAACTATTTAATTCTGCTTTCTTATATATTCCAACTTGAATTGCTATTTTACATTCTGTTTGTTACATCAAAAATCAGTATTTACAAATAGGCATGTTTTGTGACAAATAATATTTGGAAAATAATTGTTATGGGTTTGTTGATTCCAAAAAAAATATTTACATTTAAAATCCACAATATCCTCACGCTGAATCAAAATGAAAGAAAAATGTGTTTGTTTGTTTGTTGTGTGGGTTCAACTTTATTCATACAAATAAATCTTGAATAATAAAAAAACAAACATCTTGTTTTGATTGTGAATGTTGCACAACCCCTCACACATTAATGGCCCTAAAGTGTGTTTTTCTGGTTGAGCGTTTGTCCCGTGGCGCCGTCCGGAGCTGATTTGTGTTCAGCAGCCCCCCCCCCCGGCCGGCTTTAATTCGCCTCTCAAATCCTCCACAGGCCTCCTGCAGCGGGACTCTGACCCGCCTCAGCCGCTGCTCATTACAGCCTTTCCCCCGCGCTTGCGTCTCCAACACACTTAATCCACTTCAGGGCGTTTGCTTTGGACGGAATATTTTAAAGGATGTTTTCCAAGAAATGCATTGCTCCAATTTGGGCTTAGCGATGTGATGAAACCTCTAACACTTAGTATCAAAGTCTCTTCTGTTCAGCAAGGCTGCATTTATTTGTTTAAAATAGTTAAAAATTGTCAAATATTATTATAATTTGAAATAAGTGTTTTCTATGTGAATATCTGTTAAAATGCAATTTATTCCTGTGAGTTTTTAACATCATGACTCCAGGCTTCAGTGTCACATGATGCTTCAGAAATCATTATAATATACTGATTTGCTGCTCAAGAAACATTTCTGATTATTAATGTCGAAGACATTTATTTTTCAGGATTTTTTGATGAATGGAAAGTTCAAAAGTACAGCATTTATTTGAAAAAAAGAAATCTTTTGTAACATTATTAATGTCTTTACTGTCACTTTTGATCAATTTAATGCATCCTTGCTAATTAAAAGCATACATTTTTGAGATCTAAAAAGAACTAAATCCCTGAAACCCTTCAAAATGTCATTTAATTTCTAAAAAATGTAAAAAATTATTATTATGGTCTGAGCTTTCATCATCATTAGACTGTCTTTTATTTGCCATTTAGCAAACGCAACGGTTTATTAGTACGAGGGCCGTTATCTAACAGTAGTTTTCTGGAAAGGCGGCTCCCTCTCCAGTCACAGGAAGCCAGATATTGACTTCCTGTTTTGTGGTCTGAGCTCTTCCTGCTATAGAAGATCAGAAGGGTTTGCTGAGAGCGAATGGGTGGTGCGTTTTTCAGTCTGGAGGAATTTATAGCCGCTCGGTTAGTTAAACCTACTAACCAACATGACAAACGTTCAACAAACGCTTTGAAGAACATCAGAGTAAATGCTATCAATCAAACCTGAGCTTGTTTAGTTGATCAAAGGCTCTAGTCTTTCATTCCACAGTTTGTGTTCTTCTAAAGAAATGTTTGTTTTTGTACTCGGAAATTTATCATTAACTTTCTCTGCTTCTAAAATTGGTAGTATTACATTGATAACAAATAGTGTTAATAATTTGTACACCCTGCTGGTCAAATAAACCACAAAGACTGAGATGGAAAAAAAAAAAAAAAATATATATATATATATATATATATATTAATAAAATCCAAGTAAAAAAAAAAATCTAAAAATTTTAAATTATAATTTCCTTCCAAATAATCTCACTCAAAATACATAAAATTCATTCAATAATAAAACAAAGGAAAATAAATCAAATCAAAGTAAAACTATGTATATAATATAAAAGTGTTATTTTCTGTCAATTAATCTCTCTCAGGAAAAAGGTGAAAAAAATAAAATTCAAAATAATGTCTGTCAAAAAAAAAAAAAAAAAAAAATATATATATATATATAATATTATCAGTTTCTGCCAAATAATCTTACTCAAAATACATAACATATATAAAAAATAAAATCATTGAAATAACATAAAATAAATAAAAATCTATATAAATATTACATAAATTATATAAAACTATTGTTTCCTCACTCAAGATACATAAAATATATTCTACTTTAGAAATAAAAAACAAGAATGAAATAAGTAAAACAAAATGCATAAAGTGACAGAAGTGAAATGTCTAGTGAATGTGTTTAAACTGTGATTAATTTTCATATTTCTGTCTCCTCCCACAGACCGTGAGGACCAATCGATTCTCTGCACGTGAGTCACATGATCCTCCATGAGTGCGTTTTATGTTTTGATCATTAAAGATGTGTTGATTTCTCAACTTATCTGTGTGTTTGCATGTGTTCAGGGGCGAATCTGGAGCCGGAAAGACAGAAAACACCAAGAAGGTCATTCAGTATCTGGCCCACGTGGCCTCGTCCCACAAAACCAAGAAAGATCAGGTTAGTTCTTCATGAGACCGTTTGGTTTCAGAGATGTTCTTCAAGTAAATCAGAGGTGAACTGAAGGTCATGTTTCCTCATTTAGCCGGTTGTCGTTCTCCACCCTGCTTTCATCTGGTTTCACATGGTCTTATCAGATCAGGCCGAGCCGGAAGAATGCGGGTTGTTTTGGGGGTTGGGAGGAACTTTAATGCAATTCACAAACAGCGTAATCCATTAGAGAAGCTGAAAGTCCTGCATCAGGCCTGGAAAGTGTTCACAAACAGCCCAGTCCAGTTTAATCCACCCAGACATTTCAAGCATGTCAGACATCCATATTAACATTACAAGCCAAATATAGCATCACATCACCCTTGAAGATTTTAAGATAAGATAAAAAAAAAAAAAATCTTAATAATGTTCTTTTTTTCCAGTGAAATGAGGCGCTTAACCATCAGAAAATTCAACAAAAAAAAAAACATATTTTCTTATTTTTGTTTAATTTGATGCTTTATTTATTTTTCCAAACCCCTTTTGCATATTCCTGCATATTGTTTCAATCGGATTTGAAACTTTATATTTATTTTGACCATGCATATTTTTGCATGCTGTAAAATACATAAAATGTTAACTAAAATTGAAATATAAATTTATTCATTAATTTATTTTGGGCTGTATTTCTGCATATTTCAGTTAGATGTAAACCTTATTTGAATATTTCTTTCTTTTTTAGCATACATATTTCTTGCATATTATTATATACATGAAATATACAAAATAATAAAAAAAAAATATTTGATTCATTTTATACCTTGTTTTATACTTTAATTTATTTTTACATATTGCTACATATTATTTCAATCATATTCAAAATAATTTATTCATGCTAGCATAGTTTTTGCATATTGTAATATGCATTAATTATAATAAAAGTTTTATTTAAAGTACAATATTTATTATATACTTTTTTTTTCTTTTTTTTTTACCTGTTTGGTCATATTTCTGCATGTAGTTTCAAACAGATTTAAAACCGTATTTATGTATGTATTTTAGCATACATACTTTTCCGATGATTTTGTAATGCACATTAAACATAAAAATTAAAATAATGTTTTTTAATGCTAGATTTGGTCAAAATTAAGTCTAGTTTGTTGTAAACAAACTTTATTGTGATTAAATTATCATAAATAAAAGTTAATTATTTCTTTGTACGTCTTTTCATATAACTTTGGTAACCGGGTTGAGTGATTGAGGTCCACTAGTTCAGGTTTGGTCACATGTTTGTCCTCATTTGCCCATAATTCATGAAAACACTGTACAAAAGTCAAACCAGTGAGTGTTTTGTGAAAATAAATGAAAGTGTTTTGTGGGATTCGGTCCAAATCCGTCCCTGATGTTTCTGTCGGTCATTATCGGCCGATCGCTGGATCTGCTCTTTGGCTGTAGGTTGATGGTTTGAGTGTTTTTCTCTTTATACCAACAGAGCAGCTCGGTCCTGTCACATGTGAGTTACATCTCTCCATCTCTCCACCTGTCTCTGTCTGTCTCATTCACGTCTCACTGTTATCTCTCCGCTGCTGGGAGAACAACTGAAGCCGAACGCACAGCGATTCAGACGCATGACACCGAGAACCAGATCAGTCTCACTAAGACCGGCTCATGTTTCACCCCAAAATCAACAGTTTGCATGACGAAAAAGGCTGTAAATGTGCTCGATTTTGGCGAAAATATTGTCAAAATGCAATAACCGATAGCTGAAAGGTTCATTTAGTTTTAAAGTAGTTTGTTTGGGGTTAAATATGATCATAAGCCTGACGGTTTTCTTGAGATTTGCCTAAAATTGTGCAAATTGAGATTTATGTGATCATTAGGGCTGGGAATTGAGAAATGTTTCGATTCACAAACTTCCGATTCGATATTAAATCAGTTGGATATGCAAGCGATCACGTGTAGTATAATTCATGGTCATTTCGTGCAGTAAGAGGAAGAGGTTGACTGGCGGCAATGGCTAACCGTCACGTAGCCAGACCTTCAGACTGACGGATGAAGGTCTGGAATCCATGGCGGCTTTCATTGGCCAAGTCCCGCCCATGAGGCCGTTTGACCGACGTGTCAAACAACCAATCACAAGCTATGTTTCCATCACCCTCTTTTTATGCACATTTTGAAGTATCGCATCAGAAACGAGTCATGGAAACGCCAAATTTCGAAAAGACATCCCAGTTTTTACGCTCGCTTGAGGTGGTTTTTGACTTCGAAAAAGACTTAATGCGAGACGGAAACGCATTTAGCGAATAAATCCCACATTAGCGGTCAAAAACGTCATGTGACTTGGGATGGCAAGACCGCATTTGTTTCATCTGCTCTCTCGAAGTACATGTAATTTATTATATTTGAGAATTATTATAATCAGTGGCTTCTCCTACTTTTCTTAGTGATATTTAGAGCTAGTTTATCAGGAAGTGACAACTTCATTCTCTCTGAAGGTCATTGCACCAAAATATTCGCACGTTAAAAAATAAATACGACCTGATGTGTCAATCATGTTTGCACACTGTGTCCGAAACTTTCATCCATCAAAACAAAATTGGATCGGGTTCGATTTTCTGAATTTTCTCATCCGTACCATGCATTTTGATTGTGCAATGACCTTAACTCTTTGGATGGAAACTGTGCTTATTTGCAAATGTTTTATGCGATATTCCAATTTTGCGCATAAGTTAAATTCGCAGCTTAAGATGGAAACCCGGCTACTGTTAGTTTATTTCAGTGTCACGTTTCGGGGCGTGTAAATTTCACCACAGTAACAAACCGGTGTGTAAAACTCTCTGACGTATTTTAAAGTTTCTATGCCGTCAACTTTCAATATTTCACAAACTTTTGAAAATCCAGTGTTTAGTTGATCCTGATAAGTGCTCATCATCACAGATGTAAACACGATGACTTCCTTCTTTCTTGAGGGGGTTTGCCGCCACGGAATCTTTGTTTCCAGGCGGAACGTTAAAGAACGTGACGCACATCTCCCGGAAATCCGGTTTAATTCAACCAATCCGATGACGACTTCGAAACTCCTGAAGTGTTTCCACTTGTGTGTGCTTTATGCATCAGACGTTTAGTCAATGGTCCGTTGGCGTGACGTCTGAGACTAACCGTCACGCCACATTAAAGAGTGCCAAAACGCATTTAATGTTTGTGTTTCGTGATGTAACTGACTTGGCGGTTGAGACCTTGTTTCTTATCAGAAGTAGTAATGCACAAAGTGATTTATTGGATGTGCATTACAAATGCATTTTACAAAATTACAATTTTTGTTCACACACCAACCGACAACAGGATAGATCGATTCTTTGGATTTAAGAATTGAAATTGGTTCATCAAAATGAGAACTTGCGTATTTTCAACCCAGCTCTAGTGGTCATATTAACGTGATGTTGATCTCTCTGTCTCATGTGTCTGAATACCATGGTAAATCTGTCAGTACTGTGTTTCTGCGCTCAAGGGTTTTGGGTTTGATCTCTGCTGTTTGAGTTAAGTGTGTGTGTGTGTGTGTGTGTGTGTCCAAAGAAATCAGCGCGAGCCTCCCGCGGCGGGAATGATGACGCTGCTGGAATGTTCAGGCGTGTTTAACGAGCCTCGATTTACGAGAGAACATGTGAAATGGTTTACAGAGGAGCTGCGGGGAAACTCTCATGATTAGCCTACATGATTTGAACAAGATGATGATCGTTTCGAGGGAATATTCCTGCTTATTTTAACTTAAAGGAACAGTCAGCACGAGTTAAACGCTTGTGCAGCAACTTGACCAGTGGGAAATATTTCCTAAGTGTGAAAATGCTTTTTTTGGCGGAGGATCTTCTAGTGATGCCTGGGCTGTGGGTGGAGTTTAACTAATGTAAATGAGATTGGATCAGACTCCGCCCACTAGATTTCCATCCACCTGGAAAAGTAGTTCTGGCTGAAATGAATAGGTGTAATTAACACAAGTATTTAGACATTTTTAACATTTCTGCTTTTGACCCCAGTTCTAATGTGTGTTCTACTATGAACACGATTCCTATTGATTTCTACACACCCGAGCCAAGCTGCAGTGATTTTGAGCGGCAGACTTGTTGTTTTAGCATCATTAATATACTATTATAGTTTTTATTAATATTTTAAATGATACATTTGACTTTTTTCAGTTTTAATTTGAATGTTTTAGTAATTTTATTGTGTTTTTGTCTTTTTATTTTCAGTTTTCCTTTTAAGTTGTTTTTGTCAGTTTTATGTGTCAATATAGTTTTCATTTAATTATTTTAGTACTATAAACAAAAATTAGAACTATTGCATTTTGAAAGTATATGAAAAAAAAAATAAAAAAAATTTATTTCGCTTTTTTTAGTTTAGTTTTTCAGTTTTAGTTAACCATAATGATGCTGGTTCCAGATGCTGCAAAAAGCTGAAGTTGTGTTTAATCCAGGATATTCCTGTAAAGTGAATGAATGTTTGTGTGAGATGAGTGTCAAATGAAAGTGGTTTGTTGTGTTTGAGGTGACGGGCCGCTCACTTTGCTGGTGTTTTGGGGATCAGGACGTGCTTGTCTTTGTGTGCTTGTTTCAGCTTTTTTGCTCCTGTGTGCAAAAAGCTTGTGATGTTGTGTTTAAGGGCTTTGCTTTTGACAGCCAGACGTGATCAGCTCTTCGCCGTGATTCGTTTGAACTGATCTCAGCCGTGGATTGGTGTGTTTTTGAGCGCAGGGTGAGCTGGAGAAGCAGCTGCTGCAGGCCAATCCCATCCTTGAAGCCTTCGGCAACGCCAAGACAGTCAAGAACGACAACTCTTCCCGATTCGTAAGACTTCCCGTTATGGCAGACTTTTCGCATATAAGTCCGGCTGAAAATGTGTTATTTATATTTTGCCTTTTCTGTGTTTTAGGGCAAATTTATCAGAATCAACTTTGACGTTAATGGGTACATCGTCGGAGCCAATATTGAAACCTGTATCTTTATGAGCTTCATAAGACATGCTTTTAAAAAATGTGAACAAGGAGCTTTTTTCAGTTAAAGATGTTAAATCCAGGTCGTTAGCATTTGAATAAGGTAATTATGGATTATTTGCGTATTTATTTGCATATTTTGATAGCATTTATTGGAGGATTCGCAGACCACAACTAGAGCATGACCTGTTTTTAATAACCACTCGTGAATCTATGAAAAAAAAAAATGCATTGTAAATATTTAAGGGAAACAATTACAAAAGAAATAGAAATGTAGATAAACGCGTTACATTAATATTTTAAAATAAGAAAATATTTTTTTAATCACTCCAGGTTTAAAAAAATAAAAACAGTTAATAATAATCATTAATTATTATAGTTAATAATAATAATAAAGATAATGTGTTGTTATTTAAAAAATATGAAAATGTATATTTTTCTTAATTACTGCCAGGAAAACAAACAAACAAACAAAGCACAATAATAATAATAATAATAATAATAATAATAAAGGAAATGCAGAATAATTATAAAAAATGATTATTATTGCTATTTTTAAAATAATTAAAATTTGTGAGAATCCCCCAATCTCTCCAGTGAGAAGGGAAAAAAAAACATAAACCGAGATGCAGATAATCAATTTGTTACTATTTTTAAAATTAATAAAAAAAAAAGTGAAAATTATAATTTGCATTAATCACTCTATTTTAGAAGTACAAAAAAAACAGTTTGTTAGAAACACAGATTTTTATTAACTTTTTTTTTTAACATGATATAATTTCTTATTCATCCCAGTTTATCTGTTTACATTTTAATATTTAACTTTTAATAAATGATAAAAGGCCAATGAGCGTTTCTGTGACTCTACATCAAGCATAGAGCATCTGCTAAATGCATAAATATAAAGCAGGAATAATTAATGAGGCACGAGCAGAGACTAGTTAACAAAGACCCAGGCTGTTAAAAGCCTTCATGTGAATATTTGTGCATCTATGCTGTTGTGTGTTCTTGACTCTGACCGTCAGACCTGTTGGAAAAGTCCCGTGCGATCCGTCAAGCTAAAGAAGAACGAACCTTCCACATGTTCTACTACATGCTGACCGGCGCAGGAGATAAACTGCGCTGTGAGTGTCCTTCACTGCTTTAATACATCATTTTTGATGCTTATAAATGATTAAAATCTTAATAATATTAGGTTGAGGCACTTATGTTTATGAATGAATGTAAAAAGATCCGATCGGTTTTTTCACTCACCAGCTGAACTCTGTCTGGAGGGCTACAATAAGTACCGGTTCCTGTCCAATGGGAACGTGACGATCCCAGGACAGCAGGACCGAGACATGTACCTGGAGACCATGGAGGCCATGAGGATCATGGGCTTCCCTGAGGATGAACAGATTGGTGAATACACACACTGCCATTTTCAAATATGATGATATTATCTGCAACATGTTTGAGGTTTTTAATTGTGTGTGTCGCCCCCTGCAGGTCTGCTGAGGGTCATGTCATCTGTGCTGCAGCTGGGTAATATGTCCTTCAAGAAGGAGCGTCACTCGGACCAGGCCTCCATGCCTGATGATACAGGTAAACACATATTTTTAGCTTTAAAAACACGCCCATCAGGCCTTGTTCTGGTAATCTGTTGCTTTATTATCACCATAAGGTACGCAGGTTATTTTACATGGTTTCTAACAAGTCAAAACTGGTCAGTAGTGGTCCAAACTGGTTGAAAATGGTCACTAGCTGGTCTCACCTGGCCAAAAATAGTCATTAACTGCTCCAAAATGGTCAAAAATGATAATTAGCTGTTTCCAAATTGGACAGAAATGATCATTAGCTGGTCCAAATTGGTAAAGTGGTCATTTGCCAGTACAAAACTGGTCGAAGATGGTCACTTGCTGGTCCAAGCTAGTCGAAAATGTTAATTTGCTGTTCCAAACTGATCGTAAATTATCATTAGCTGGTCATAAATATTCATTAGCTTGCCCAAATTGGTCAAAAGTGATCATTAATTGCTACATGCAAGCCAAAAATTGTCATTAGCTGGTCCAACTAGTCAAGAATAGAAATTAGCTGGTCCAAAACTGGTCATTAGCTGGTCCAAGCTGGCTAAAAATGGTCAATTGCTTGTCCAAACTTGTCTGAATGGTTAGTTAGCTAGACCACCAGCTGATGAGGCCAGGGCTGACCTGGTAGAACATCTTAGTCAGGCTGGTTAGAGTATATAGAGAAGGTAAACCAGCAATTTGTGTTATCGGTTAATATTTCTAAACCACTTTCCCTTCACTTCTCCAGCTGCTCAGAAGGTGTGCCATCTGATGGGCATGAACGTGACCGATTTTACACGCGCCATCCTCTCGCCCCGGATCAAGGTGGGCCGCGATTATGTGCAGAAGGCCCAGACGCAGGAGCAGGCTGAGTTTGCGGTGGAGGCTCTGGCCAAAGCCACGTATGAGAGGATGTTCCGCTGGCTGGTGATGCGCATCAACAAAGCTCTGGATAAGACCAAGCGTCAGGGCGCCTCCTTCATTGGCATCCTGGACATCGCCGGCTTTGAAATCTTCGAGGTACGGCACAATCCTTCAACCTCAAGGGTGCTTACAGTGGGATTAGCCACAATTCCTAGCTGTAACTGTGTTTCTGTTCCTCTCCGCAGCTGAACTCGTTCGAGCAGTTGTGCATTAACTACACTAACGAGAAGCTCCAGCAGCTCTTCAACCACACCATGTTCATCCTGGAGCAGGAGGAGTACCAGCGTGAGGGCATCGAGTGGAGCTTCATCGACTTCGGCCTCGACCTGCAGCCCTGCATCGACCTCATCGAGAAACCTGTTAGTGTCTCTCCACTCCTAGACTCCTAGAAAGATCATCTGACTTTTAAAAATACTATATTCAGTTTGATTTACATGATGACCTCTTGATCTTCTTTTGATGTAGATACAAAGGTAGTAGTTGGTTTTCTTGCAGGTCAAGAACATGATTAGCTGCTCCAAGCTGGATTTGTTTAGTGTGTAGATATTGATCAGATCATGATGTTTAAGACTAGGAATCAAGAAATTTGGAAATCTATTATTTTAAGGACTAAATCCAGTTTGATTTCCATGATATCTACTGCTGATGTAGATAGAAAGGTAGAAGATATTAAAGGTTTCAAGTGGGTCAAAGCTGCGCCAAGCTGGTTTAGATGGTTCATTAGCTAGATTACCAGCCAAAGTTGACCTGGTAGATCATCTTAGACAATAACAGTTATTACTTCTGAACATCTCCACCAATCATGCCACTCTTAAATGATCATGTGACCTTTTAATAGAGCTGTTTTCATGTAAAGATATCAGTCAGATCTAGATATTTAAAATTGGGAATCGAGTGCATGGAATAAAAATACTCAATTCAGTTTCATTTCAATGTCTTCATGATCTTCTGTTGATGTATATAGAAAGGTAGGTGGATTGCATGGTTTCTAGCAGGTCACAAATAGCCATTAGCTGGTACAAACTGATTGATTATGGTCATTAGCTCGTCCTAGCTGGACAAAAATGGTCATAAGCTTGTAATAAGCTTGCCCAAACATATTATGGTTATGAATTGGACCAAGATGGTCAAAATGGTTTATTAGCTGGTCCAACCTGGTATAAAATGGTCATTAACTGGTCCAAATTGGTCACATATTGTAATTAGCTGGACCAAGATGTTCAAAATAGTCATTAGCTGGTGTAAACTGGTTCAAAATGATCTTTAGCTTGTCCAAACTGGTTAAAAATGGTTAATAGCTAGACCAAGATGGTCAAAATAGTCATTAGCTGGTCTAAACTGGTTAAAAATGGTTATTAGCTGGTCTAAACCAATTAAGATGGTCATTAGATTGTCCAGAGTGGTTGAAAATGGCCATTAGTTCTTCCAAGCTGGACAAAAAAGGTCATTAGCTGGTCCAAACTGGTTAAAAGGGTCATTAGCTAGACCAAGATTGTCAAAAATAGTGTAGATATTACTCAGATCCTGATGTATAATATTTGGAAATGAGAACTTTGGATCCATTTTGAAAATACTAAATCCAGCCTGATTTCCTGATCTTCTGTGTTGTGCATTTCCAGGCGAGTCCTCCAGGAATCCTGGCTCTCCTGGACGAGGAGTGCTGGTTCCCCAAAGCCACGGACAAGAGCTTTGTGGAGAAGGTCCAGCAGGAGCAGGGGACGCATCCCAAATTCCACAAACCCAAGAAACTGAAGGACGAGGCGGATTTCTGCATCATCCATTACGCTGGAAAGGTGTTGACGTGCTCCTCGGCTGAACCTGTGTGTGATTACAAGGTCTTATTTGGGAATTTTAAACTGTGATTGTGTTTCTCAGGTGGATTATAAGGCGAATTCGTGGCTGATGAAGAACATGGACCCCCTGAACGATAACGTGGCCTCTTTGCTCAATCAGTCCACCGACAAGTTTGTTTCGGAGCTGTGGAAGGATGGTGAGTCGATAGATCACATTGGATAAGCTCTTAAATGCATAGGTTGTGGAGGAAGACTGTAAATGATGAAGAAATGTGTGGGACACAAGGGCGTGACGCTTTTAAACTCAACAAAGGGGAAAAATGAATAACGTATTTACACTCTGGGCACCTTTTTCATGCCGACATGGGTGGAAACTCACTGGATTTGTTCTCTTCTGCTGGTGTTTGGTCCTCTGTTTCTTCCCCTCTCCATCCATCCATCCATCCGCCCCTTGTTTCACGTCCTCCTGGACCTCTGTACACACCATCTCCCGTCTGTCCATCTCTCTCAGAGGTCCAGAACTGTCAGAGAGCTTATTTCTATCAGCGTTTTCCTTTCCTTCATTTAGAGCCAGGTGACATCTTTGGTTTTTCTCTCTCTCCCTTGACGTTCTCTTCCTCCTCCATCTCCATCAGCTGTCCTGCGTGACTGTGTTTCTCCGAGGTGTTGAGATATATCTCTGATATTTCTGCTGTCTCTTCTCTCTGTGTAATAGTGTGCTTTGGCGCCCCCGCTGTCGGTCTGTGGTACTGCAGAAATGGGTATAAACTGCATGGGTTTGGTTCTGTTCTCACCAGTGAAACATGACCACAGTATGCAGTTGCACACATACACTCACAGGGTCCAAAATTCACTTTAGCCAAACCTGACAATCACTGTTGTATAAAAAATTGGAAAATATTCATTTTTACTCCATGAAATTGTTAAATCAAATAATTATTTAACAAATCATGTCATTTTGAAGGTATTTTAATGGATAATGTGAAATAAAAATAACTAATTTTGAAAATTTGCTCATTGTGACTCATTTTGCCATGACGGGTCACACATTTTATGTACCTATTTTAATTTCTTTATATTTAATTCATATTATTTATTTAGTTTTAATTTTAGTTGAGTATATATTTTTAATTCCCATTTTTGTGCTTCAACTTAGACTAGTTTTAAGTTAATACGATAATAGCCCTGCTTTTGAATTTTATTCTGTAAATAGCATGCCGTGTGAATACAGTGCATAACATGCATCGTTGGAGTTATGGCAATCATTTCTTTCAATTACTTGTCCTGTCTTCTTTCTTTCTGGCCAATTAAAAATGAAAAACAAAAAAAAAATTACTCCCCAATTTGAATTTTCGCTCTTAAGGTCATTGCACACTGAGTCTGACATTTTTGCACATTAAAAAATAAATACGGTAAGAAAGGATGACGAATGTGAAAAATGGAAAAACGCATATGAAAATTTCGGACTCTGTGTGCAAGGACCTTTACTCTTATGTTGTGCTAATGAGCCTCATTCATGAAACGCAGGCAGAATGAGTTGTTCGTGATATTGTTCTGAAATCTGTGTCATTCAATTCAACTTGTGTTCTCATGAATGAGGTGAGTGTTTATTTTGGACCCTTGAACACACACACACATGTACGTGTTACCTGCACTGCATTGATTTGGATCATTTCCCCATGTGTCCCCCCCCCCACTCTTCACCAGCATCGTGTGTGTCTGTGGTTTGTCACCAGTGCTGACGTGTGTTTGACCCACTGAACTGTGGGCAGTTTTCACATCATGACCAGACTGCATGCCTGAGATGGAGCTCTTGCAGCACACTGACTGTCTGTCTCTCTGTGTCTGTCTGTCTCTCAGTGGACCGTATCGTGGGTCTGGATAAGGTGGCCGGCATGTCGGAGCTACCCGGTGCGTTTAAGACCCGTAAGGGAATGTTCCGCACGGTCGGGCAGCTCTATAAGGAGCAGCTGTCCAAACTCATGGCCACGCTCAGAAACACCAACCCCAACTTCGTCCGCTGCATCATTCCCAACCACGAGAAAAAGGTACCAACTGCTCGGCATTCAGGAAAAAAATAACTATACAAGCGTTCACACCGAGAACGATATCTGTATAAATTGCTATAAAGGTAGCAATATTAGCATCCACACCAACGCACAATTACCAAATTAGTGTTCACATCAAGAATGATAACTTATATTAGCATCCGCACCAAAAAAGGTAGCTATAAAGATCGCTATAAAAGTAAAAAACCCACAAGATTTGGTTTTCAAAAAGCCTTCAAACATCTTGAAAAGGGGGTCGTCTTATATTCAGGTCAATACGGTATTAGTGTTCACACCAACAATGATAACTATATTAACATCCACACCAAGAACAATAAAGATCATTATAATAACTGTAGTATAGAACAGTGACTATAAAGATAGCTATAACTATATTACCGTCTCCACCAAGAATGATAACTGTAAATATGACTATAATTATAGCTGTATTAGTATTCACACTGATGTAGTGTTTATAACTACTGGTAAAGTGATAACTTACTGCTAAACTTCACAAATTTTGCAAGTTGAACACACAGAATATGCATGGTTAGTAAATCTGAAATTTACATCACGTGTGCTGTATATATACTTTTCCGTGCTTGAGAAAACCCAAGTATACTTTAATTTGTTGTGAATTCATCGTCTGTGTCTCTTTCCATCTCAGGCGGGTAAGTTGGACCCTCACCTGGTTCTGGATCAGCTCCGGTGTAACGGTGTGCTGGAGGGAATCCGTATCTGCAGACAGGGATTCCCCAACCGTATCGTCTTCCAAGAGTTCAGACAGAGGTAGTTTTTCAATAAATGAGTTATTTAGAATAGCATCCTCAGTTATTCCTCATGAGAATCTTATTTAATTAGTTCTTACTAATGCTAGACCTGGGTGTGTTTCCATTGATGTTAACCGTGGTTTGTGTGTTTTCGCTCAGGTATGAAATCCTCACGCCCAACGCCATTCCCAAGGGCTTCATGGATGGCAAACAGGCTTGCGTGCTGATGGTGAGACCAGTTTTACAGTAAATAAACTGGTTTAAAGTCATCTGGTGTTACTTTATTAAGTTTCCTAATCTTTGTGTCAGATCAAAGCTCTGGAGCTGGATCCCAACTTGTTCCGGATCGGACAGAGCAAAGTGTTTTTCCGCGCTGGAGTTCTGGCTCACCTGGAGGAGGAGCGCGATATGAAGATCACTGATGTCATAATTAACTTCCAGGCCTGGTGCCGTGGATACGTCGCCCGCAAGTGAGCGTCACACCATGCATAATAGAGTTTAATGACAGTTACTGAGGCAGACATCAAACTGCTGAAGTCAAATGAACACATCACAAATGAACACATGTTTTGCACTATCCAGTGACAATATTATTTGCGGATTATTTATTGCTAGTCAGATGCAGTTGGTACGTTGCTAGGATGTTCTGGGTGGTTGCTAGGGCGTTGCTATGTTGTTCTTAGCGAGTTTGTAGTGTGTTCTGTTGCTATGGCATTGCTATGTGGTTCTTAGCCAGTTTCTAGGGGTTTTCTGTGTGGTTGCAATGGTGTTACTAAGGATTTTTAATTGCTTGCTAGAATATAGACTGTTTCAACGGCAACAGCATACATAAACGTTACTGCGCGCTTTTGTGACCCAAACTGAAGTTCAGGTGGACTTCCACATAGAATCAATAACAACAGCAAAGTCCCTCTAGAGTAATTATTTCTGATAACAAGCAAAATGTGTTTGCTGCGTAAATCACACAGGCTTATTGAAAATGTAAATTTATTTATTCACAAACGCTGCTTTATCGGGCATTACATGGAAGATTAAATGAAAATGACATCGAAAATTTTCTGAAGCCTGCACCACATTTTGATTTTGAAATGTGCAGTGCTTATGTCAAAGCCTTTTGGAAAATGTATTTGTGGCCGTCAAGTTTTGATATTGTGGTGAGCTGCCACAAATAAATCAATGTATGGGAAATATTGCATTCCACAGCACAACAACCTGAGCTCAACTTCAATCTACTCATCAGCTTAACCCTGAAAGGTAAAGGTTATGTTTGTATCTCAGGGGATACGGCACCCTTTTAGGGGTGTAACTCAAGATATAAAAACTTGTGTTTTAGAAAATCAAGTCTTTTTGTTATCTTGACAAGACATATTGTTAGAAAGGTCTGACAGTCAAGGTTCCATATTTGGTGCCTGTTTTGCAATAGAAGTGATATTGTGACAGAAAATGATTGATTTTTTTCACAGCAAACTGCATCAAAAAAATCGATAGAATTTGGGTGTAACCCAGTGGTTATTTTTAGTATAGTCCCCAATCAAAAGAACCACAATTTCTGTGATTTATCAATTTCAAATTTATAACACAACTTGGTTAGACATATGGCATCGATTTTAGAGTGCAGCATATTATGTCTCTTTATGGTTTTGCCCTTTTTAGGGTTAACTTTAACTGTGTGTGTAGTCGGCTCCACTAGCCAGACCGATAAACGAACACAGACCGGAAGTTAACTTCGGGCCAGGCGCGAACGCCAGATGAAACGGTCTATAGACCATATATAATGTAGAATCTAGTCCTGCACATGAAGTGAACTCCACAGATCTCTTTTATCGCTGTCCTGTGGTGTGTGTTTGCCGTTCAGGGCGTTCGCAAAGAGGCAGCAGCAGCTGACGGCCATGAGGGTGATCCAGAGGAACTGCGCTGCGTATCTGAAGCTCAGGAACTGGCAGTGGTGGAGACTCTTTACTAAGGTTCATAAAACACACACATGCGTTCAGATGTGCTGTTATTCTTGATGTGTGTTCTGTGCTGAGGCCGCGTGCTTATATGTGTGTGTGATTCAGGTGAAGCCGCTGCTGCAGGTGAGCCGCCAGGAAGAGGAAATGCATGCCAAAGATGATGAGCTCAACAAGGTTCGGGAGAAGCAGATGGTGGTTGAAGAGCAGCTGCAGGAGATGGCGGTCAAACAGCAGCAGGTGTGAAACAGAGCCATATGATACTGGTGTATTTTTTAAATTTTTTATATATATATATATTTTTTTTATATATATATATTTTATATATATATATATCTGTACAAGTGAACGCCAAAATCCAGAAAGGCAATTGTCAAGTTCATCCACTTTGTCTCGCAGCACAACGCACTGTAAAGATCCTTACACACAAAGTTCACAGAAATTGGTGGTCTTCTTTTTAATTCTAGACTCTAGTATCGCTAGCAAAGCATCAAACTGAGCCTCTGACATCCTGAATAAACGTTGAATTGCCTGGGATAATCCCACTGCTCCTTAATAAAGGAGGGGGAATCTCAGGATTGGATGGACCCAATATTTCCTTTCTTTTTTTAAGAAGGCGAGAGGACAACAAAATCATCCTCAATGCTTGAAGACTCCATTTAGTAGGCTACTGCTAATTTTTTTGCAACGGATTAATACGCATAGGACTCAGTGTGCAAGGTTTCTGTGCATGATACATTTGTAGGATAATGAATACGAAGAAACGCATACAAAAATTTCAAATTCAGTGTGCAGCGACCTTAAGACGTGCAGTTTCAATGGGAATGTAAATGTTGTGATTGTTTCTCCCTGCAGCTGAGCGCAGAGAAGCTGGCTCTGCAGGAGCAGCTGCAGGCGGAGATGGATCTGTGCGCTGAGGCCGACGAGATGAGGAACCGTCTGGTGGCCAAGAAGCAGGAGCTGGAGGAGATCCTGCATGACCTGGAGGCCCGCGTGGAGGAAGAGGAGGAGCGAGCCAATCATCTGCAGGTGGAGAAGAAGAAGATGCAGCAGAACATTGCGGTAAGGAGAGTTTGCTTTCACAATAGAGTTCGGGTGCATCTGTGATTTGGTCGAATGAGGTGTTTCGGTCCAACAGGATCTGGAGCAGCAGCTGGACGAGGAGGAGGCGGCGCGGCAGAAGCTGCAGCTGGAGAAGGTCACGATGGAGGCCAAACTCAAGAAAACAGAAGAGGAAGTGATGGTGCTGGATGACCAGAACAACAAACTCGCCAAGGTCTGTTTGCAGGTGTGATTGTTTTGAGATTTTTTTGAAAACGCTGGATGTATTTCTCACGGTTTGTCTGGTGGTGGTTGTGCAGGAGAAGAAACTTATGGAAGAACGGATCTCTGAGTTCACCACAAACCTGGCCGAGGAGGAGGAGAAATCCAAGAGCCTGCAGAAACTCAAGAACAAACACGAGGCCATGATCACCGACCTGGAGGGTGAGTTCAATAAAATCATCATTGTACATTTCTATTTAGACATTTAGCAGATGAAGCTACTTGCAGATTAGGATTACAACAAGTGATTCATCGTAAAATATTGCATAATATTAAAAATGAATAGTCGTGTAAAATATAGCATAAGTATAATTAATTAATTCATGGTATACGTATAATTAATGTAAAAACAGCATCATGTATATTCAATTATATATATAACTCATAACATAATGTGTGAAATCTAGCATATATATGATGTTAAATATAGCATGATATAATAGTAATAATGACATGAATTCATATATTAATAGCATAATGTGTGGTTAATTTGAAATCATATTACACATATTCCATTATATGCTATTAATATAAAATAGAGCATATGTTTAATTCATGATATATAGGATAATATATGGAGTTAATGTAAATTGTAGCATAAATGATCATTTATTTTACACACACATATATAATATAGCAGAATATATTAATGTAAATTTGTGTAAATACCGCTTTAACACATTGTGCTTGTGATGCATAAAATAATGAATTGAATGTCTAAATTCAAAGTTTAAACATAATTCATCCCAATATCTAAAGCGGAGAATCTGAGTCTTGCTCATTAAATGTTTCCCATCTTCATCGCTCAGACCGTCTGCGGCGTGAGGAGAAGCAGCGTCAGGAGCTGGAGAAGAACCGCAGGAAGCTGGAGGGCGACTCTACAGAGCTGACAGATCAGATCGCAGAGCTGCAGGCTCAGATCGCTGAACTGCGCGCGCAACTCGCCAAGAAGGAGGAGGAGCTTCAGGAGGCGCTGGCCAGGTGAGACGCACACCGCATCCAATCACATTCCTGTCTGAATGAAGGATTCCAGCTCACGAGTGACTGTGTTTCATCAGGATCGAGGAGGAAGCGGCTCAGAAGAATCTGGCACAGAAGAAGATCCGTGAGCTGGAGGCTCAGCTGAGTGAACTTCAGGAGGATCTGGAGCTGGAGCGAGCGGCTCGAGCCAAAGCTGAGAAACACCGCCGAGACCTGGGAGAGGAGCTGGAGGCACTGAAGACCGAGCTGGAGGACACACTCGACTCCACCGCCGCACAGCAGGAGCTCAGGTGTGTCGCGTATAATGCACGTTTGTCATCTGCTGTATTTTATTTTCACGTCTGCATAACTTCCAACATTTTTGTGGACTGGAGTTTTCAGCGTTTCAACAGATATGTAATGAGAAGCTCTTGTAAACCTGAAACTTAAAGGTCTCTCTGCAGTCAAAATAAAAAGTTTGAAGGGTTTAACACATGAACGTGGAATAAATGAAGACATAAATATTTGTATTTTTATTATTATAGTGTAAAATAATTACAGTATTATTATTATTATTATTATTATTGCATTTATTTTATTAGATATACACTTTATTCAGCAGTACAAATGCATTGCAATTCTTAATTTGTATAAAGTAATATTAAAATAATAGAATTTGTATATTTATATTCTATTTTATTCTATTTGATATTCATTATTTTAGTAATGAGTATTATTATTACTACGATAATTATTAATTTTATTAAATATTTGTTGTTTATTTAATTTAAGAGTACAATTGCATCACAATTCTTCATCTTTTATAATTAGTTTAAATAATAAATAAATATGGAAATGTATATAGATTTTTTTCAATTTTATTAGATATTATTTTTTTTATTTAACAGTTCAAATGTATTACAATTCTGCAAATATATAATTAGTTAAAACAATAATAATAATAATAATAATATGAAAGTAATTACATTTTAGTGTTATAATTGTATAATTTTATTACATATTTTTTATTTGAGATTAAAATTGCATTACAACTCTAATGTTTTTTAATTGGAGTTAAAATGATAATGTGTACAGCACATGTGATGTACGCTTTAAAGTCCAGGTTCAAGGTCACTGCAAAGACCTTTCATTTTTCTAAGTTGTTTCTTGTATGGATTTAAGCACTCTGTTGTCTGAGTTTTTAGTCTTTAGTCTTAGTAGAGCAGCAATATAAGATGAGATGTTTGTCATTGGCTAAATATGTCTCTTGTCCACGACGCTGGTGTTTCCTGCAGAACAAAGCGTGAGACTGAAGTGTCTCAGCTGAAGAAGACTCTGGAGGACGAGGCTAAAGTTCACGAGCAGGTGGTGGCAGAGATGAGACAGAAACACGGCCAGGCCTTCGACGAGCTCAACGAGCAGCTGGAGCAGGTCAAACGGGTACGAGACGCTCTCCTTCACTCTGAACACAGCGTCAGACGTGCGATTAGCAGCTTCACTCTGAGTCTCTGCGTCTCTCTGTTTGCAGAATAAGGTCTCGGTGGAGAAGACCAAACAGGCTCTGGAGTCAGAGAGGAACGAGCTGCAGATCGAGCTGAAGACACTCATGCAGGGCAAAGGAGAGTCCGAGCACCGCAGGAAGAAAGCCGAGACGCAGCTGCAGGAGCTGCAGGTCAAACACGCCGAGAGCGAACGCCAGCGTACCGAATTCGCAGAGAAAGTCTTCAAGATGCAGGTCAGAGAACCACATATGCAATCAACTGAGAGATAGATGCAATTGTACTGATACACCCTAGCAACACCTTACCAACTACCTAGCAACCACATACCAATGCCCTAGCAAACATCTTGCAATAACACAGGAACACCTGAGAAACTGCCAAGCAAGCACATAACAACGTCCTAGCAACTTCCTAACAACCAAATACAGCGGTAAAAGAAGTATTGAATACGTCATAATTTTTCTCAGCAAATATCTTTCTAAAGGTGCTGTTGACATGACATTTTCACCAGATGTTGATAACAACCCAAGTAATCCATACATACAAGGAAAACAAAAATAAGTTTAGAAATTTAGT
Organism: Barbus barbus; assembly: GCF_936440315.1. Taxonomy (NCBI): domain Eukaryota; kingdom Metazoa; phylum Chordata; class Actinopteri; order Cypriniformes; family Cyprinidae; genus Barbus; species Barbus barbus. Next base: position 42,733,900 of record NC_136731.1, read on the forward strand.
TATGTGTAATAAAATGGAATGACACAGGGAAAAAGTATTGAACTACTGAAAGACGCCTCCTGTATAAAGAAATTAGTCGCATGCATTGCTCAGGTGTGATTTTGGCCCATTCTTCCACAGAGTCTTCAAATGTTCTGTGGGTCTCTTCTATGAATTGTGATTTTTAGTTCTTATTTTCTATTGGACTCAAGTCAGTTGATTGACTGGGCCATTCTAGCAGCTTTATTTTCTTTCTCTGAAAGTAATCGAGAGTTTCCTTGGCTGTGTTTGGAATCATTGTCTTGCTGAAATGTCCACCCTTGTTTCATCTTCATCATCCTGGTACTGTAGGTGTTGGGACTGAAGCAGCTAATATTATTTTCCACCGACAAGGGGCAGGATTGCTTTCTAATCACTGATAGATTTCAGCTGGTGTCTTGGCTTTCCATGCACTTTTGCACCTCGCTTTCTTCATGTGTTCAATACTTTTTCCATGTGTCATTCCATTTTATTACACACAACTTAATTTATGAATTTATTTGTTTTGTTTTATTTGTGTGTATGGATTACTTGGGTTGTTACTGATATCTGGTGAAAATTTCATGTCAACAGCACCTTTAGAAAGATATTTGATGAGAAAAATGGTGACATGTTCAATACTTATTTTACCCGCTGTAGCAATGCCGTAGCAACACCCAAGTAAACACTCAGAACACCCTAGAAACTGCCTAGTAACCACATAGCAACACCCTTATAATCACTGAGAACACCCTAGTGACCACATAGCAACACCCTAGCAACTGTCTAGCAACCACATAGTAATGCCAGAGCAACCACATATAAACACCCTCGTTATCACTTAGAACACCCCAGAAACTGGCTAGCAACTGCCTAGTTCTGAGCGTTGCCATGGCGAGCACCACTCACGTTTCCCTCCAAAATAATGCAGTGTTGGTCTTTGTTCTGTGTGTATCTAGTTGATATCGTATTTTAACGTGTGGTTGAGTGATGGTTGTAATGACTGGCTGGTGTTTGTGTGGTGTGATGAAGGGTTAGCATTAGCGTGACGGCGGTTCCATCTCTCCTCAGACCGAGCTGGATAACGTCAACGCTCTGCTGAACGACGTTGAAGGGAAGTCCATCAAAGCGACTAAAGACTATTCAGCCGTGGAGTCGCAGCTGCAGGACGTGCAGGTATGTACGGTGGGATTATGGGATGTCTGCGTGTCTCGTTCGTTCTCTGAACGCTGGCTGTGTCCTCACAGGAAGTGCTGCAGGAGGAGACGCGGCAGAAGCTAGCGCTGAACACGCGTCTGCGGCAGCTGGAGGACGAGCAGAACGGCCTGAAGGAGCAGCTGGAGGAGGAGGAGGAGGCCAAGAGGAACCTGGAGAAACAGATGAGCACCATGCAGGCGCAGGTACGGAAAATTAACGATAGCGAATCGAAACGCTGCGTTCTTTGCTGAAATACTTCATCGAAACATTGTGTGGTGTAGCAGAGAACACTTCGCGAGCCATACAGATATTTGAATCATGTGTGAACTGTTCATTTGAGCCGCTTTGTTTTGGTGAATTTGTGAAATTGTTCACAAAATGATCAGAACTATTCATTAGCGAATCTCTAGTGAGAGTAAATGATGATAAAATGTCAATAAAGAAACCCTGACGCTAGCAATCAGGCAAAAGATTTATTCAGAAATGATTTTATGTAAATTGGGAATTTACTAAATTGTGAACATTTTTAGATTTTTTTTTTATTATTATTGAATATCAAACTTAAAGAGCTAATTGACATTTTTACATGATTCTTATTGTAAGAAAAATATTATGTAATCTATATTATAATTTTTAATAATAATTTATAAAGATCATTTTATATATTGTCATTAATTGTTTAGGTTTTGTTATTATTATTTTAGTTATTTAAATTTTTTTCTTATGCAACTTAATTAGTTTCATAGTTATTTTAATTTCTACTATGAGTTTGTGTTGGATATTTGTCTCATCAAATATAAAATTTAAAGCGAAAAAAATGAATTGCTTTTTTAATATTATTGTAAGAAAAAAATATATATTTTGACTGTTATTATTAATTTGTTTTTATATAACTTAACTATAAAATAAAGACATTCTGTTATTGCTATGTTACTTATTTCTTATATTTTCTTGTTAATTTCTTTATTTTATAGTTATTTTAATATTAACTGTTTTGTAGAGTTTTTAATAATTCAAAAATAAATATTAAATTTTTTTTTAATAATTTTGCATACTCCATACTGGTAAGTGTATAGTGCATGCTATTATTTATTATGTTTATTTTAATAGTATTCAGTGCGTAATGCAACAGATTTGAAGCAGTACTGTGCTAAATCATATTGCATGTTTGATTTGGTGAATGGCATCCAGTTATCATTTCAGAAATTAATAGGCAATTTAATACAAATCTGTTTTAATGCAGCTTTGTGTAAAAATACCTCAACTTTTGACAGTTCAGCCGAATGAGTTCAATAAATAGGCTTAATTTACATTTTAAATCCAAATTGAATTCAAATGAAGTGTAAACGCTGCCAGTTCAGAATGCACACTGAAAATGAAATGAGTAGCTCTTCTGGACGCACCAGTGTGTGTGTGATAAACGTCTGTCTGTTCTGCTGCAGCTGGCGGACATGAAGAAGAAGATGGAGCAGGAGGCCGGTTTTCTGGAGAACACCGAGGAGACGAAGAAGCGCGTCCAGCGCGACCTGGAGGCCGTGACGCAGCGTCTGGACGAGAGAAACACCGCCTACGACAAGCTGGACAAGACCAAGACGCGCCTGCAGCAGGAGCTGGACGACATGCTGGTGGACCAGGACCATCTGAGACAGATCGTCTCCAACCTGGAGAAGAAGCAGAAGAAGTTCGACCAGGTGATGGGTTTGATTATTACAGCAGCGGCTCTCGAGAAGTGACTGAAAATGAGATTGAAGACTTAAAATAAGACAAATCAAGCATTAAAATCAGCTAAAACAGCTAAAAAAATCTAAAAATTTTCTTACTGTAATTCATTTGTTTTGTCTCGGAAAACCTGGATATATTCGGAAGCCTCTTAGTGTGATTTTTTATTTTATTTTTTTTATATATAGACATGGAGAGGTTTAGCTCTAAAATATTTTATCGGGTAGAAATTTAGTAAAAATACTTTAATCTTAAAACGACAGTTTTTAAAAATGACATTTCTATTTATTTTTGTCATTTTACTTTTAGTGATGTAATTTTTAAATATTTATCAGTTGTGACTAAAACAATTTTCTAAAACCTTTAAAAATACATTTTCTGAACATTTTTTTTTTTCTAGTTATGTGAGATTTTTTTTATATAATTTAGTGTTTTTTTTTAGAATTAAAATATTTCTATTTATTAGTTCTAGTCACTTTAGTTTTAGGGATGTCATTTATGTATTTTATCAGGCACCTATCAGCTTTCAAGAGTAAAAAAAAAATATTTAAAAAAAAAACTCTTAAATTAAATAATGTACGTATATTTTTCTATTTAAACAATTTTATTCTGTTTTTTGTTTGTTTTGGTTTTGTTTGTTTTTTTGGGATGGGAATTTAATTTTTTTGGAATTTCTGTTTTTATCTTAATGATTTTTTTATATTTTATCAGACATTGTGAGTAAAAATAGATTTTAAAAATCCTTCCAGTAAATTGTGAATGAATGGAAAAGTGATTGTTGTTGTTGAGTCAAAGGTTGAGAGCCGCTGGTTTAGATGAACCATGACAAATCAATCATCTGTTTATATATTAGTGCTGTCAAAGATTAATCATGATTAATTGCATCCAATATAAAAGTTTTTGTTTACATAATATGAGTGGGTACTGTGTATATTTATTATGTATATATAAATACACACACATGCATGTATATATTTAAGAAAAATATGTTGCTTATATATTAAATATATTTATATATATATTATATAAATGTATATACATGTAGATGTTTTCAAAATATATACTGTATGTGTGTCTTTATTTTTATATATATATATATGTATATGTATGTATATATACACGCACATAATAAATATACACAGTAAACAAAAACTTTTATTTTGGAGGCAATTAATCACGATTAATCGTTTGACAGCACTAGTATATAAACAGTTTTGCACATTTCTGCACACAACCATCAAACTCTAAAACAGACGGACTAATATCTGAATATTAAGTATGAACCCTTGACGTGCTGCTGTTTTCAGATGCTGGCTGAGGAGAAGTCCATCTCTGGCCGTTACGCCGAGGAGCGCGACCGTGCCGAGGCCGAGGCCCGTGAGAAAGAGACGCGTGTGTTAGCGCTGGCCCGCGAGCTGGAGACCCTCAGCGACCTGAAGACTGAGCTGGACCGGACCAACAAACTGCTGCGCGCCGAGATGGAGGACCTGGTGTCCTCTAAAGACGACGTGGGCAAGAGCGTAAGAGGCGTTCCTGTCGTCAGAGACCGTCAGATCATCGGTCGGTCGGTGGAGACCTGACGGTGTTTCTGGTTCTCTCTCAGGTTCACGATCTAGAGAAGTCGAAGCGTACGATGGAGCAGCAGCTGGAGGAGATGAAGACGCAGCTGGAGGAGCTGGAGGATGAGCTGCAGGGCACTGAAGATGCCAAACTGAGGCTGGAGGTCAACATGCAGGCCATGAAGGCACAGTACGAGAGAGACCTGCAGGGACGAGACGAGCTGGGAGAGGAGAAGAAGAGACAGCTGCTCAAACAGGTGCCAACTCACCACCTGACCAGGGTTGCCAGACTTTCATAACAAAACCCGCTCAACTGCTACTCAGAACTAGCTCAAAACTAGCCCAGTCGCGTTTTGATGGGGTCCCCCGTTAAAAATGGCGTTCTGGGGTATAACATTTTTTTTTTTTGTCAGGTTTGCCCTGGTAAGTTTGCATTCCAGGGGCTAAATATGACCTTATTGGGGTCGCCACGGCAATAGTGTTAAAAGAGCCCAGTTCCACGGGAAAACCCCGGACTTGGCAACGCTGCACATGACATGACTCCGCTAAATGCATTTCATAATCGATTAATATTATTTCCTCAATTAATCAAATTAAATAATATACATATAAATAAATATAGTAAGCTTTTATGTCTAATTAATTGAGGAAATATATATATATATATATATATATATATATATATATATATATATATATATATATATATATATATATATATATATATATATATATATATATATATATATATATATATATATATATATATATATATATATATATATATATATATATATATATATATATATATATATATTTTTTTTTTTTTAAATTGACGTTAGAATGAAAAAACTTAAAGTATACTGAAAATACCCATTTTTTTTACTTAATATTTTATACATATATATATATACACACACACACACACACACACACACACACACACACACACACACACACACATATATATATATATATACTAATCAAGGTAATAAACTACTGATTGACACCTCATCTTACATAAAACTATTTTTATTTATTTAAAAAAAAGTTTATTTATTTTAAAGCATTTAATAAAGAAGAAAATCAGGTATTATGAGTAAAAACTAAATTTAAATCCTTAATCTTTAAAAAAAAAAATTGCATTTTTAAATTTCTCTTTTTTTAATTCATATTATTTAATTATATTTTTTAAATCAGGTATTGAGTAAAAACTATTTTAAAAATCCATTTTCAAATATGTTTTTAAAAAAATATAAAAAATATAAATTTGTCTTTAAAAAAATGTTATCCAATCAATCAAAGAAATAAACAACCAAGTTATATATATATATATATATATATATATATATATATATATATATATATATATATATATATATATATATATATATATATATATATATATATATATAGCAGCACTAATTTCTTTGCAAAAACATATACTTATATTATATAGTGTCTATTAAACTCGACCCGACTCCACAATTAAACCGTTTAATCAGGCTTGATTAATCTGTAATGGAGTTGACTGTGTTCTGTGGTGTGCTTGCGGTCAGGTGCGTGAGATGGAGATGGAGCTGGAGGACGAGCGTAAACAGCGCACAGTGGCGATGGCGGCGCGTAAGAAGATGGAGCTGGACCTGAAGGAGCTGGAGGCCGCCATCGACCAGGCCAACAAGAACCGCGACGAGGCGCTCAAGCAGCTCAAGAAAGTGCAGGTTCGTCTCTTACAGCATAAGCTTGGTGAACGAGCTGAACGTGTTGTCATCACTTAAAACGAGCTTTCCAAAGCGTCTCCTGTAAGCAGCGTTTGTGTTTCAGGCTCAGATGAAAGACCTGCTGCGGGAGCTGGAGGACACGCGTGTGTCCCGCGAGGAGATCCTGGCCCAGAGCAAAGAGAATGAGAAGAAGGTGAAGAGCATGGAGGCCGAGATGATCCAGCTGCAGGAGGTCAGTGTGTGTGTGTGTCTGTCCTCACAGTCCTGAATCCCCACGCTTCACATGAGCGTCTGACCGAGTCTGAATGTGTCTGAATGCAGGAACTGGCAGCCGCAGAGCGAGCAAAGAGACAAGCGCAGCAGGAGAGAGACGAGCTGCAGGATGAGATCAACAACCAGGCCGCCAAGGGGTGAGGAAACATCACTTCTGAGGATGCACACGGAAGTTCATGGAAGAAATGAACAACACTATTAAAATACTGCACACAAAAACTGTTATTAAGAATATTATTTTTATAATTGTTTTTATGGAAACTTGTTTTATTCAACCAAAAAATAGTTTTTAAGGAAATGTAATTCAGAAATTCCTGGGGGAAGAAACTCAAAATAAAGAAAATAGTTTTCCAGTTTTAATGTATATCAATTATAATGAAATAGATTTGTAAAAGATAAATTACAAATGTTATTTATTTGTATATTACTTTCCTTGCTATTTTATTTTATGAACCATTTCAATCTTTAAAAAAAAGAAAAGAAAAAATATTTTTTATTTAAATGTGATTCAGAAATCCTCAATAATAATAATAATAATAATAATAAATTCTAGTATTTTATTTGCCCTTCTATTTTATTCATTTATTGAATTGTAGTTTTATTATTATTATTATTATTATTTTGTTTGTTTTTAGGAAAAATTATTCACAACAAACAATTATTTTAAACAAAGAATTAAATATTCTTATGTTCTTCCAGTATTTGGAAAAATACAGATTTTTTTTGTTATTATTTGATTAATGTAACATTTATAAAATAATAAATTTTAAATGTATAAAATAAACACTTCCTTAAATAGTTTTCAGAATTCAAAATTTTTAAATGTTATTTTTCATTTAATCTTGTATTAAAATGTTTTTAAAAAATAAATAAATAAGACTTAATTGAAAATAAGTGTTGTATGATTATAAAAAAATAAAATACAAGGGGCCCAATTTTGCATAAACAGCAGTTGAAATAGACAGATTTCTACTGGCTGTTATAATCTGGTATAATGGCCCATAATCCTTTGTGTTTGTGTGCTCAGCTCTCTGGGCTCGGAGGAGAGGAGGCGTCTGGAGGCGCGTATCGCTCAGCTGGAGGAGGAGCTGGAGGAGGAGCAGAACAACATGGAGCTGGTGAACGACCGGCTCAAGAGAGCCCTGCTGCAGGTGCGTGGCGCTCAGACCGTCCCGCCGCTGGCATCTGATACCCACAGCACGCTCACCGTTGTCCTCTCTGTCCGTTTTCTCCGCAGACGGACCAGATGAACGTGGAGCTGACGGCGGAGCGCAGCACCTCCCAGCGGCTGGAGGGAGCGCGCTCGCAGATGGAGCGCCAGAACAAGGAGCTGAAGCTCAAACTCGCCGAGCTGGAGGGAACCGTCAAGAGCAAATACAAGGCCACCATCACCGCCCTGGAGGCCAAGATCGGCCAGCTGGAGGAGCAGCTCGACATCGAGACCAAGTACAGCAGCACACCGACATAGAGGCTTATACAGACATGTTTAAGAGATGTTTTATTATACAAATAAATATTAGATTAGTAAACAATTTGAATGAAATTAACTCCTAATTTATACAATTTAGGTAAACGAATAAAAAAATATGTACAATTCAGAATACAATCACAATACAGATACAAAAAATACTTTTTTTACTTGGAAAAAATAGACTGTTTCGCATAAAATACATGTTTTGTTATTCAGAAAAGAAATCAATATTAAACGTGCTTAAATTTCAGATAAAAAAAACAACATACATTTAGGTCTACCAATAAAAATTTATACTATTAATAAATCATGTCTTTGTTTTTTACATTTAGGTCAACAAATAAAAATGGTATAAAATTCATATTTAATCAGTTTTTTATATATAGATGTACAAATCAACAACACAAAATACAGAATACATAATACATTTATTTACATAGATTAATTAAAATATCTGAATGTCTGTTTCTATTTTTTATTAATTACAATACAGATACAAATACATAAGCATTTATCTACAATGGACCATTTTTAGACTATTTACCATACAAGATATGCATTTTATTATTTTTAAACAACATATACAAATAAAAATAGATACATTAAATCAAACTAAATGGAATGTACTTTAAATTTCAGATTAAAGGCACAACATTAACCTACTAACTTTTCAACAAATCAAAAAATACATTTTACATAGAAACATATAACGATATTTAGAGATTTTAGACTAAAAATAAATTGATAACTCAAATGAAATGTACATTGACATGATTAAATTAGAAAATAAAATTAATTGCAGATTAAATGCATATCAGTTTCCTACTAACTTGTACATTTTCTAAAAATAAAAACGTAAACGAATGAATGTTTTTTTTATTGATAGACAGAAATGTGTGGTTTTAGACTACTTCCCATACAAAGCATGTTTTGCAATTCAGAAAATACACAAATATAATTTCATTCAAAAATAATAATAATATCGATAAAAGAAAATTTCAATGAAATATAATTAAATTAGATATAACACGTTTACTGACATTTTCAGATTAAACGGCCATCGACATTTAGGTCTACAAATAAGAACGTGCACCAATAATTAATCTGTTTCTAACAGTAGGGAAAAGCTCAAAGTAATAAATGATGTTTGTGTTCAGAGAGCGCCAGCAGGCCTCAAAACTGGTGCGTCGTACGGAGAAGAGGCTGAAGGAGGTGATCCTGCAGGTGGACGACGAGAGACGCAACACGGAGCAGTTTAAAGATCAGGTGATGCTCACTACAAACCCTGTCAGTCACACCGCTTCAGGTTAAAGTTGAGTGAGGTTAACGGTTGTTTGTGATTGGCTGCAGTCTGAGAAGCTGAACAGCCGCATGAAGCAGCTGAAGCGGCAGCTGGAGGAGACCGAGGAGGAGGCGCAGAGAGCAAACGCCAACCGCAGGAAACTACAGCGTGAGCTGGAGGACGCCACCGAGTCCGCCGACGCCATGAACCGCGAGGTCAACAGCCTGAAGAGCAAACTCAGGTGCGTCAAAACAATGATTACAAGTTATGTTGATATATTCATTTATTCTATTTTTGTATAGTTTCGCTGTACTTTTTTATTTTTCTAAATGTATTCAGTTTTTCTATAATTAATCAAGGGAAGCAGAATGTCTTTCTGAGGCCTGCATGTGATCAAATGCACGTTGAAATGTGTGTCTTTTGTGTCCAGACGTGGCGATCTGCCCTTCACCATGCGCCGCATCGTCAGCCGCTCGGGAATCGAGAGCGACGACGACCCGGAGGTCAAGACCGAAACCCCCGAACCCAAACCCGAGTGAAAGAAGCTGAACCGCAGCGTTCCCTCGCAAACACACACACACACACACACACACACACACACACACAAGTCTCGGATGACAACATCCATGAAAACTCAGTCGATTTTTGTTCTTATTTTAGTGCCATAGTGTATTCGCGCACACACACTGGTTCTCCTGACAATCACACACGACAGCTTCACTCACACAGAGGACCAAATTTGTTTTCATGTCATTGTCTAGAATAGAAAAAGAACGGAATGATATTTTTGTAAGGAAGCATTCCGTCAATGTAGTCCTGATTCCAGATCCACTTTTCTAACTGAAGTAAAAGGATTAAAAAATGGTGAAGAAGAGACCTTATTGAAGGGGACCAAAGCAAAATTGCTTTCAACAAAACTGTATTTTATTCATAAGTTTTTATAATGGTATAATGGATGCACCTCTGCTGGTAAATAAAAGATTGTGATGATAATTACAGTCACGCTTTTGGGCTTTACACAGGAATAAGGCATTTAGTAAATCAAACCAGCACCAAATATATTAGATTTTCACGCCACCGTATATATGCACATGAAATGGGGAAAGGCTTGGTTTTGAGCAATAAAACGGAGGTGTTTATCGCACTGTTGCAGCAGCTCGAGTAGGCAACGCATGAACTCATTTAGACATGGCACTATGCACTATCGCCTTAAATCTACTTGGATATTCCTCTTTTCCTTTAAGTATGTGTCTTTATTAATGTTCAGGGCATGACTGGTGGTGGGTTAAGGTTTCTCTCACGCACACACTGTAAACGCTGAGCACGGGGGCACTTCCATGGCTACCTCTGATCGCGTTTAACACTGAGGTATATTTGATTATTCGGTGATCTACATTCTCTGAAAGAACTAAGGAGAATGGCTCGTGCTCAGTTTCTGCTTTTTTCGCTCGCGCTGCTGGGAAGTGAGAGAAATGAACTATTATTGATTATGTATGGATAGATAGAGCATTTCTCTCTCTCATTCTCATCGTCTCCCAATAATGACTTTGTGATGTTGTCTTATGTTCTGTCTCTGCGACTCCTTAATGAGATTTGTCATAAATCGTTGGTATAATGATGCAATAAAATGGCTTTTTCAAAACCCCTTTAGCAAGTGTATGAGCTCTTGGCTTCTTGTTCTTGTTTATTTTTTATTTTTATTGTCCAGGTTTTAAAAAGAAAAGTAGCCTAACAATTCGCCAAAATGACCCCACTGCTTTCAACTATTTACCAAATTTTAGTCCTATAAAATAATTAGTTTTTAACGGTATTTAAATAAGTAAAAGATCACCCAATGTTCGATTATAAGTGGAAACCAATAACCGTGGTTCCTCAGTATCTTGTTCACCAACGGGTTCCCAAATATTGATAATTTTCCTAAAAATCCAATTTTCTCTTTCATTATTTAATCCGCGTTACTGCAGTGTTTTAGGCAAATTAAAACCATTTTTCAAAATATGTGAATAATGTTCAATGCAGAACATACCTAATGTTTAAAAAGTAGTTTATTTATATTCACTGTCAATTAAGCGATTTTAATAATCACTGATGAAAATGGTTTATTTTTTGAATTGTGTGAAATATTAGGAGATGCGCCTGAAGAGTAAGAGGTTCATATGAATGAAATGTTATCAGTTCCAGAGCTCGTCCACGAGAGCGCGCACACTGGCCCTCACTGCAGAGCTGAAGGGCCCCAAACCGGTTCTGAGCGGATTTACACTGAAGCAATCAATACCCTTTCAATCTGTAAAGACTGATCCACTGAGATTCTGTTGAAATGCTTTATTATTTTATTAAGTGACCATTAAGTTTTGTTGTATTTCATCATCCTCCATTCTTATTCCGATAAATACTTCATGCATTATAAATAATCTGTTTGACATAACTTCGGATATTATTCTTCTTTAAATGCATGAAATAAATTGTTATTGGTGTTATATATATATATATATTCTGCTTTAAATAGGTTGAATAAATTATATAAGGTTTTCCTAATAAGACGAGTTTGATGAAAGGTTTTGATCCACTTCAAATGCTGACTGCTGTGTATAATAAAGGTTATATATTAGTGTTATTTCTCAATCTTTACAGTAGGCCACTGGTCTGGCAAGCGCTAGCTGCTTATTGGCCAATCAGATTGAGTGTAGCACGCACCTGGCATCAGGCCCCGCCCCTTTCTTTTATACCTGAGGAGCAACAGCGCTTTACACAGTATTGATCATCAGCTTCTTCATTCTTCTTCTTTTATTACTCTTATTTCTCAGATTCCCTATCACGTACATATTTGTAGCTTCTGGAGTAACATTTACTAGTTTAAAAACTCAAAAGCTCTCTGCACGGAGAATAATAAACACTGTTTGTGTTTGGAGAGAAACACGGCCAGGTGAGATGAAGGAGATGCTGTTGGTTCTTCATGCTTTCAGAAACTGAGCTGCTCTGAAGAACATCATGGAGCTCTCCCTGGTAAGAGTCTGTTTGTGTTTTAATGCTTCTTCAAACATGTCACATACGGAACTACTTCTTTATGTCTTTCTAAAGCCGTTTTTGCCGATAAACTTCACATTCGCACGCAAATCTTTTGTGTTTCTTACCTGAGGAACAAACAATGTAGACATATAATTGAGCTGAAACGTATAATTTTGTCTGTTCTGCAATCTCCTCTGACCTTTGACCTCTGACCTGATCCGGTCACCTGTAGGTCGTATCAGTCGTGTTATCAGGTTAGTGATAGATAGGGCAGTTTACCGCAGACTGTGCAACATTGTCTCAACTCACGCGGTGTAACATGTTCATGGCGTATAATCAAATGGTAATAATCCGGGTGTTTTCAGAGAGTTTGTTGTTGTTTTACCTAAAGCGTTTGCAGAAGTGAAGGAAGCCAATTATTTTGTAAGTCCTCTGAAGGGGGCGGGCTTTAGCCGAGCCTCTTGTTTTCTTGCGTTCTGATTGGTCCGTGTGAGGGGCTCTGGTCTAAAGAGGCGGGGCTCAGCTAAATTGTAGACACGGAGGAGAAACCTAAAGTTCAGCAGAAGGAGATAAACTGAAGGTCTGCTGAGTCATGCTTTACATCACATTCATATCATTAACTTATGAAATCATTTCCTTTATCAGTGTTTATATGATGGTCAAAATACACCCCAAATAAAACAAATGTTGTAACAGTGTTATTCGTATCATGCTGCTATAGTTATATATATATATTTCCTATTTTAGTTTTAGCAAATGTTTTTTGTCATTAGTATGTTTTTCTTAAAAATGTTTTATTTTAATTTCAGTTTTAATTTTAGTACAATTTAGTACTTAAGTGCTTCAAAGTAAATGCAAGATGTAGTACTTCGGAAATTATAAATATTGCCTAGGCAAGTAGATATATATTATTTATTTATTTATTGCATTGTTTATTTCAGTTAATAGTTATTTTCTTTAAAGCAACAAAAATGTTTTATTTTACAGATTAAGTTTTACTTTTAATTAACAATTGCCCTGTTTTATAAATAACTAATAATAAAAAGATTTAAAGCATTGCAATATGCTGAAATTCATGCATCTAAAATCATAATAAACAACCATTTTTTGTAAGTCTTGTGTAAACAGACGTGATTAAAGCAGCTTTTGACTGACTGCAGGGTTAAATATATAGTATTTTAAATGTTGTTCCCACTCAACAGGTTTTTCTCTTTCTCTCCGTGTGATTTAGGCTCCTCCGGCTGTGAAAGCATTCATGTGTGGCTCTCTGAGCGGGACGTGCTCCACGCTGCTCTTCCAGCCTCTGGACCTGGTGAAGACGCGCCTGCAGACCCTACAGAACGGCGTCCAGCCCGGGTCAGTCCACACACAGGACGAGGGTCAGTCTGGCTGAATGAGTATTAAATGAACTGTCTTCTGTGCCTCAGGTCGGGTCGGGTCGGCATGGTCACGGTCTTTGTAAGTATCCTGCGGACGGAGAAGCTCCTCGGACTGTGGAGAGGCGTATCGCCTGTGAGTATCACAACTGATTTGGTACGAAACCTCTGTTATGTTTCTGTTTGTATGGTTATATTCTGTATTTCTGTCTCCGCAGTCGTTTGTGCGCTGTATTCCAGGAGTCGGCATCTACTTCAGCACATATTTCACTCTAAAGCAGCACTTCTTCACAGATGGGGCCCCGGGGCCCTTACAGGCCATACTGCTGGGAGCCGGAGCCAGATGTGTCGCAGGAGTCTGCATGCTGCCCATCACTGTCATCAAAACCCGCTTCGAGGTGTGTGTGTGTGTGTGTGTGTGCGCAAATACCTCATTCTTTTATCGATCGAGGATGCATTCAATTGATCAAAAGACATTTATGTTCCGAAAGATTTCTATTTCAAACAAATGCTGTTCTTTTGAACTCCTTATTCATCAAAGAATCCAGAAAAATAAAATGTATCAGAAATGTTTCTTGAGCAGTAAATCAGCATATTAGAATGATTTCTGAAGGATCATGTGACACTGAAGACTGGAGGAAGGATGCTGAAAATGTACAATATTTTAAAATGGTTGTAATAATTTTTCACAATTTTTACTGTATTTTTGATCAAATAAATGCAAAAGCATTTTACCAACCCTAAACTTTTGAACGGTAGTGTATCTGTACACATTTTGTGACGTATAACGTAGTGCATGTGTGTGTTTCAGAGCGGACGCTATAAGTACAGCGGTGTGTTAGGAGCGCTGCGGTGTGTGTGTCGGACGGAGGGACCGAAGGCTCTGTTCTCAGGACTGACGGCCACGCTGCTCAGAGATGCGCCGTTTTCTGGGATATATGTCATGATCTACAGCCAGGCCAAATACATGCTGCCACAAGGTCTGTACGCATACTTCAGCTTTAAATATGTGTGATTGATTAGGACTTTAGCAGCTTCAATGGTTCATTTTACAAAGAAACTTCTGCCTCTTATTTTATGGAATAAAATGTGCATTGTGACACTTGTGTCTTAAAGTTACATGGGAGCATTTTTAAAAGCCCTTTACGGGCGAATACAGTATATCTTGGAGAATGCAAAAGCTCTGGAAGCAAACGAAAAAATGACTGAGGAAATAAAAATCTTGCAAATTTATCTGAGAAATGCAAAAGCTTTGCATACAACCACAACATAATTTGGGGAACTGCAAACATTTCTCAGATGAACAGATTTTGTAAGCAAACAACATTTCTTGGGAGCAAAACTCTTGTGAGTGAAAGCACAGTTTCTCTGAGAAATGCAAAGGTTTTGCAAGCAAACAAAATCATATTTAGTGAGGTAACAGGCAGCAGGAATATTGCTCCTAATCTACAAATGTTTCTTCATAAGAGATAAGAAGACAGAGTGACATTGGATTGCGTAACAGCCAAGTGGAGCATTTCCACAGACTGTACTGATAAACTCTCTCTCTCTCTTTCAGAGATCAGCCAGTCGTCTTACGCTCCGCTAGCAAACTTCAGCTGTGGCATTCTGGCTGGTGTTCTGGCCTCTATTGTAACCCAGCCGGCAGATGTAGTCAAAACTCATGTTCAAGTGAGTCCAGACATCTTCAGCAGGACATCAGATGTGATTCGATACATTTACAAGGTAGGTTCTCCCAACATGCACCTCTCTCTGCCGCTTCAGATCAGCAACACAGCTCATCTAAGCAGTTCAGACTCATTACTATTTGTTTATGGTGCTATATTAAGTGAAAAAGAGTGAATGCCTCTATAAAAATGAAGTATGTCATTTCTGCAACAGCAGCGTAACCAAAGAGAAGGACAAATGACTGTTTTCAAACAAGTTTCCACAAACACTTACACCATCTGCTTCCGTAGCTGTATCCAGCCGTTAGAACACTTGGCCGTTCCATTGAATTTTGAAAAAACAAAAATGACACAACTGCAAAATTCTTAAAATTCCAAAAAGTGAATTCAAACTCTTTCGGATCTTCCGGAAACTTGGTCAAGGAACTAAATTACTAACTAACTAAATAACTGAAAATAATTCAAATCTAATTATAACTCCAAAATGAAACCTAAAAAACGAAAGTAATTTAAACATATGATAATAACACTGTTGACCTGTCTATCTGTCTGTCAGGAGCACGGTTTGGGGGGGTTTTTCCGTGGCGCAGTTCCTCGATCCCTCAGGAGATCCATGATGGCGGCGATGGCGTGGACGGTGTATGAGCAGCTGATGGCTCAGATGGGCCTCAAATCCTGAGACTGATCAAAACCACATCACTGAACGAGATCTTCACACGGGACGTTTCTTTAACTGACTGTCATCCACGCAGTTCCCCAAACTTTTTATTTTCAATGAACTGAAGTGAGAATCGTGCTGTAAACACAGAACTTGAAAATGCACTTTATATCCACTTGGCTTCCCTCGTCTGTTTGTGAGTGAATAATGCTGCGTGTGTTGTGCTATAATAAAGTTTTTATACGATTTGCACTTTCGGAGATGCTGTATGTTTGATTTTTGGTATTTTTGGTATCGGAAACAAGTGAAGATGACACACAAGCATATTCAAGCAAAAGCCAACACAGATAAGTTGTGTGAAACAATGCAAAATCAATATCACTCACAAAAGAAAAGAAACAACGCAACCTCTGCGTCCGATTCGAGCCCTTCCCGCTCCGTGAGTTCTCTCCACCGCTGGAAATCTGCTCCGATATCTTGCCTGATCATAACTCTTCTTTTTAATGTTTTGTTCTGTAGATATTTTTTTGTATGCATGGGTAAATGTAACGTCACCTTCACAACGAGGAAGAGCAAAACAAGTGATTCATCATAAGGAGGCAATAACATGAGAAGTGCTAACAATACAATGCTTCTAACATCCGGTGATTGTTACATCACAAAGCGGTCCATTAGAATATCATTAAAATAAATCCCGACTACTGAAATCTGAATGGTTGGGGGGTGAGGAGTACGCTTGGTTGAGCACTGCACGTTTCAAAATAGAAACCCAGTGCTGTGTTTTTATATCACTGTCTTCTGAAGTAAACCGACTGTCTTCTGAAAATTTTGGATGTTATTTTCATTTAATCTTGCATGCAATGTCTGATAAAGCAGTGTTTGTTTGCAGCGTTACCTCGCTCTCTCTCCTGCTCCAACAGCACCTCCTGCTGGCAGAGAATTCATTTGCATATATATGCCGCCACAAACAGTGTAACTCTGTGGGACTATGGTGTAAATAAATTCAACTGTATAACAGTTTCACTGCAATTCATATCATAATTTTAGAATTAAAAAACAATAAACATAATACATATTACTGTTGCACTTATCTGTACAAATGCAGTTTAAAAAAAGCATGATGGGTTAAATGTAGAGCATGAATTCTGAGTATGGGTCACCACACTTGGCAGTATATCACTTCACATGTTTTATGTTTCTGATATAGCTAATAGAACATTTCTTAAACCTTTTGTTTACAAGTTTCAAACAGCTTTACCGATACATAACTGTGCCATAGAGTGCCCCCCCCCCCAAAAAAAAGAAAATACATAAAATTCAGAATATTGATATTTTAATTATAGTCTATATATAGGCTATAGCTATATACATTATACATAATATACATTTATATGTACATTTATGCTAGGCTATATAAATAATATAGCTACATGTGTTATTTCTTTGTTATTGGAATTTAATTTGTAATTATATAAAAATATACAGTTTTACTGCCGTAACAATAAAAAGGGCATTGTAGAAAACTATGAATAGCCACAGTTTTTTTAAGTGAACATAGAGAGAGAACAGAAGAGAACAGAATGATATTTTAACCCAGTAAACGAGGGACCAGCGAACATCAAATCACAGATTTATACTTTAACCTGTACGAGAACAACACACACACACACACACACACACTCTCTCTCACTCACACACACACACACACACACACACACACACAAAAGACAAATTTATGTCCTGGTTTTTGCAGCTCATTTTCACTTTCACTTCTTAGGTTTTTGTGAGTTATGCATATGTCCATATATCAAATAAATGTTTCCTAAATTGTTAATTAAAGACATGGGAACATGTTTGTTCACTGTGTAAACATTTGTGACACCGTTATTTAGGACATTATGTCTCTCAGCAAACAAGTTGCGACAGAATGTACACAGTGTTTAACCGAGGAGTCACTCCGCGTCTCGCCATTGTCTTAATATGGTCTTTGTCTTAATATGGACAATCCATCCCGTGTGTCTTAATATGGTCCCCCCGTCCGTCACAGCAGCGCCACCTAGCGTAGAGGACAGAAAACACAGTACAGAAAACAACTCTGAACACAGGCGCCACCCAGCGGCGAGGAAACACAGTACAGCAGAAAACAACAGGCATCAAGGAACAATTTCATTTGTTTACTTATATATACACAACTGTATCCAAAACTCAGTCTTCACCAAATTTCCAATAAAGTGAGAAGTTTTTAGTATTTTAAATGTAAGCTAAATGAGCATTCATTGTTCACACATTTTGCTGCATGTGATTATATACACACAATTATGCTTCACGTCTGCGGTAATTTTGTTTATAGTTTTCTCTGACATCTTGAAACAACCAACAGCATTCTCCTGTTTCTAAAAGCTCGCTTCTGCTTATTCCGTCCAGATTATCATCATGACTATATTTAGGATTATTCATATTTTTTATTTATTATTATTTCCTCTGATCTCATCTAGTAGAATTATATGATTTATATTGTATTGCCAAGAAAATATAACAGAGGATAACATTCTAGGGGGAAAATGAAATGCGTGGTATCAGGAAGTTAAAGGGAGAGGGTGGTTTTGCTTGAATGATTCATTATATCAAATCAGCAGGGCTTTGAAAGGCTGCAAATACTGTCAGATTGATCATTCTACTAAAGAGTTAAAAATAACGACTGTACAGTTACAGTAACACAATAATATGTTTGGAGAACATTACGTGCATAATTAAAATCTCCTGGAACACAATGAGCATAGTTTCTTTTTTTCAGATCTCATCCAACCACATTCCTAAACATAAACTCTCCTAAAACTTCAGGGCTTGCACTACTATTAATAGGAGATTATTTACGATTATTTTTCCACATTGTCATGAATCTGGTCTATGAACTAACGTCAACTCACCACCAGAGGTCACTCGCTCACCACATGGACTCTTGCACCACACTAACTGTTGCACGCCACCTCAGAGGACACACACAGCTGATTGCACTGATCACACACCCTACATAAACCATGGACTTCCTCTTCCTCGCTGCCGAGTATTGTATTGCGTTTATCACTCCCCTAGTGTTAGCTGCCTCACCGAGCCATTCTGTGTTTTTCTGTTTAGTTCCCGTATTGTTCTGCATTTATAACTCTCCTAGTTTTAGCTGCGATACGGAATCCTCTTTGTTGTCTTAGTCTTGCCTTGTGTGTTTTTCTAGTGTTTTGATTCTTGCCTGTGTTTCCTGGATTTACCCTTTGCCTTGTCGTTTGGACTCTGTTTGCACCTCTCTTGGACTACTGCTCGTATACCTGGATTATCTCTCTGCCTTGCCCTGTTGGATATTGTTCGCCGATCGTCGACTCTCGCTAGCCCTAGGATTGCTCTGTGTCTTGCCCGTACCATACATGTTTGCTGTTGTTTGACCCTGCCTGTTTATTGACTATGTTTATAAATAAAAGCTTGCACTTGGATCCGCACGTCTCACGTCTTGTTCGCACCGTTACACACATAATGGTGGTTTTTGTCGAAAGATTATGGAAATGCATTAATAATAGCATAATAAAACTGCTGGATTTGTTGCTCATCTTTCAGTATGAGATTCTATATATTGATATAGTCAATATTCCATGTATATAAAGTCAATGCATTGGACAACTCTCACGTGACCTAGTTATCTTATAATCTGTAACCCGAGTTTTATTATTGCATGGTGTAGTTCAGGGGTGTCAAACTCAGTTCCAGAAGGACCACACCCTGAAGAGTTTAGCCTCAACCCTAATTAAAAGCACCTGATCCAGCTAATCAAAGCCTTCAGGCTTATTTGAAAACTACATGGTATGTGTGTTGGAGCAGGGCTTTGAACACTGAAATGAACAAGCCATTCCTAGAAAAACCAGTTTTTTAAGTATGTCATCAGAAGGATATATAAACCCTCCAAATAAAGGAGGAGCTTGACTGTCGAGCTGCAGTGTGCATCTTCTCTCTGTCCGTGTTCATATACAGTGAAATGACAGAAGCCAGTATCTCATGCGCTGAGGATCAGTTCAGCTGTCCAGTGTGTCTGGATCTCCCCCTAAACATGGCCTAGAGATGCCCATGGCTACATCTCATAGAAAATAGCCCACGAAATAGCAGGAAAAAAACACCTCAAAACTGGCTAGAAAACAGAATTCAAAGAGAGAGGGAGAGAGAAAACGGTTTTAGGAATTCACATTTTTATCATTTACGTATTTTCAGCCTCAGAAAATACAGAACAATGTCACCGCACATATTTGAAGTAAATATAGCAGTGAACTTACTCCAAATGCGGGGCCTGAAATGTCCGTTTGTGATATTACTGTGATCATTATCTCCATTACCAAACTACAACTAACTTCAGAGATAGCCTTAACATCAAGTTGAGTGCATTTTGAATACGCATGAGCGCCTGTAGGATTTTATTTGACAGTAGGGGGAGAGTGGGGAGTTCTTGCATTTCCTTTAGTTTCTCAAAGACTGTTTGTATTAGAAAGCTAAAATTTTAATATGATAAAGCCACATCTATCAGTGACTCACCTACACTGCAGCAACATGTGTACATATGATAATATGAAGAGTTCAGATGCAAAAGCATTTAAGTGCCATCTGAAATTTTCTTCTAAATTGAGCATTTTTGTCAGGCTCCTATATTTACGTTCAGTTATTTCACTTTAATTGCATAGAAAAGCACCTATACATTGTCATTAGAGTAAAATAGGAGCCTGATGAAAAAAAAAAATGCTCATTTATGAAGAAAATTTCAGACAGCACTTAATAAGAACTCTTCATATACAGTATGTTCAATTTACACTTAGACAAAGTGAAATGTTGCAACTGACCACAACAGGGGACGGTTGCAACATATATTAAAATTTAATTAAAATCATTTTTAAATATCATTTTGCAATTTCTTTATTTTATTTGTGCACAGACAGCGTCTTCAATAAGTTAAATTGGCTGTAAAAGAAACAGAATAGTAAGTGGAAAAACAAATTCAAGTAACAAGCAGATTTTTAACCTATTTACTTAAAAAAGTAGAGATACCTACTGAAAGTGATTCTTTATAATAAGTGAAAGTGACGTGACATATGGCCAAGTATGGTGACCCATACTCGGAATTCGTGCTCTGCATTTAACCCATCCAACGTGAACACACACAGCAGTGAATACACACACACACACACACCGTGAACACACACCCGGAGCAGTGGGCAGCCATTTATGCTGCGGCGCCCGGGGAGCAATTGGGGGTTCGGTGGCTTGCTCAAGGGCACCTCAGTCGTGGTATTGAGGGTGGAGAGAGCGCTGGACATTCACTCCCCCCACCTACAATCCCTGCTGGCCCGAGACTCGAACCCACAACCTTTGGATTACGAATCTCTAACCATTACGCCACGACTTCCCAAAATTAATAACCCACAAAATTACAATTATAATGTTACTCTGAACTCTAGATGCTTGTTTTGTCAGCTTGTCTTCAGTAGCCTATTAAGTAAATTTTTGTCACTAATAAAACTAATAAAGCTGCATTTCTGCTCATAGCTGTTTATTTAGTCGTTGAGGGGAATAACTGTAACGAGGAGTCAGGCTGAGTTAGATCCAAATGCAGCTATATTGGAGACGTCAGACGGGAGAGGTCAGATACCAGCAAACAGAACAATGGAGGTAATGCAGAGACATAGGTCAAACAGGCAATAGGTCGGGGCAGGCAGCGAGATGCAGAGTCCAATAAACAATCCAAGTCGGGGCAGGCAGAAAACGATCAATAACAATAAGCAGTCCAAGGTCAACAGGAGAAAAGTAAACACGGGTAAATATAGACGCTCAGAAATGATGGCCGGGGCAAATCAAGACTTTGCGACGTGCTGTAGTGTGTGAGTGGTTTATATGCATGTGTGCTAATGAGGTGCAGGTGTGAGTGCAATCAGTCCCAGGTATGAGGCGTGATGGGAATTGGAGTTTGAGGTGGTGTGCAACAGTTAGTGTGCTGCAAGAGTTCATGTGGTGAGTGAGTGACCTCTGGTGGTGAGTAAATGCGAGTTCATGGCCAGGATTCGTGACAATAACAGTGATTAAATGGGGAAATCTTTGAATGTGCTTCGAACACATTAAAGCAAATTATGCTCTACAAGTGTTAGCATTAATTTAAATTGACTTTATATACATCACCTTGATATTTGCAGAACCAAGTGCGCTGAAAAAATTGTCTGGCACCGTTGCAGTGTATTGCAATAACACATTATGATGTTTATGGGAGGTTATAGTACCTCCCTCTGGAATATTGTGAGCATAGTTGCTCCTCCACATTTCCATTCAACCACATTCCTAAACCCCTACAGAAAGTTAAGTGCTTGTATGACTTCATTAAACATTATTCTACATGGTGTTTGTTTGCTTTGGAAAATACTAATCTTAAACGCAATCACAGTAAGTAATGATAATTAAATATAAAACGACTCAGAAAATGTATATTTGTTTGACATTATGTAATAGTAACTAATTATTCTGTTAGATTTGTCACACAGCCTTTGTATTTGGATATACATCATTTTAAAACATTCAACATGAGTTTACATTCATTGATTTTATTATTATTATTATTTTATTTGTATTTATCCATATTCTCCTTTAAGAGCTGTGCTGAGTCACTCCCTGCAGAAAAACCAGTTTCGTAAGTCTCCAGTTTAAAGAAGGAAGTCAACTGTCGAGCTGGAGTGTGTGTCATCTCTCTGTGTTAATACAGTAAAATGGCAGAAGCCAGTATCTCATGGGCTGAAGATCAGTTCAGCTGTCCAGTGTGTCTGGATTTGCTGAAGGATCCGGTGACGATTCCCTGTGGACACAGTTACTGTAAGAGGTGCATCTCAAGTTGCTGGGATGCGGAGGATTGGAAGGGAATCTACAGCTGCCCTCAGTGCAGAAAAACCTTCACGCCAAGACCAGTTTTATGTAAAAACGTGGTGTTTGCTGAAATGGTGGAGAAGCTCAAAAAGACGAGACTCCAATCTGCTCCTGTTCCTCCACCTGTTCCTGCTCGTTGTCATCATCCTCACACTGGATCTGGAGATGTTCAGTGCGACTCCTGCACTGGAATTAAACAGAAAGCAGTGAAATCGTGTCTGGAGTGTCGAAGCTCTTACTGTCAAAATCACCTTGAACAGCATGAGAATCTCTTTAGAGGTAAAAAACACAATCTGATGGATGCCACTGGACGACTGCAGGAGATGATCTGCCCTCAACATGATAAAATGCTGGAAATTTACTGTCGTACTGACCAGCAGTGCATCTGTATGCTGTGTTTGGTGGATGAACACAAAAATCATGACACTGTATCAACTGCAGCAGAACGGAAAGAGAAACAGGTACAGCTGTATCTATTAAACAGGTGCATAATGTATCTCCGAAGGAGAAAACTCTCACTGACCCGGACCCAGACTTTTGAATGGTAGTGTTGGTTTAATCATAGTTTTGGTTGCTGCAGAGACATTTGGAGAGAAAATTACAGAAGATAATCCAACAGAAAGAGAAAGATCTTCAGGAGCTGAGAAAGGCTGTGGTGTCTCAAAAGGTAAGTTTGGAGAAAAAATAAAAGTTTGAGTCTCTCCTGCAGTACTGGAGCTCTTATAGTCCCACTGAAACAACTGTCTGATTGTGTATGTGTCCTATAACAGCGCTCTGCACAGACAGCAGTGGAGGACATTGAGAGCATCTTCACTGAACTCATCCGCTCCATTGAGAAACGTTGCTCTGAGGTGAAGCACCTGATCAGAGATCAGGAAAGAGCTGCAGTGAGTCGAGCTGAAGAACAACTGGAGCAACTGAAAAAGGATATTGATGATCTCAGGAGGAGAAACGCTGAGCTTGTGCAATTTTCACACACAGATGATCATATTCACTTCCTCAAGGTAACAGAGATATTTTCATACATGCAGGATGGGGACTATATCAAGGTTCAGTCTGGTTAAATTCATGTTTTTGTCTTTTTGTCACTGTAGAGTTTGCAGTCTGTCTCTTTCTCTGGATCTACAGACTGCTTCACTGTCAGTTCTCATCTGACTTTTGATAATGTAGTGAAATCAGTCTCTCAGCTCAGATACAAACTGCAGTGGTTCTGCAGTGAAGAGATGGAAAAGATTTCTTCCACAGGTACATTTCTCAGCTTTCACTGACTCAATCTGCAATCAAGCTACTGCAGATTTTGCATAGTTGTGCTAATTTCTTAATCTGTCTGAGTAAAGTTCCTTGCTTGTGATTCTTTCACGTGTTACCTCTGTCATTGAAGTGTGAGCAGAATGCCAAGTTCAGTTAAAATGTGTACATCCTGGAACCCAAGCTACAATTGTATTATCTAGATCAGTCACTCTAGTTTAACAAAAAACTATTTACATGACATTTGCATAAAAAGTAAAATTACTGAGATGGCTCCATGGAAATCTAACTTTTAAAGAACATCTATAAACATAGTTATTTAATCTCAGAAATTACTTAATTTAAACATATAAATGCACATTTAATTTGTTCTTGACTTCTGAATGAAACTGCAGATGTTTTTGGTGTTTGTAGTGAAAATGATCCAAGTCATTCTTTCTCCTGAATATCCAACCAGGAAGGAGTTCCTACAATGTAAGTTTCTATGAAGAATTCACAACTATCTGAAATCCAGTCTAAGTGGGAGAGTGGTTTTTCACTAAATTAATGGTATAAGACTTTTTTTTCTTTGTGTTTTTAAAATGCATTGGCTGCAACAACAACAACAAAAAAATCAATAATGAAAATAACTATAAACAAACTTTCATTATGATATAGCTGCATATGTGATGGTGAAGGAAAAAATGCATTTGGCCATAGAGTGCAGACATTTTGCAAAAGTTATAAAAACGTTTAGCAGACAAAATCCATGCCTGAAGAGCAAGCACAATTAGATTATAGCCTGGCAAAGGTGGACAGTGAGTACTAGCCATGCAGATGTGACCAATGGATACCCTGCCTGACTACGTCCACGAGGAGGCCATTCTCTTGGTGGAGTGGGCCCTTACTCCAATAGGCCATTGTAGTCCCAAGGAGGCACAGGCCAACGCTATTGCATCAACTACCCTTAGTGAGGTCCTGGATAGGGCAGAGCAGATGCAAAGACTGCACACCCTCAACATCATGAAGAGCAACAAGAGTCGTATCCTGAGTGGAAAGCACATTTGGCACATAGCCACACCTTGGCTTGAGGACTCTTTACAGCCATTTGGAACAAACTCAAGACAGGAAGCATTCACCAAAACACACTTGTAAATCTCCTACTTGTTTGAACAATGCCAAAGCCAAAAGGAGGGTGGTATTAAGTGAAAGGGGCCTCAGTTTAGCCCTGAGGAACGTGAACAGGTCCCAGGTTGATTATTTATTTTTAAGTCAGCCTTTCCAACTGATTGGCCAGCTACCGGGGCATGGTAGGCCGCGATAGCTGCCACATGCATTTTGAGTGTGGATGGCGTATGTCCCTCATCCAGCGACTCCTGCAGGAACAGCAGAATTGACATGATGTCGCAAGAAATGGAAACTAATTTTCTGGCTACACACCAGTCAGAAAAGACAGACCATTTTAAAGAGAGTAAAGCCATCTAATAGAAGGGGCTCTGGCCTGCACAATGATGTTCATGATACCTTGAGAGAGGTATTAGCCATGGGTGCTGCTGATAACAGCTGAAAAAACTCAGAGAACCAGGCCTTGTTCCATAAGAGCGGGCCACTAACAGGATCGAGCGACACTATGTTAGCATTCTGAATGCTCATTTCATAAAGACGCCATCCTTCTACAGAATGAGGACATGGTGTTTAAGAGGAGAAGTGCTCCTTTTACTAAGGTGTTTGTTTATTATTTCTTGGTTCACTATAATAGCAGCAAGCTGCTTAGGTGAACACACTTTTGGTAGGGCAGATTCAGCACTGACAACAAACGCATTGCTGTGAGTGCCTGGAACTGTACAGGTGACTGGGAGGCAGAAGCATGGAGTTGCTGTCTGACCTTAGACTCTGGCTGGGATTGAGGTTGAGCAGGTGTCGGCACAGGTTTGGCAGGCTGCTGGGTCGAAAAATGTCCTTTGCGAACTGATTCAACTGGACCACTTTGGCAGGAAGTGGTGCATGACTTGCGATGATTTCTGTTCTGCAGTAAAGCACTCAGTGAACAGATGCACAGCGACAGCTTCTTTGAGGGGGGGAGTTTGTTGTAGCCCTTCTGGTCAGCGCCCTTCTGGAGGTGAGGGCGGCCAAAGCCAAAGAGTGGATGCGGCAGAATGAAGGGCGTGCCATGACTAGATGAGCTCATTATGAACCTCTAATGGCGCTTTTCCACTGCATGGTACGACTCGGCTCGGCACGGCATTGGAACCACACAGCTCAGTTCGGCTCGGTTTGTGTTTCCACTGCAGTTTAGTACCGGTTTAGAGTGGGCAGGATTATTCACGATCCTCGGTTATCAACGAGAGGACAGTCTGTACTTCCTCAACAGACAACGAAACAGCCATTTTTTGGTTGTTAAAAGAAAGGTGCGCTCACTCAAAACAGTTGCGTTCGATCCTTCACTGGCTGTGCCGATTTAAATCTAGTGGGTCTGTTGTGTCTCGTGCCGCAAGTTCAATGACGCATGCAGTGATATTTTCTCCCACCAATCAGTGATCAGCAGAGTTTACACGTCACGTTTTAGTAACGGTACAGCTCGCTTGGAACCTCGACTGAGGTGGTACTAAAAAAGTACCAGGTACCAGGAACTGTACCCCCCCCCCCCCCCACCCCCACCCCCACCCCAAAAGTGAGCTCTACTGAACCGTATCATGGAGTGGAAAAGCGCCATAAGAAAAATGGGGCAGCCCTCTGGAGGGCCCATTGGCGGTGTCCTGGTTGCAAGAACCACTCATTGAGGTGGCTTCAGCAGGCTCTTCTGAGGCCAACCACTCCAAAACAAGCATTTTGATGTTTTTCCAATGACCACTCCTCCGCATCTGAAGACACCAATGATGTGATTTCATTGGGAAACTCCTCCTCGGGATCCCCAAAGAAAACCATACTCCTGTAGAAGAAGAGCACCGCAAAATCTTCTCATTGCAGGGAGAGTAAGGCATGTGGGACCAGAGCTGGCGTGAACTTGCTCACACTCCCCTACTCGACCCCTTGACTCCAACATATCTTAATCTGAGGCTCCTGGAAGGAAGGCACCTGGAGAGCGTGAGGGGCGGGTCCGCTGCTGGGGCTCGTCCCAGTGAGTCGAGAGGCTTCTTCTTGATAGTTTTCTTCGGAGTCAGTGAGGAGATGATCATGCATTAGGAGAAAAATCACCTGTTATGGTGGGCTGAAATGCCATTTGTTTGAGCAGGTGCACAATCATGATTCTAGCAGGGTTCACTATTTCAGAGATACAGAGTTATACTATAGTGTTAGAAAGTAACACAATGCGAGTGAACGATATCAAAAGGGAACTACAACATTCACACATCCATTGCTGATCAGTAGGATCACCAAGTAGATTTTTTGGAAAAGTAACAAAAAATATGAAAAAAAGCTTCTGAAATATTTACGATTTTGCATTATTTCTGTTACTAATCAAGTTTTATTTAAAAAGAAATGTTATACTTTTTTGCACATTTAGCATAAATGTGCAAATGTTTTTTTCAAGTAAAATGAACTGGATTTTTTTTATTAATGTTTTTGCCATTTTTCAAAACACATGAATTTTCTCAAAACACTTTGTTATATTGAAGGGGTCCTGTTATGCTTTTTCACTTTTTGAATTTTAGTCAGTGTGTAGAATGTATGTTTGGGCATTAAAAAGATCTACAAAGTTACAAATCTCAAAGTCTACTCCAAAGGGAGACATTTCGTTTTTAAAGGGGTTATATGATGCGATTTCAAGTTTTCCCTTCTCTTTGGAGTGATACAAGCCATTTGTGCATAGATAAGATCCCTGAAGCTGCAAAGACCAAAGTCTCAAAACCAAAGTGTGAGTGCACATCTTAGTTTCAGTTTCTGTTTTACTCCCCCGTGTCCAATAAAGCAAATTGTGTAATTTGCTTTATTGATTTTGTCCAAAAAAAATAGTGTAAAATACACAATTTTAACATATTAGTACAATTTAGTACATATTTCAATGTAAAATACAGAATATTTATCCAAATGGAACATATGAATAAAGTAAGTTCACAAATGCAAACAATCCAAACCAAAATATTCAAAACTGAAATGCACCACATAATATAACATTTGTTACTGAATCTGAACAAAATAGGCTCCTACACAAAGAGATTTTCTTTATAAAAGTTAAGACTCGACCACGCCCACCAACAACGGCTCATTCAAACAAGCCCCCACATGCCTACATCAGGGTGTGGGAAGATTAGCAAAACACCGCCCAAATGTATACGCAAAGAAAGAAGGCGGGACTATTATTCTCGCTGTTGTATTATTGCTGCCGCCGGTGCCATGTCGTGGAGACTCTGTGTTTCGTTGTGAAAGTGAAAGTACTTTGTTTGGGCTTCCAAAAGAGGACACAACTAGAAATCAGTGGTTAAGTAGTATTTACAACACTGTTCCAGAACAGTTCAACCCAAATATTAGAGTGTGTGCAGCGCATTTTACGAAGGACTGTTTCCTGAACCTTGGAGTTTCCTGCCAGCTAAAGTTGTGCACAAAGGCTGTTTCTATAAAGTGGGGCAATTCCAATTTTGCAAGGACGGTCTGGTGCTTCTGACTCACAGCCTGTAAGTACATTTTCTTATTTAAAGAATTTGCCACTGATGATTCAAACGCGAGTTTTGAGCAGTGTAGAGTAGTGCTTGTTGGTTGTCGTTTCTCCGATCACAAATGCAGACATGGTAATGTTTACGCGGCGTGATGCAATGCGATGCGTAAAAAGACTGTATGAGTCATTATAATCAGTAATTATGTCCCCACTGGATGCAACAAATGCCTTGTTTATAATGGGTTTTATTGTTTTTGTGTCGTCACGCACGGACACGGCATCACAATACGGTAAGGGGGGAAACATTTCCGTCTTACGCTTGAGGTATTCGGCCAATCACAACACACTGGATAGCTGGCCAATCAGAGCACACCTCATTTCTCAGAACGATGAGCTTTGTAAAAATGTACACGTTTCGAAAGGTGGAGCATTGAGGAGCAACAGAGGATGTGGAAAATAATGTGTTTTTTTAACCTTAAACAGCGTAAACACATTGCATTACACCAAATACACCAAATAATGCTATTTTTAGCAACGCAATATGACCCCTTTAAATCATAATAAATATTACTGTTACACTTATCTGTACATAATAAATGCAGTTGATATGGCAATACTGAAGCCAGACGGAACGTGCTGCTTTGGCAAGGGGCGGGGCAATACTGAAACACCGTCTAAGCCACTCACAACACATTTCGATTTTCGAAAAGGCGGGCCTTCAAACCCGGAACTAATCGAGCCGTTTGTGCCAGGCTGTGGAGAGAGGTACTGTAATAATGTAAATTATGTGAAAAATAATGTGTTTTTCGAACCAAGCATGAGAGCATGTTCTAGTACACCCCCAAAACAGAATCAAGACTTTGTAAAAGAGCATAATAGGACCCCTTTAATAAAGGAAGGTTACAAATGATTGTATGCTTTTCCTCATCAGATTCCCGTCTGTTGACTCTGGATCTGAACTCGGTGAATAATTTACTCCGTCTGTCTGAGGGAAACACGGTGATCACTGACACTGGCATACACCAGCATTATCCTGATCATCCAGAAAGGTTTGATTCTTGGGCAGAGGCGTTGTGTAAAGAGAGTGTGACTGGTCGCTGTTACTGGGAGGTGGAGTGGAGCGGAGATGGAAAGTTAGGAGTAGATGTAGCAGTGACATATAAGAGCATGAGCAGGAAGGGAGAAGGTCCTAACAGTGCAGCTGGACGTAATGATCAATCCTGGAGTTTGTTCTGCTCTCCAGACTGTTGCTCATTCTGGCACAGTAACATAGAGACTGTTCTTCCTGTAACCCGTGTCTCCAGTAGAATAGGAGTGTATGTGGATCACAGCGCAGGGATTGTGTCCTTCTACAGCGTCTCTGACACAATGAGCCTCCTCCACAGAGTCCAGACCACATTCACTCAGCCGCTCTATGCTGTGTTTGGATTTGATAGACACTCAACGATTAAACTGTGTTATCTAACCAAATAAATCATGTGGAGGTTGAATAGATTATTTTGTCACATTACATGATGAATCAGTATCAGTAATCAGAAATACCACTAGTGAATTTATAATAATCACAGATCTATTTAGAGCAAAATGTATAATCGTCTGAGTAAAATAATGATTTTATGAAAATGAATGTTGAAAGTGTTTGAGATTTTGTTAAAATTTGATGTAACACTTTGCCAGAAATAGCTTTCAAATTACCGAATAAATATTTTAATAAATGCAGAGGCTTGAATAAGTTTGTGAACTATTTGAAAATATCCGTATTTCTACATTGATTCATCATAAAATTTGATTTGATAAGAATTGGAATAATTGTAGACAAAGACTATCTGATTAAAGTAATAACACAAATAATTGTATTTTTCACTTTTTTTAAAAAAAACAGTAAATAATCATTCATAGTGCAGACGAAATTGGGTGAATCCCTTGAATTTAGTAACAAAAGTTGGTTGGTTTACAAACTTATACTTGCCACTGTGTATGCATAGTGTTATCTTCTCCTGCATTATTAACAAAAAGAAAAGAAAAAAAAAAGAAAGAAATTGTATTTGATGTTAACATTTTTTTTTTATGTTCCAGCAACAAACATTAAATGGACCTTCAGTACTGCTGACTCTCTAAAAAAACTTTTATTACATGCAAAATCATATGTATGCATATCACATCTAATGTGATTTCATTTGCATGTACAACATAATAATATATCATGCTCCTCATGTTCATATATTTTTCATATGTTTTGTGCTTCATTTTTGTTTTTTTCCTTTATTTTATTACATAACTCCTCACATTCTTACTGATCTGGGGTGCTTTTCCCAAAATCAATATGGTCGCAAGTTCTGTCGTTACCAATAGAGTTCAATGGAACTTACCACCATAGTTAGCTAACGATGCTTTTGGAAAACGCACCCCTGCACAGATCTGGCTCAGAAACAATATATATTATTTAATATTTTTAGTTTTGTATCACCAGGAAAATGGAAGATAAAAAATTATGATGCACATTTTGAAGAAAACATGAGGTGTAATAGTATCAAATATGAGGTATCAGAAATTTAAAGTAAAGCACATTTGAAAGAATGAACTTTGTTTGAATGAACTTTGTAGCTTTGATTTACTGTAGATGATGTGACTTTACGGGAATCAGAAATTGTAAGACTCCACGCCTCTATTTAGAGATCAGTAACGATTAGAAAAGCTGAAGATACTTTCACATTGATCAACGAATCCTTGGTCCGTTATTCAGCTAAAGAGTCAAGGCACTGAATGTGGTGATTTTCTCTTGATACAGGTGAGTTCAGAGTCTGACATGCAGTGATATTAATATGACTGTGTTTTGCTCTTTATTAAGGTTCTATGAGTTTTAAGAGTCTCATTCTGAATGTCTTAGTTCGTTTCTGATTTGCTGACTCTAACAATCAAAAGTAAATGGAAAAATTGGCGATTAGAATACAGAATGTATACACTAAATGTTTCCTTTGACAGTTTTGCGTTTTAAGTTATTTTTCATCACTAATTAAAATATTCAGAGCTGCATTTCTGCTCAGAGTAGCTGTTTGTGAAAAATTAGAAAGCACAGGCTTTTTTTCTTTTTTTTTCTTTTTTAAGTAAAACCAAATCATCCACACATTAGGCAAAGTTGACAGATGCTCAAGTATCTGTCATGAAGCCCATTTTCATTTAGTATGTTACTTCAATTTTAGATACAAATTTACAGAGGAAATAAACCAAATCCTCCTCAAATTGCTATTAAACTATTGAAACCCACAAAAGTAAAGTCTTTAATGGAGATAACATCACAGAAGTGTCAAATAAACAAAGATCAGTATTGATGAATGAAGGTCAATAATGGTGAACAAAGGTTGATATTGACTGCTATATCGTTCTTTATGATACGTGTCATAAAGAACAACACATCTTTTCCAACACTTGCATTATTGGAGATTGACTGAGTTCGACAGGCTACAGGTGAGTTCAAGGTCTGATTGTCAGCAGGGGTGGAAAGAGCACTGAAAATATACTCAAGTAAAAGTACTATTACTTTCCAAAAAACATAGTGTGAGTAAAGCAAAAGTACTTTTCCAAAAAACTATTTGAGTAAAAGTAAAAGGTAGCTTATTTAAAAGTACTCATGAGTAGTGAGTACTGAGTACTAATGCCAAGCTCACATTGCACGATTTTAGCCCGATTTTTGATAAATCACCAAAAAATGCCTGAAATCACAGGCAAATCGGTGCTCGTTCACGTCAGTGACAATCAGACAGGGTGAATTATCAAAGACACGATGCGCCTGTGAAATATCTGGCATGCTATATATCTGGACCTGTCGGCGATCCTGCTGTGTGAAATGAGTTCTGACCGAAACATACATCGCCGATGACCTACAGCCAATGAGAGAGCAAGATATAGGAAGTTTGGGGAGGACTTTTTTCCCTTTCTTTTGAAGCAATACAAACAACGTGGCAATATCAGTACCTTTTTGCATTAGAAAATACAGAACAGGTACAAGAAGATATATAGGCTATATAGCTTATATATATATATATATATATATAACCTATATATCTAAATATAGCCTATATATGTACACACACACACACATATAAAAAATAAATAAATAAATTAAACATAAAAGGGGGATAGGGTGTTTCCTGTAAATAATATTCTTCTTATAAAGGACAAAATATTTATTGCATTTTTCTTTTTTTAATCACTTTGAGGGCTTTTGTAGCAGGCTACAATAAATAAACTCATTATAAAAATGCACAAAACGTTTGTTTCACTTTCAAGTAGCCTACTTAGATTTGTGTGGGTTATATAAAATTTTCCCAGCAGAAGTATGTTGTTAATGTTGTTTAAGCTCTTTTCTGTCAGAGCGCAACCAACTTGCGTGAACCTCTTTTTTCTTTCACTTTCAAATCTACATCGTCACAGGAAAGTAAAGAAAATATATATGTATACCAACAGCATCTCCCAGTGGTCACTACTTAAAGTAATGCAGTGTGTAACCTTTTGTCGCCGATCCATCATGCAATGTGAACGCAGCAGCAACTGACTGCTACTCCAGATACTCATGCAGTGTGAACGCAGCAGCAACTGACTGCTACTCCAGATACTCATGCAGTGTGAACGCAGCAGCAACTGACTGCTACTCCAGATACTCATGCAGTGTGAACGCAGCAGCAACTGACTGCTACCCCAGATACTCATGCAATGTGAACACAGCAGCAACTGACTGCTACTCCAGATACTCATGCAATGTGAACACAGCAGCAACTGACTGCTACTCCAGATACTCATGCAGTGTGAACGCAGCAGCAACTGACTGCTACTCCAGATACTCATGCAGTGTGAACACAGCAGCAACTGACTGCTACTCCAGATACTCATGCAGTGTGAACGCAGCAGCAACTGACTGCTACTCCAGATACTCATGCAGTGTGAACGCAGCAGCAACTGACTGCTACTCCAGATACTCATGCAGTGTGAACACAGCAGCAACTGACTGCTACTCCAGATACTCATGCAGTGTGAACGCAGCAGAAACTGACTGCTACTCCAGATACTCATGCAGTGTGAACGCAGCAGCAACTGACTGCTACTCCAGATACTCATGCAGTGTGAACACAGCAGAAACTGACTGCTACTCCAGATACTCATGCAGTGTGAACACAGCAGCAACTGACTGCTACCCCAGATACTCATGCAGTGTGAACACAGCAGCAACTGACTGCTACTCCAGATACTCATGCAGTGTGAACGCAGCAGCAACTGACTGCTACTCCAGATACTCATGCAGTGTGAACGCAGCAGCAACTGACTGCTACTCCAGATACTCATGCAGTGTGAACGCAGCAGCAACTGACTGCTACTCCAGATACTCATGCAGTGTGAACGCAGCAGCAACTGACTGCTACTCCAGATACTCATGCAGTGTGAACGCAGCAGCAACTGACTGCTACTCCAGATACTCATGCAGTGTGAACGCAGCAGCAACTGACTGCTACTCCAGATACTCATGCAGTTTTAGAAAATCATGCAGTGTGAACTCGGCATAAGTTTGGGATTCAAGCCTCCTTATAATAAACACTGCAGAATTTAATTGAAACATGTAGAAAAACACTTCCCAGTACATATTGTAATTCATATACTCTTTTGCTTTTTGTCAGAAATAATTCATATCTATATCCTCCAACAGTTTTAATTTTGACCACCAACTTTTTAAAATACATCATTTATGATAAACAGCGGGGAAATATTATTACAAAGATGAAAAGGTGAAAAGGGTATTTTAAGTAGACTTTACCATTTTAAATCATAATGTATGGAAAAATAGAATAAAAATGAGTTTATGTATCTATATTGCCTTCAATGAATACGGAGTTATTGTTGCACATAAAACATCATTCTATGTTCAGAACAGGTGCAAAGAATACATAACCTTCAAATTTATATGAGAGTTCAGCACACACCAGAGATGGGCTAATTTTTTGTTGAGTTTATTTTTTATTCTTACTTTTATTAAAATTTTACAATATCCCTTGAATTGACATATTGGTATACATATCTATTAATTGGCCTGTTTGGCAATAAAACATGTTCTTCTATCAGATTAATCTCTTTAACTGATACATCATGAACCTTTAATGTGATTTGTCTGTCAATGCACAATTATATAATAATAACAATATTTAACCACACGCTGGTCAGAGATACAATATAACATCACGGGTCATCAGTAAGGTGCATGCTGAAATTGGCAGCTTCAAAGAGCTGCTCTGATTGCCTAATGTGGCTAGAGCGCTCTACATACACTATAGAGCCCAGACTGTAAATTAGTAAATTAGGACAGAGCCAGCGCCAGGGCACCTCCATTGGGGGGGCATTTGAATTTCTAGGGGGGGCGTTTTGGTCCAGGTGGGAAGCGTGCATGTAGTTGCTGATGCTCGCTAAAGCATGCAATTGCTTTCTTACGTGCACTAATAAATGAAGCAATTATTGTGTTTTTTCTCTCTGTGTTAATACAGTGAAATGGCAGAAGCCAGTATCTCATGGGCTGAGGATCAGTTCAGCTGTCCAGTGTGTCTGAATCTGCTGAAGGATCCGGTGACGATTCCCTGTGGACACAATTCCTGTATGAGCTGCATCACAAGCTGCTGGAATCAGGAAGATCAGAAGGGAATCTACAGATGTCCTGAGTGCAAACAGACCTTCAAACCAAGACCTGTTTTAGGTAAGAATGTGGTGCTTGCTAAAATGGTGGAGAAACTGAAGAAGATGACACTCCAAGCTGCTGCTCCTGCAGTTCATCGTAGTGGATCTGGAGATGTTCAGTGTGATTCCTGCACTGGAATTAAACAGAAAGCAGTGAAATCGTGCCTGGACTGTCGAAGCTCTTATTGTCAAAATCATCTTAAACAGCACGAGAATCTCTTTAGAGGTAGAAAACACGATCTGATGGACGCCACTGGACGACTGCAGGAGATGATCTGCCCTCGTCATGATAAAATGCTGGAAATTTACTGTCGTACTGACCAGCAGTGTATTTGTACATTGTGTTCGGTGGATGAGCACAAACATCATGACACTGTATCAACTGCAGCAGCGAGGACAGAGAAACAGGTACTGACATTTCTCACATTTATTATGATTTTTCTCTCAATCAGGGACACTGATGTAATTAATAGTGTTTTGAAATCATTTTAAATAGAAATTCACAATATAGCTGTTTTTATTGTATTTTTTTTATCAAAAAAAGTCTTGGTAAACGACACTTCTTTCAAAACATTTAAAAATCTTATGGACCCAAAACATTAGTACGTTAGTGTTCACATTCAACTTGATTTAAACATAGTTTTGTTTTGTTCAGAGACATGTGGTGGAAAAACAGAGAAACTTCCAGAAAATAATCCAGCAGAAAGAGAAAGATCTTCAGGAGCTGAGAGATGCTGTGGAGTCTCATAAGGTGAGTTTGGAGAAGAAGAAAAGTTATTTCCTCCAGATTTCCTCCAGCGCTGGAGCTCTTATGCTGTTGTCCCACTGAAGACACTGTGTGACTGTATGTGTGTCCTATAACAGTGCTCTGCACAGACAGTAGTGGAGGACAGTGAGAGGATCTTCACTGAACTCACCCGCTCCATTGAGAAACGTCGCTCTGAGGTGATGCAGCTGATCAGTGATCAGGAAAGAGCTGCAGTGAGTCGAGCTGAAGAACAGCTGGCGCGATTGCAGCTGGAGCTTGATGAGTTGAAGAGGACAGAAGCTGACCTGAAGCAGCTCTCAGAGACAGATGATCATATTCATTTCCTTCAGGTAATAGAGAACTAAGGAACACTGAGGATTTCAACCAGCTACTGTATTTACAGGGAGTTTGTTTTTTATCTTTGTGTTTGTAGAGTTTGCGGTCTATCCCCGATTTAACAGGTTTAGCTGTCAATTGTCATCTGTCTTTTGATGCTGTAGTGAAAACTGTGTTTCAACTCAGAGACAAACTGCACCAGTTCTCCAGAGAGACTATAGAAAACATATCTGGAACAGGTAAATACTCATTTATTCTCAGAAATGAGTTCAGAGCCATTCATTAAATAAATAGTTCAATTTCTCTGTGAGAATTAAACTGCAGATGTGTTTTGATGTCTGTAGTGAAAACCATCCAGATCATAGGCGCTCCTGAATATCAGACCAGAAAGGAGTTCCTACGATGTGAGTTGCTAAAACACACATAAATGTAAAATCCTGTTAGTTTTACACATTTGTGTTTTAAAGGGTCATATGATGCGATTTCAAGTTTTCCTGTCTCTTTGGAGTGTTATAAGCTGTCTGTGCATAGATAAGATCCCTGAAGTTGCAAAGACTAAAGTCTCAAAACCAAAGAGATATTCTTTATAAAAGTTAAGACTCGACTATGCCCCCCTAAAACAGCTCATTTAAACACACCCCCACATGTCTACGTCACGGTGTGGGAAGATTTGCAAAACACCGCCCAAATGTATACGCAAAGAAAGAGGGCGTAACTATTATTCTCGCTGTAGTATTGTTGCTGTTTTTTTGAGTACAGACATTAAAAACAGTGAGCAAACTGACTTCAGGTGCTTGATGTAGCATATATTTGCATGTGCATGTCATTCAGACAGAGATTACCAGTGAAAGCGAGTGAAATAATATTGAACAAAACTATTAATTTTGATAGATTAGATGTGAATATTAGGATTTACATCTTACATGAACCATATTTGACATTTTGTAACACAACAAGTATTATTATTTTATCATGAATGAAAAGCTTTTAAGCAACAAAAAAATACAGTAATTCATTATTAATTTTGTTTCAGATCCATACTTTTCCATTAGTTTTTTTATAGTCTGTTAAAATAGTTTTGAGTTGCAGTCTTAAATTAAATTCTTCTTGATCGGTTGATATGGATAAAAGTTTCATTGATTATTCTAGGTTTAAAAACATAAAAGCAGTATATAGGTATATTATCCATTTGTTTATTATGGAAGGTCATGAGCGATTATGTGTTTATCTCCATTAGATTCCCGTCTGTTGACTCTGGATCTGAACTCAGTCAATAACTGGCTCCATCTGTCTGAGGGAAACGCAGTGTTGACTTTTGCAAACACAGATCAACATTATCCTGATCATCCAGCCAGATTTGATCGTCAGTGGCAGGCATTGTGTAGAGAGGGTGTGACGGGACGCTGTTACTGGGAGGTGGAGTGGAGCGGTGATGGGACGTCAGGAGTGGGTATATCAGTGGCATATAAGACCATCAAGAGGAAGGGAGAGAGTAATGAGATTTTAGCTGGATGTAACAATCAGTCCTGGAGATTGAACTGCTCTCCCACTTTCTGCTCATTTACACACAATAACACTGATTCTGTTCTTCCTGTAACCCGTGTCTCCAGTAGAATAGGAGTGTATGTGGATCACAGCGCAGGGATTTTGTCTTTCTACAGCGTCTCTGACACAATGAGTCTCATCCACAGAGTCCAGACTATATTCACTCAGCCGCTCTATGCACTGTATACATTTGACAGACACTCAAAGGTGAAACTGTTTCGTCTAACCAAGTAAATCATTATGGAGGTTGTTTAGAATTTTCTCATGATGAACCAATAAGATAAGATGTAAGATAAGAGAAGTACCAATAAGATGTCATGAGGCTTATTTTCTAGTAAAAAATGCCAGTAGTGACTGTGCAATAATCACAGATGTATTCAAATTTCACATCAAACAGTATAATAATGGCTGTAAGAGCTAATGATGAAATAAATATGGATTTCTGCATTTATTACTCATCAAATTTGGTCTGATCTTAATTCAATTTACAGTTGTAGACTGACACAAATGCTTAATAAATGTACTTTTCACATTTTTATTAATAATCCTTCACATTGTAAGATGTAGAAAAAGGGTTCACAAATGTATTCTTGCCTCTGTATATCAAAAGCATTGTCTTCTGTATTTCACATAATTCACACTATCAAAAATAAAATATGCTTGTTTGAATAATATTGCATAATGTGGTATTATTTACATGACAACTTCACGATCATATATCAGGCTCCTCATCTTCATATATATTTTCTGTAGATTCTGCATGCTTTATGTGGTTACATGACTGCTTACTGACATGCGCAGATTCCGCTCGGAGACAACAATCTGCTCAGTTGCCTTTTGAGAGAACATCAACACTGTGCTGATGCATTTGATGCTATGGGAACACCTTCAGTGATCATGACTGCTGCTACAGTACATACACTCTTAAAAATAAAGGTGCTTTATAATGCCATACAGATGTCCTGAGTGCAAACAGACCTTCAAACCAAGACCTGTTTTAGGTAAGAATGTGGTGCTTGCTAAAATGGTGGAGAAACTGAAGAAGATGACACTCCAAGCTGCTGCTCCTGCAGTTCATCGTAGTGGATCTGGAGATGTGCAGTGTGATTCCTGCACTGGATGCTATAGAATAACCTTTTTGTCTAAACGGTTCCATAAAGAACCTTTAACATCTGAAGAACCTTTAGTTCTTTGTGGTGAAAGAAGGTTATGTTTTATTAACAAGATTCGGGAGGAGCACGATTAGATAATCAGTCTGGCCCAGGTGGAGCTCGTCAGCTAATCACCTTAACAAGCACATCAGGTGTATATATATATATATATATATATATACAGCCAACTCACGTCTGTTCTATGGCAGTTTTCCAGCATCCCACCTCCACCCCAACTCCTCTTAATCTAATTTCATCCCATTCTTGGGATGAGGTGGGAGTTCTCTGGGTTTGGGCTCTATATCCTGAGCTCGGAGCACTTCCTCTGGATAACACACCAAATATGCTTAAAATTGCTCAATCATATTATATGTTAGTGCAAACTCGTGAAAGAGATGGTGCTTTAAAGAACCTTTGATTGAATGGTTCTTTGTGGAACAAAAAATGGTTCTTCTATGGCATCTCTTGAAGAATCTTTTTGAAGAACATTTATTTTGAAGAGTGTACTAATCTCACAGCACAGACAATGTCAGTTATGTCACGTAGTGACCACGTGTATAAAATGACCTAAACTATCATCATCAGATTCTGTCTTTAAAAGCAACATGTCTTGCAGCTGTGTGCTCACTAAAAACAATCAAAAATCATTCAAAGCTCTTTATTTGTTGCCTGTGTGCCCTTTCTATTTGTTGTGTTGAGTAAATGAGTGTGGAAAGAGAAAAACGTAATACAACAAGCTGCTACAGACAATGCACCCGTTACATATGCTAAAAGAACATACTATCATGACAAAATTAACAATTCGCCTAACTCTTGCATGCTCTTTAAAACATTTTCCTCCCTCCTTTGTCCTCCTCCTCCTCCTCCTTCATCACCTCCAACAGCTGACGACTTTGCCACATTCTTCATTAATAAAATTACAAACCTCACTGCACAATTTTCCACACCACAATCTATCAAACATATCTTTCCAGCAAACATACACTCGTTCACATCCTTCTCTCCACTCTCTGAGGCAGAGGTCTCTAAACTCATCCTTTCCAGTCATCCTACTACCTGTCCGCTTGATCCTATTCCATCTATCTGCACTCACTCACATCGTTAATACATCCCTTCACACTGGAATTTTTCCCTCAGCATTTAAACAGGCTCGTATAACGCCACAAAAACATCTGGCTAAACTAATAACACACAAACACACAATTGTACTTGTAAGAGAATATATTGTATTCTCTATAGTTAGGTGGAATAGCCCACTACGGAGCTCCCATAAGAAGTGAGACAGGAGACAGATGATTGTTCAACGGTTTATCTCTTCAGGATGTGCCACTTTATCCAGCATTGTACAGTCATTAAATTAACAGAGGTGGCAAAATGTGGTTTAGTCTGAAATAAATAAAATATCAGAAGACTGTATACAGTAAACATAACATTATACATCTATGCATTCATTCTGGGCTATGAACTGAACTATGGACTGATGACACCAATCAGACATGCATCGGCAGCATTATCACAATATGACAAATAAAGAAAGATAAATCAATTACATTCATGCACGCACGCACATTTACCACTCAGATAGCAGCAGAGAATGAAACTGAAAGTAAACTGGGGCCGCGACGGAAATCTAGTGCAATACTTTTAAATTTAATTCACATACATTAAATACAGTGAGTAATCATTCATAGAGTGAGTGAACTTTTGAAAATGGGTTCATAAACTTATTCTTGCCACTAACATTGTCTTTTTCTGCATGTTCATAATACGCACAATTCACGCAGGCATTTCTTTAACTCAGGTGCTCTGTTCAAGCTCTGTAATTCTCTGTAATTGATACTGGATATGAACTTTGTAACTTTAATGTAGATACGAGCAAAACGTGTCAAGAGTTCAAGCTCTACTGCTTATATGTGACGCTTCGCAGATCAGCAGCTTGGGAACGCCACAAATGCCTTCATTTAGATTGACCGACACAGAATGCGTTGTTTGTGGTTATTTTCTGCTGATACCTCGACTTAAGAGCAGGGACAGATTTTAGGTGCCCTGGGAACGACTGATTTAAGGGCCCCTCGTCTTCACGTTCTGGGTGAGCGGTATTTCAGCTGGGCCGCTTCTCTAGAGTTACCCGTGAGTTCACATGCTGTTTGCTCTTTATCCAGAGGTTATTCAAGTTCTGCCGCTGTTTTTATGAGTGTTTGTCATCCTGTTAGTTTCAGTTTTGTTGACTCGGAAGCAAAGCTGACGGAAATAAACATCATATAGCCTAGAATTTAAGTAGGCCTACACTACACGACAAATATTTCATTTGACTGTACGTTTAAAGTTACTTTTAGTCACTAAAACATTGGGAGCTGCATTTCTAGA
Organism: Barbus barbus; assembly: GCF_936440315.1. Taxonomy (NCBI): domain Eukaryota; kingdom Metazoa; phylum Chordata; class Actinopteri; order Cypriniformes; family Cyprinidae; genus Barbus; species Barbus barbus. The sequence continues at coordinate 42,775,435 of NC_136731.1, forward strand.
CCTCACACGCATGCATTGTTTGTGTAAATATATTTAGGTCGTTTAATTTTCAGGATGTGAGAACGACATGAACATTAAATCTCTTCGGCCTTTCTTAACATGCCATTGTTATAAAAAGGCCACATAGTAAAGTGCTGTAAAGGTAATTTTATTACAATTATGACTTGCTACCTGTCAGTATTTAGTGCTCTTGTCCACATAACATTACTGTACCTGTACATGTTCAACTGTAACAACTTTTACATAACTTTTAACCTTTAAGCTTAAGTGCTCTTGTCTAAAAACATCTTACTGCATATGAACCCTTTGTGGCTCTTATATGCAAATTGAATAATAGCTGATGTAACAGACATTTTCAACACATAGTTAAGAGGCTCCACATGACATCCTGACCTGAGTCCTGCTGCCTTCGCACTAACAATAGTCTCAAGTCATGCATGCTGTGCACAAAATCAGCAATCACAGCAATCAAAGAAATTTTAACATACAGTAATAATCATGAAATATTTTGATTGGGTCTCGAGTGGACTCGGGAATAAGTCTGATTTCTAATATGTTCGAGTACAGGTCAATACCAAGTCAAAATGCACACAAGTTCATGACAAGACAGAGACCTTTAAAATATGGTCTCGAGACCAAGTTCAAGACTGAGTCTGAGTCTCGAGTACTCAACACTGAAAATTACTTAAATGTCCTAATTGAACTATGGCTTAATCCTGGCTTAGGCTAAGCCCTGTCTATGAAACCGGGCCACAGGATATTTTAATCGTTGGCCATTCAGTGTTTAAAGCGATCTGAGATTAAAAACATAATGTTTGGATCTGTTTAACAGCATTAATTTGTTCAAATTGATTATTACAATTTCAAATTTAAAAGTGCTTTTAAACATATATTTAAAATGTTATTTATTGCTGTGATCAAAGCTGAATTTTCAGTATCATTAGGCGACTCTCAGTGTCACAGATACTTCAGAAATCATTCTATGTTGATCCTGTATTTTTGTTTGTTGAGTTTCTTCTGGATCTACAGATGTCTTCACAGTCAGCTCTCCTCTGTCATTGATGATGATGTCGAGAAATCAGTTTCAAACTGCAGCAGTCCTGCAAAGAGAAAGCAGAGAAGATGTCTTCTAGAGGTTTCTGGACTTCATTTATTGTCAGAAATATGTTTAGTGCCATTCAATAAATATAAAAACAGTTGTTGTTATAATATCCTCTTGACACGAGAATTAAACTGCAGATGTGTTTTGATATAGTGAAAACCGTACAGGTCCTTCTGACTCCTGAATATCAGACCAGAGAAGAGTTTCTACAGTGTGAGTTACTATCAAAGCACAAAGTCTAAACCCACTTTAATGGAGGTTTTTTTTTACTAAGTTAATGCTATATGATTCTTTTCACTTGTTTTTGTAAATCGGCAGGCTTCAAATAATATACAAATGTTATTATTAATTAGTGCACATGCAGTGACAATCAATAACGGTGCTTCATAGTGAAAAACACATTTGGTTGCTGAGAATTTCATACAACAAACAAGCCATTTTATACAACAATATTCAATATTGAACTTTTAAAACATTCAACACATGCTTAATAGAGTTCACGGGTGCAAATGCTTGTCATGATAACTGTAAAACAGTTCGGTAATACATTACTGTTCATAGACAGTATGTTACCAGTTAAATGCTTGTTTTTGCACATTTAGCAAAGATTCAAAATAATTATGCATGTATCTTCTTTAGATTTCCACCTGTTGACTCTGGATCCAAACTCAGTTAATAATTGGCTCCATCTGTCTGAGGGAAACACACTGTTGACTTTTGCTGACAAATACCAGCCAAATCCTGATCATCCAGACAGATTTGATTGTTGGACCGAGGCGCTGTGTAGAGAGAGTATGACTGGATGCTGTTACTGGGAGGTGGAGTGGAGCGGAGATGGGAGGTTAGGAGTAGATATAGGAGTGACGTACAAGAGCATCAGCAGGAAGGAAGAGGGTCCTGACAGTGCAGCTGGACGTAATGATCAATCCTGGAGTTTGTTCTGCTCTCCAGACTGTTGCTCATTCTGGCACAGTAACATAGAGACTAAACTTTCTGCAGTGTCCAGCAGTAGAATAGGAGTGTATGTGGATCACAGCTCAGGGATTTTGTCCTTCTACAGCGTCTCTGACACAATGAGTCTCATCCACAGAGTCCAGACCACATTCACTCAGCCGCTCTATGCACTTTTTGGACTAGAAAATGATACAACAGTGAAACTATGCCATCTGAACAATTAAATCACAGTTTATTTTAAATTAGTTTATTTTTTTTATTAATTTAATTTAATTATTTTTTTATTAATGCAGAATCATATGCATGTACAGGTCCTTCTCAAAAAATTAGCATATTGTGATAAAGTTAATTATTTTCTGTAATGTACTGATAAACATTAGACTTTCATATATTTTAGATTCATTACAACACAACTGAAGTAGTTCAAGCCTTTTATTGTTTTAATATTGATGATTTTGGCATACAGCTCATGAAAACCCAAAATTCCTATCTCAAAAAATTAGCATATCATGAAAAGGTTCTCTAAACGAGCTATTAACCTAATCATCTGAATCAACTAATTAACTCTAAACACCTGCAAAAGATTCCTGAGGCTTTTAAAAACTCCCAGCCTGGTTCATTACTCAAAACCGCAATCATGGGTAAGACTGCCGACCTGACTGCTGTCCAGAAGGCCATCATTGACACCCTCAAGCAAGAGGGTAAGACACAGAAAGACATTTCTGAACGAATAGGCTGTTCCCAGAGTGCTGTATCAAGGCACCTCAGTGGGAAGTCTGTGGGAAGGAAAAAGTGTGGCAGAAAACGCAGCACAACGAGAAGAGGTGACCGGACCCTGAGGAAGATTGTGGAGAAGGACCGATTCCAGACCTTGGGGGACCTGCGGGAGCAGTGGACTGAGTCTGGAGTAGAAACATCCAGAGCCACCGTGTACAGGCGTGTGCAGGAAATGGGCTACAGGTGCCGCATTCCCCAGGTCAAGCCACTTTTGAACCAGAAACAGCGGCAGAAGCGCCTGACCTGGGCTACAGAGAAGCAGCACTGGACTGTTGCTCAGTGGTCCAAAGTACTTTTTTCGGATGAAAGCAAATTTTGCATGTCATTCGGAAATCAAGGTGCCAGAGTCTGGAGGAAGACTGGGGAGAGGGAAATGCCAAAATGCCTGAAGTCCAGTGTCAAGTACCCACAGTCAGTGATGCTGGTGTTGGTCCACTGTGTTTTATCAAGGGCAGGGTCAATGCAGCTAGCTATCAGGAGATTTTGGAGCACTTCATGCTTCCATCTGCTGAAAAGCTTTATGGAGATGAAGATTTCATTTTTCAGCACGACCTGGCACCTGCTCACAGTGCCAAAACCACTGGTAAATGGTTTACTGACCATGGTATTACTGTGCTCAATTGGCCTGCCAACTCTCCTGACTTGAACCCCATAGAGAATCTGTGGGATATTGTGAAGAGAAAGTTGAGAGACGCAAGACCCAACACTCTGGATGAGCTTAAGGCCGCTATCGAAGCATCCTGGGCCTCCATAACACCTCAGCAGTGCCACAGGCTGATTGCCTCCATGCCACGCCGCATTGAAGCAGTCATTTCTGCAAAAGGATTCCCGACCAAGTATTGAGTGCATAAATGAACATAATGGCCATTCTTTTATTGGTCGGATGAAATATGCTAATTTTTTGAGATAGGAATTTTGGGTTTTCATGAGCTGTATGCCAAAATCATCAATATTAAAACAATAAAAGGCTTGAACTACTTCAGTTGTGTTGTAATGAATCTAAAATATATGAAAGTCTAATGTTTATCAGTACATTACAGAAAATAATGCACTTTATCACAATATGCTAATTTTTTGAGAAGGACCTGATTCGTATTACATCTAATGTGGTATTATTTACATGCATACATTAACATATCAGGCTCTTCATCTTCATATAGCTATTTTCTGTAAATCTGATTGTTCGTCTTGTGGTCTTGCTCTTTATGTGATGATTGCTCAAATTCTTAGTGACATGCACAGAATTAGTACAGAGACAACTCTGCTCAAAATTGTATTGCCCAGAAAATATAATCAAAGATAAAATCATAATGTGCAAGGCCTTGTTTTTATTCAGTAAATTGCTCTAAATGTTATCATCTCAGTTGTGATTCTTTTTGATGTTTGAGAGTGTGTGGATCTTCTTCAGACTCTTTTCAAACTTTTTTTGGTCTACACACCTCAGTTGGATTATTTTGATGGTGCGGTGAATCTCTGGCTGCTTTCCTGTAAAACAAACAAACACACACAAAACTTCATGTGTAATAATATAAAATATGAGGCATCTACAAATTAAAAGTAAAACACGTGCTTTTATTTTTGCTTATATGAACATGAACTTTGTGCTCCCCGTAGAGTCACCTGGTCTATATACAAAAGTTAAAAAAGTGTCAGAGTTTACATCTCTTCTTATCACGGATCAGCAGCCTATAATGCTTGGAAACGCCTCAAATACCTGAAGATTAATCGATGGATCATTTGTCCTTCATCTTACTGAAGAGTCAATCAAAAATCAGCAGGCGCAGAAAACAAAATTGTTTGTGGTGATTATTTTTTTTTCAGAGACAGGTTAGTTTCAGACTCTAAAATCAACTTGTGAGTTCACAGTTGACTGTATTTGGCTAGTTTTGGTGCTGTTTTAGAAGTTTTTAGAGATGTTTAATATGTTGGTTTCGGTTTTGCTGACTTTAACAATGCCAACCCTGTATATGACCGCACATAACAGCTTTCGCGATTTCATAATCGCACTAAATGGTTTAATCGCGATTTAATCATGATCTGATTTCGATTAATTGTGTTGCCATATTTTAAATGGTACCACAGTCACAGCTTTTGTACCTTTTTTCTGACAGTGCATATATTGCAAAACATATCATTAAAAAACACTACAGTAACCACAGTAAGTCACACCCAACAGAAAAACCTGTTTCGCAAGAACGTAATCAGGAAGTTATAAACCCTCCCGTAAGGAGGAAATGAACTGTTGAGCTGCAGTGTGTATCATCTCTCTGTTCATTTACAGTGAAATGGCAGAAACTAATATATCAGTGAATCAGGATCAGTTCAGCTGCCCAGTGTGTCTGGATCTACTGCAGGATCCAGTGACGATTCCCTGTGGACACAATTGCTGTAAGAAATGCATCACAGATGTCTGGGATCAGGACGATCAGAAGGGAACCTACAGATGTCCTTTATGCAAACAGTCCTTCACACCAAGACCAGTTTTAGGTAAGAACATGGTGGTTTCTGAAATGGTGGAGAAACTCAAAAAGACGAGACTCCAATCTGCTCCTGTTCCTGTTCACACTGGATCTGGAGTTCAGTGCGACTCCTGCACTGAAATTAAACAGAAAGCAGTGAAATCGTGTCTGGACTGTCGAAGCTCTTACTGTCAAAATCACCTTGAACAGCACGAGAATCTCTTCAGAGGTAAAGGACACCATCTGACGGACGCCACTGGACGCCTGCAGGAGATGATCTGCCCTCGACATGGTAAAATGATGGAAATTTACTGCCGTACCGACCAGCGATGCATCTGTATGCTGTGTTTGGTGGATGAACACAAAAATCATGACACTGTATCAACTGCAGCAGCGCGGACAGAGAAACAGGTAAGTTTCCAAGGCAATGGAAATCCATATGATCATATTTAAGGGCACTTGATTAAAAACTGATTGACTAATGCAGTTCCTGAGTTATCAGCAGAAACATAAATTAGCAGTAGCCCTCACTGCAGAACAAAGATCCAGGGGGCGGGGTTGGATCCACATCTAGGGGGTGGAGAATGGTAGGTTTAGGGGTGGCGACGGGTAGGTTCAGGTATATGTAAGGTGGGAGGAGTTGGATCTAGATCCAACCATGCCCCCTGGATCTTGTGTTCTGTAGTGAGGACCATCTCTAAATTAGCTAATTTTAGTGCCATCTATTGGTTGAGTGTCTGTGTACTTGTATAAGTGGGAGATATTCGGTATCATCTCAAAAAGCGTGTGGTCTTTGAGATTTATTGTCTTTACAGTGAAAAAGAAGAAAGAAATAACGAACACATTAGTGCTGTTAGACTGGTTAGGACATTAACTCAGATAAATATGGAAGAGTCTGGTGATTTACAGCATCCCGAGGAAAACCTGAACCTCAAGTTTTTGTGTTTCATGCAGAAACATTTGGGGGAGACACAGATTAAACTTAACCAAAAAATCCAGAAGAAAGAGGAAGACATTCAGGAGCTGAGGGAAGCTGTGGCATCTCATAAGGTGAGATTTAAAAAGAGCAAGTGGAATAAATGCAAATACATCTCAGTATGGCCGCTGCCATTGTGAGTAAATGATGTCATTTGGAGCCAGAGTCTGCGCAGTAGAGTCGTGAGGCGGAACCAAACTCCCGCAGACCCAATCAACCGTAACGACACGCCCCCTTTTTATAGCATCAAATTACTAGCTAAAATCAAACTTACCACAAAAACGAACAATTGAACATATATCAGCGTGGTAACAACTACCTTAAATGACCAAAATCATATTTCGGAAAATTGTATTGGAAGTGTAATTAATTTTTTTGTTATGACTCAAGTCCCATTCGTTTACATGGAGAGGGCGGGGTTTATGACCTGTACTGCAGCCAACCACCAGGGGGCGATCAAAGACCCCGCAGCTTCACTTTTCATGACATGTGAGACACACTTGGATGTAACACTAGTGTGGCTAGTGATGATAATCTCAGCAGATTAGTTCGGCCAACAAACGGTAAAACCCGACCAAAAAAAAAAAACATTGGAAATTACCCAGGATATACTTAATACTAATCAGATATGACCATACAGTAAATGCATGAACACATTGTAACATTACCCCCAGAATAAACAAGGATTGACAGTCATCTTCTACCACAAAGTTGCCCTGTGATAAAATTTAATTCCATTTGTTACTTGCCTTTTAAACTCTTATCGTGAGTAATCCTAATGTTCTACTTTCTTTTCCCACTTTGAACTGAACAATAAAATGGCACATTTCCAATGAGAGCATTATTGAGTTGAGCTTTTTTTATGTATCCATTGAGTTCAGTCTCCCCTATAAATGAATGAGCTTGGAAATTATATTTGAGAATAAGTGCAATTTGCGTACAGAGAGGACTGGCACTGGCAGAGATTTTAATGAAATTAGTATATACAGTTATATCAGCATTTACCATCCATTCTTTGAGGATTATAGGACAGAAAGAAACAATCATGAGCTGATTGTAATGTGTGTCTTATAACAGCGCTCTGCACAGACAGCAGTGGAGGATAGTGAGAGCATCTTCACTGAACTCATCCGCTCCATTGAGAAACGTCGCTCTGAGGTAACACACCTGATCAGAGATCAGGAAAGAGCTGCAGTGGGTCGAGCTGAAATAAAACTGCAGCGACTGGAGAAGGAGATCAATGAGCTGAAGAGGAGAGACGCTGAGCTGAAGCATCTTTCAGAAACACAGGATCATGTTCATTTCCTCCAGGTAACAGATCTTCTCAAACACTGAGGACTTCAGCAGGCTTTTGTGATTACATTGTGTTTGTGCTTGTGTCTGTAGAGTTTGTCGTCTGCCACTGTCTCCCTCTCTGGATCTACAGACGCTTACAGTGTCAGTCCTCATCTGACATTCAATGATGTGGTGAAATCTGTCTCTCAATTTAGAGACAAACTGCAGCAGTTCTGCAAAGAGGAGACAGAAAAGATAACTGAAACAGGTAAATTTCTAGGGAAATTATTATTTTTTTCATTTATTTTTCATTAAATATGAATTAACTCTTGACATGAGAATCAAACTGCAAATGTGTTTTGGTGTCTGTAGTGAAAACCATCCAGGTCATTATTGCTCCTGAGTATGAGACCAGAGAGGAGTTTCTACAATGTGAGTTACTCTAAAAACACACACAAACACTAACAATGTTGAGAGATATACGTGATTAAACATGATTACTTTACTAAGGGTTGCTCCAGAACCATAGCAATTGGACACAAGTCAGTTTAATCGTGTTGAAGCAGTACACAGGATGACTGAGTTGGTGAGCCTGCTGCAATCACACAATTCGTCACATTAAACATAACATTAGAGGAGGAGATTGAAGCGTTGTATTATTGCTGCTAGTGTAACAGAGGCCAGAAAGATCTGTACAGGTAAACCTCACTGCCCTGATCTCAAGAGGTGCATAGCGACTGATGCTAAAGGCGTTATATCAAAGACTACAGATATACAAAGCCAGTTCACTCCTATTACGAATGAGAGAAACTGCAACGTGCAATATGGCAGAATAGCCCTGCCTTCTGAATAAAACAGCTAATCACTGATTAGTAAAGTCATTGCATCAGTGAAGCTGCTGTTAGAAGCTCCAGTCCCCATAGAAACCTGAGACTTCCGCTTAGGACTGCACATGCGCATTCTAGTCAGAAAAATATGCTTTTTATAACGATATTTGAGCATAAGGAACAGCATTTATGGGCCAATTCATTTCAAATTTTCAAAAATGAAAAGTGGATGCTATTGAAAAATACAAAAAAATCCACATCTAGGCACTACAGCCCTGTTTTAGAATAAAGGCTTTTTACTTGGCTAACTATGCGAGTACCTTAGATGTGGATGCCTTTTTTTTTGTTTTTTTTTTGTATTTTGTAATATAATCCAAATTTTTGACATTTCGTTCCCCCTCTGGAGCACCCATAGTTTTTGTCTGGGAGTACCTGATGCCCCCCTGGTCAAGATTTTTTCTTTAAGTATCATTTAAAATTTTGTTGCCGATTTGAAATATGTTATTTAATTGTGAATTCAGCAGGCAGTTTTTGAGATTCCCCCATTCATTTAGATAGGAATTGGTTTGATTTGAAACGTGAGTGTGCAAAAGACGTGACGTGAAAGTCCACTAACACTATAGCTTCAGATAACTAAAGAAAGAAAATAAAAAGATTTGGTGAAAAAAATCATTTGTTGAAGTAACAGTATGACCATTTCTTTCAACAACAGCATCTAGAGTGTGTATGTCAGTGTATGTGCACACAATAGGGCTACCTTATAGCGAGGAGCTTGTTCAAAGTCAATAAAATCTAAAACTGAAGTATAGCATTCTTGTCTTGTTAGCATTCATTTACATAGCTGTGAATGCCTTAGGAAAACACAAACTTTGGGGGGAATTGAGGCAATTCCAAATCAGTTGTCAAGGACTGATGAAAGCATGCAAGTATACTGGTTTTATGAAAGGTTAATTGTTAATGCTTTCTGGAATACCTGCTAAATGAGTGACGCATGAAAACTTTTTCCCATCTTTATTAATCTTACTAAAATACTCAACTAATTTATTATGTTAATTATTAAAGTCATACTTTATTATTTACATGCAGATCATGTGTTTATTTTCATCAGATTTCCATCCATTCACGTTTGATTCAAACACAACGTATTCAAGTCTCCGTCTGTCTGAGGACAACACAGTGATCACTTCCACCAGCTGTAATTACAGATATCCCAATCATCTAGACAGATTTGACTATTGGATAGAGGCACTGTGTCGGGAGAGTGTCAGTGGACGCTGTTACTGGGAGATCGAGTACGGCGGTAATGAGGGTGTCCATATAGCAGTGGCATATAAGAGCATCAAGAGGAAGGGAAAGAGTGGTGATAGTCGATTTGGATATAATGATCAGTCCTGGAGATTGTACTGCTGTGACTCCAGTTGCTCATTTAGACACAATACCATACGGACTGTACTCCCTGTAGTGTCCAGCCGTAAAATAGGAGTGTATGTGGATCACAGTGCAGGGACGCTGTCATTTTTAAGTGTCTCTGACACAATGAGTCTCATCCACAGAGTCCAGACCACATTCATTCAGCCGCTCTATCCTGGGATTGGATTGCAAAATAACACAACAGTGAAACTGCGTCGTGTAAATATGTAAATAATATTGCCATATCACATCTAAGCATTGTGAAACAGAAAAATGATATTATGTTGCTTATTTCCTAAAATCTCAGGTGTGTTAACGGATTTAACAAATTAATCAAAATATGTTTGTAATGTATGAGGAGAAACTGATAATAAAAACTGTGATTTATGTCTTTTGTTGGAATTTGTTTAAACTTTTGATTGCTTTTGGTGAATGACTGTCTAAACAAGTAACTTTCAAATCTGATTCTCATGTTGTTAAAGAAATTTATATGACTGTTGTTGTTTATATTTTGTGTGCTGTTTAGTGGACTTTTATTCATTTTTACATTTAGCTGACGCTTTTATCCAAACTTACAATTGCTATATATGTCAGAGGTCGCACGCCTCTGGAGCAACTAGGGGTTAAGTGTCTTGCTCAGGAACACATTGGTGTCTCACAGTGGATTCGAACCCGGGTCTCTCACACCAAAGGCATGTGTCTTATCCACTGCGCCATCCACCACCCCTAATTCATAATTTGCTTTATTTTTATATCCGAGTATATCATATCGTAGTACCTGCACATCAAATGATTAATTAATGAATAAAGCAAAAGAAATGTATTCAGTCTAGCTCAGATCTTGTGTGTCACCACCAGGATGCTTTCAGCTATATATATCCCATATATTGAACACAATGCATAATAGCCTGCTTTTTAAACGTTATTACTGTAAGGTCCACCCATTTGACCCAAAGAAGGTATCCAATGGTGGATGAAGGTTTCCTGCGTGTTCGGTCTTTTCAATGTGCAAAGTTCTTCAATTTAAGTTAAACTCTAATCTAACTCCATTTTATTATGACCTCGTATTTAGCTTGAAATGCAAATTGATTGCTTGTCTATTTCTAATTAGTATTCTTCTGATATTTGATTATTCTAGTTAACTCTTGACTTTATGTTTACTCGTTCATTCGGTTGCTCATGTCTTAAACAAGGATGCAACGTAATCTACTAGAGTCAATAATTACAGAGTAAAACAGAATAAGGTCAAATGTAACAATTTATTATCAGTCAGGTAAATACTGTATGTGTTATGTCAATTACACAGCAATTCAAAGAGATCAAATCATATCAATACAAAACATCGAATTCTCAAAGATAAATCTACGAGTAAAGGATGCATACCTGACTTTCTAGAAATACATAGTGTGAAGTATTGAGAGACACACACTACGGGCTTCTGGTTACAGAATCGCCCCGATCCTTTTGCAACATTTCCTTAAGTACTCTGACCAAGATAAACATCCCCCGAAATGCAGACAGGAACTAACAATTTGAATTTGCTTTGATCAAGTCGAGTTAGCACCTTTTGGGACAGAAGGTAATTTGCATGAAAGGTACTGGGAACTGACCCACCCTCTACAGTGTGCAAAATATCTCTGAACTCTTAGGATCTTTATTATCTTTTTGTTTACTTCTTGTAAGAATGAGACCATTGTACCAGTCGCCCTGAGACAATTCAAATGATACCAAACATGACTGTAAATATCATTTGAATTCATGTAGAACATTATATTCTACTATTGACCATTCTGAGTGAGATGAGTGAAGGGAAGGATGGGTGAGGGGAAGAGGGGATGAAAAGAACTGATGCATATGTGAGAGAGGAGTTTTCTTGCATTCTCTCTCAGTGGGATGTGGAGACAGATGTCTGTATGTTAATGCACTGTGTGTGTGTTGTCCATCTCAGGAGTTCAAAGTGTCTGAGGTTCTGTAATTCTTACATTACCATTATTATAAACGTTATTTCTTTGTTAAAAGGGTCTTGTTGTCTCGTAATTCAATTATGTTTGTTAAATCTCTTTCAAAAGTATGTGCTATCAAGGGTGGACTGGGGTCAAAAAGTGGCCCTGGACTTTTTGGCACAGAGCGGCCCACCAAACCCGATCCGCAACACACAACACCATAAATGAGTGGCATACTTCTTTACATTAGTCTTTTCTGGTCTATATGGCAAATAGGAAATAATGTTGAAGAATTTTTACGAGGGACAGTTTACTATCACTAAAGTTAAATAACTATATTATCAGTCCATATGACACAATGCTCTGGTATCGTCTAGAAGACTTCAATAGTTCAGAATGCAGACTGTTTTTATGGTGCCTTTCTATTGGTCGTATTTGTCCTTTTGCAGGAACTTGACAGTAAACAGTACTGTGAAATATATAATGTTACAATTTAAAATAGCTGTCTTCTATGTGAATATATAGTAAAATATAGTTGATTGCTGTGATGCGCAGCTGTATTTTCAGCATCATTACTCCAGTCTTCAGTGTCACATGATCCTTCAGAAATCATTCTGATATACTGATTTACTGCTCGAGAAACATTTCTGATTATTATCTATGTTGAAAACAGTTGCTGCTTCATATTTTTGTGGAAACCGTGATACCATTCAGTCTTGGATAAGTTTAAAAAATATAAATTCATATCTTTCTTCAACAATGTTGCATTAAATCGAAGATTATAGAATACAAAAAAGGACTTTGATTAAATTGATTTAAGTGACAGTAAAGATATTTACACATATTACTAAGTACTTATATTTCAAATAAATGTTGTTCTTTAACTGAGAACCATTAAACCAATAATAAAACCATTATTAATAATTGATCACAAATAATAACTGATAATAATTAAGCAGCAAACTAAGCAGCATTAGAATGATTTCTGAAGGGACACTGAAGACTGGAGTAATGATGCTGAAAATTCAGTTTTGATCACAAAAATCAATTACATTTTAAAACACCCCAAATAGAAAACCAGTATTTTAAGTGTAATATTTCATAATATTATTGTTTTACTGTATTTTTGATCAAATAAATTCAATCTTCTTTCAAATAAATAAATAAAGGCTTTAATTATATCAAACTTGTAACCACCAGTGTCTATATAAAATAGGCTAATGCATGTGAATTAATAAGCAAGTTATATTTTTATTAGGCCTATAATATAAACCATATGTAAGTCTTCATATTTACAATGTTCTATAGTAAGATTGAGAATGATTTTTTTTAAATAAATTTTTTAACATTTTCTTAGACACGTGAAATCACGGAAGAAAGCCAATATAAAGATACACCTTAACTCTTATCTCATGTCTGCTGAAAACTGCTATGTTATGTATAGTGATAGTGTGATAGTGAAGTACCCATACTCGGAATTCGTGCTCTGCATTTAACCCATCCAACGTGCACACACACAGCAGTGAACACACACACACACACAGCAGTGAACACACACACACCGTGAACACACACCCGGAGCAGTGGGCAGCCATTTTTTATTGCGCCCGGGGAGCAGTTGGGGGTTCGGTGCCTTGCTCAAGGGCACCTCAGTCGTGGTATTGAGGGTGGAGAGAGCGCTGTACATTCACACCCCCCACCTACAATCCCTGCTGGCCCGAGACTCGAACCCGCAACCTTCGGATTACAAGTCCGACTCTCTAACCATTAGGCCACGACTTCCCTTAAAACGCAACTCCGGTGGGACTCGAACCCACAACCTTTGAATCTCTTCGCTAGATTCGCCTAGAAGTCCAATGCGCTATCCATTGCGCCACGGAGCCACCTGCTATAGCCTACATTGTGTATAGCCTACATTGTGACGAATAACGTAAATGGCATTCAAATCTGAGAAATTCGAGAAGGTCAGTAGTAGTTTTCATTCCTGAAAATGAATGTCTGGCGTCTAACTATTTATTTATTTATTTTTTCATTTCGTAAAGGGTTGGCAAATATTGCTGAATTTTCTCAGTGGCGGAGCCAGAGGGGTGTCCACCCCAAAAATTAATATGTTACGATTTCATTTTCTTTGTTTAATCGTACTGAAATAAGCGTTTATTTTAGCCTCGAACTCAAGGATGTGACGCGTTTGGTGTTCGTGCTTCGTCTCGTCCATTTCCAGCCTCTCACGCGCACGCTCTCGCGCCACAGAGCAGAGAGGACATAGACAATGAGCTGACGGACACGACAGAACAGGCCACTTATAATAACATGAAACAAAGTCTCAGCGTTCAAATTCTGTTAGTTTTATTAAGAATTTCAAACGATAAAAACAGTTTTGGGGCTGTTCAGTGGCTGGCGTGACGGATCATGCGTGCTCCCGCTTTTTAAGTTCAAGCGAAGCAGGAGTGCATCTTATTAGCATGAAGTTAACATTTAATGAACATCCGATCCATGCTGAAAGATACACTACAACTTACTGACTGTATAGTGTCTCATGCAATCACTCAATGAGTGTTTCAACCGCGGCTAGAAAACATTGTCACATAAAAGAAAATCCACCCAGTGTCTGTCCATAAACTTGAGAAAAATAGAGAGAATTTAGCAAAAATTACATTTAAATATTTACTCAATTGCTCTTTTTTAAATTATAATTAACAAAAATGAATCGATATAACGTTATTATAAAAATGGTCTAATATGTATACAAACCAATTGTTACTTTAACCTTAACAATAGTTTAGTTTAGAAAAAATGAGAAAAAAATAAAGTGTACATTACCAATCAGCAGTTTTTGAACAATAAGATTTTTTAATGTTTTTAAAGAATTCTCTTCTGCTCACCAAGCCTACATTTATTTGATCCAAAATGCAGCAAAAGCAGTAATATTGTGAAATATGTTTACTATTTAAAATAACTGCTTTATTTGAATATATTTTAAAATGTAATTTATTTCTGTGATGTAAAGCTGTATTTTCAGCATTAGTCCAGTCTTCAGTGTCACATGATCCTTCAGAAATCTTTCTAACATGCTGATTTGCTGCTCAAGAAACATTTTTTAATCATTATTATTATAAATATTTAAAATAGTTGAGTAATTTTTTTCAGGATTATTTTAATGAATACAAAGATCAAAATATTAGCATTTATCTGAAATAAGTTTTTTTTTTTTTTAGCTTGGAGTCAGTATAATTATTTATTTTTATTTTTATTTTTTTATTTTTTTTTTGAGGGGGGTATTATATAAATTAATACTTTTATTTAGCAATGATGATAAAGACATTTATAATGTTACAAAAGATTTCTATTTCAGATAAATGCTGTTCTGAACTTTGTATTCATCAAAGTAACATGAAAAATTCTACTCGACTGTTTTCAATAATAATAATAATAAATGTTTTTTGAGCTAAAAATTCAGCTTTGAAATCACAGGAATAAATTACATTTTAAAATATATTCAAATAGAAAGCAGTTATTTAAATACTAAACATATTTCCCCCGGGGAGCAGTTGGGGGTTCGGTGCCTTGCTCAAGGGCATCTCAGTCGTGGTATTGAGGGTGGAGAGAGCGCTGGACATTCACACCCCCCACCTACAATTCCTGCCGGCCGGAGACTCGAACCCGCAACCTTCGGATTACAAGTCCGACTCTCTAACCATTAGGCCACGACTTCCCTTAAAACACAACTCCGGTGGGACTCGAACCCACAACCTTTGAATCTCTTCACTAGATTCGCCTAGAAGTCCAATGCGCTATCCATTGCGCCACGGAGCCACCTGCTATAGCCTACATTGTGTATAGCCTACATTGTGACGAATAACGTAAATGGCATTCAAATCTGAGAAATTCGAGAAGGTCAGTAGTAGTTTTCATATTTTTGAGCTAAAAATTCAGCTTTGAAATCACAGGAATAAATTACATTTTAAAATATATTCAAATAGAAAGCAGTTATTTAAATACTAAACATATTTCACAATATTACTGCTTTTGCTGTATTTTGGATCAAATAGATGCAGGCTTGGTGAAAGAAGAGAATTAAAAAACATAAATATTAGGCCCCGTCCACACGAAGACGGGTTTCTCTGTATACGCATAAATTTTTTACAGTATAGGCGTTTCTTCCACACGAAACCGGCGTTTTCGAAGAGTGAAACCGATTATTTTTGAAACCGGGTCCCAGGGTGGATAAATTTGAAAACGCCGTTTTCATGTTTTCGTGTGGACGGCGAATCCGTATATTTTCTGAAACGATGACGTCATCAGACCACGTCTCGCCCCTAATCAGACACCGCTACGTCACATAACAACGACAACAACAATGTCAGACTACGTGCCTGTGTTCGTGCTGCAGAACCTACTGAGCTCATTAGTTTTATTAAAGCAAAATCTTCTGCTTTGTGTGTTAGTTTGTATTCAGCGCGCAAGTGCTTTTAATGACAGCATTCAATTTTGAAGAACAACTTAAAACATAATGGTAACATTTTATCCTATGACTTAATTTTTAGCCAAATGTGTTTTTATAATGTTGCAGAAAAGTTATTATCATGTCCTTTATGGGTATCTAAAAATATACTGGGTCATACTGCCATGAGCCGGGTTTGATTCCAGTTTTCTTTTCCTTTCTATTTCTTGCTCTGCCTCCTGGACACAGCTGCACAGCTCTGGGTCCCTTTGTGACGTGACAGAATAATCGGACCTGAATATGGACCCGGCGAAAAAGACTCCTATTTGTTTTGCAGTAAGACTGCAGGGCGTGATGCTGGGCCGACATGAGGTGGAGCTCGCTGCCGTCAAGCACGCCGTGGAGATCCTGTCCGCCCAGGTTACAGAGCTAACCACAGAATCTGCGTCCCGCCCAATCTGCTTTGCAGCAGCCTTGTAATCTCCCTGAACCATGTATCAACAATCCTCCCTGGTGTTCTGGACAGCCTACTGAATGCTGAGCCTTTTTGACACAGTGTGAGGTGATTTTTTTCCTCCAACCCACAACCTATGCCGAGGACCGCTCCAAGGTTGCTTTTGTGCTTTCTCTCCTGATTGGGAGGGCACGCGACTGGGGAGCGACTGTGTGGGAGTCTGAGGCCAGCTGCTGTGAACGGTTTTCTGCTTTTAAGGAGGAGATGATTAAGATTTTTGACCGCTCTGTCTATGGACACGAGGCTTCTCGACAGCTTGTGACACTTCGCCAGGGGAGGCGGTCAGCAGCTGATTATGCAATAGAGTTCCGCACCTTAGCAGCCACCTGCGAGTGGAACGAGCAAGCTCTCACCGTGCGGTTTTTTTGGAGGGTCTCTCTGGAGAGATCAAGGAGGTGCTTCTCTCACGTGATCCGCCTACCCGTTTGGACCAACTGGACGAGCTGGCCATTCGCCTCGACAAGCTCTTTGAGTTGCGCCACTGCGCACACTACTCCATGCACAAGCCACGGGCGATCTAACCCATTGTCTCTTCTCCCGTGGTGGTCTCACCAGGTCCAGAACCCATGCAGCTGGGGGGGTCTTCGCATCTCCGCTGCTGAACGTCAGCGCCGCATCGCGGGGGGACTCTGCATATATTGTGGTGCACAGGGGCATTTCGCAGCAAGGTGTCCAGAAAAAGACAGGGCTCGCCAGTAGACCGGGGAGTATTGGCGAGTGCAACTACCTTTTCCCCATCTCACAAGACCCGTACCTTCCTCGCTGCCCTCCTGCGCTGTGCTGGCTCTACTTTTTTCTGCGCAGCTCTGGTTGACTTGAGGGCCGAGGGGAATTTTATGGATGAGAAATAGGCACTCGATCACGGCATTCCTGTTCAAGAGTTAAGTGACCCACTTAGTATTTATGCCTTGGATGGTCACATTCTTTCCAAGATTTTTTGTGCCACCGGTCTGGTGAATCTCACCATTTCCAGCAATCACCAAGAGACAATTTCCTTTTTTTTTAAATTTTTGTTCCCCCCTCTCGCCTATCATTTTGGGGCACTCCTGGTTAACTCAACATAACCCTCAGTTTAACTGGGTAGAAGGGACCATCTTATCTTGGCATGTTAAGTGTCTTGTCTCAGCTATGCCTGTTGTATCTTCTGTTTCTGTCTTTCAGGAGGAGCCCGGTGATTTTTCAGGTGTCCTGGAGGAGTAACACGATCTGTGAGTGGTGTTCAGTCGTTCACGGGCTGCTTCTCTCCCTCCCCATCGACCGTATGACTGCAGCATTGATCTGGTTCCGGGTAGCACGCCTCCTAGTGGTAGACTTTATTCCTTGTTCGCTCCCGAACGCGAGGCGCTCGAGAGATACCTAGCCGACTTGCTTGCTGCCAGTACCATTGTCCCTTCCACCTCTCCCACTGGGGTGGGGCTCTTTTTCGTGAAAAACAAGGATGGCTCTTTGCGTCCCTGCATTGATTGTCGTGGGCTTAACGAAATGACCATTAAGAACCAGTACCTGCTGCCACTCATGTCGTCAGCCTTCAAGATCCTGCAGGGAGCAAAGGTTTTCATGAAATTGGACCCCCGCAATGCGTACCACTTGGTGTGCATCAAAGAGGGAGATGAGTGGAAGACAGCTTTCAACACTCCCTTAGGCCACTTTGAATACCGGGTACTTCCATTCGGGCTCGTCTACGGCCCAGCTGTTTTTCAAGTGTTGGTGAATGATGTCCTGAGGGACATGCTTAATATTTTTGTTTTTGTGCACCTGGATGACATTCTCATTTTTTCGCCTTCCCTCCAGGAACAAGTCTAGCACATGCGTTGTGTGCTTCAATGTCTGTTAGAGAATCGTCTGTTTGTGAAGGCTGAAAAGTGCGTGTTTCATGTCAGTTCAGTTTCGTTATTGGGTTCTATCGTGTCCGCCGATGGCATCAGTATGGATCCAGCAAAGGTGGGCGCTGTTATGGACTGGCCTGTCCCCGACTCTCGTACAGCTCTCCAAAGATTTTTGGGGTTTGCTAATTTTTACCGTCACTTTATCCGTAATTTCAGTCAGGTGGCCGCCCCACTTAAAGCCCTCACGTCGACCAAGTCCGACCGAGTTCATCCGTGCGCCTTTTTCTCTCATCGCCTCTCACCGACAGAACGTAACTACGATGTGGGTAACCGTGAACTCCTAGCCATTCGGTTGGTGCTAGGCGAGTGGCGTCATTGGTTAGAGGGGCAGCCCAGCCATTCATTGTTTGGACAGCCATTCATTGTTTGGACTGATCACTGAAATTTAGCGTACATTCATTCAGCTAAAAGATTAAACACTAGACAGGCACGATGGGCTTTATTCTTTGGGCTGTTCGACTTTACCATTTCTTACAGACTCGGCTCAAAGAATACCAAGCCTGATACGCTTTCTTGGCAGTTCGGTTCTTCTAAGGACGGCTCTGCCACAGAGACTACTCCGAAAGTTAGCGCCCAAATTTATTGGCCCTTTTTCCATAGTCAAGGTCCTTAGTCTGATGGCGGTGCGGTTTAAACTACCACACCATTTACAACGGGTTCACCTGGTTTTCCACGTCTCGTGTATTAAACCTTTTATTCGCCCACCCTCCCCCCTGTCCTTGTCGAGGGCCCTCCGGTGTATAGAGTCAAGAAATTGTTGGCCACCCACCCTCGGGGAAGGGGTTTTCAGTACCTAGTCGATTGGAAGGGGTACCGCCCGGAGGAGAGAAGCTGGGTCCCGGCTCAGGACATTCTGTACCGCTCGCTCATCGAGGACTTCCTTCGCTCTCGCCAGTCTTCTCCCTCGGGAGCGCCAGGGGGTGCTCCTCGGGGGAGGAGTACTGTCATGAGCCGGGTTTGATTCCAGTTTTCTTTTCCATTCTATTTTTTGCTCTGCCTCCTAGACTCAGTGTCACGGTTCAGGGTGCCTTCTCGGCTCCTCGTGCTGTCTGTGTTGTCCTGTCATGTGCGGCAGCTCGTGATCTGGGCAATCAGCGCTGATCGTGCAGCGGGAGGGCACGGATCATGAGCTGACTCTCCCCCACCTGTCGCTCATTCCCCCACTCCCATATATGTCCCTGTTTTTCCGTTTCTCGTTGTGAGTAGATTATTTTGTCTGTGCTCGTGTTACGTGTGTTTCTAGAATCTCACTTCTCGTTATCTGTACTTTTATTTCCACTGTGTTACAGGACTCGTAGCACGGAGATCCAGCAGCTTGTGTGGTCCGCAGATGCTGCCGGCCAGCTCTGGAATCTCCGCTTCCTTGAGCCGCTTATATATTGTTTATGTTATTTTGTGTTTTGGTGGCTAAATAAAAGGTTTCACCAGCTCCACTCTGCACCTGAGTCCTTCCTCACGCACGCCGTGACAGAATCTACTCACCACTAATGGATTCAGCAGAGGAACCGGAGTTGCACCGAGCTCTCTTGCAGCAGGGCATTCTACTGGGTCGGCAGCAGGAAGAGCTAGAGGCGTCTCGTCACGCCTATGCGGAGGTTTCGCTCCAACTTAGCCAGCTGGTGGAATGGCTGGACCAGCTACAGGTCAGCTCTTCGGCTGCTCGGGTTGCTGCACCCGCTCCTGGCCCGGAGGGAGGAGTTCCTTGCTACGCAGAACCGCGGCTTAATCCGCCCGCTCCATACTCGGGTGAGCCCAATTCATGCCGGTCATTTCTGTCTCAATGCTCCCTCGTCTTCGCTCTCCAGCCATCCTGTTTTCCCACGGAACTTTCCAGGGTAGCGTACGTCATCACGCTCTTGGTGGGTCAAGCGAGAGAGTGGGGCACAGCCATGTGGGATGGCGAGCATGCCTGCTGTCAGTCATTCGAGGCGTTCTAGGAGGAGCTGCGCAAGGTGTTCGATCGCTCGGCTCGGGGATTTGAGGCGGCACGCGCCTTGTCACTGCTTCAGCAAGGCGAGCAGTCAGTGTCCGGTTACTCCATTGAGTTCCGTACGCTCGCCGCCTCCTGTGGCTGGAACGAGAAGGCACTCTGGGATCACTTTCTCCACGGCTTGGCAGAGCACGTTAAGGATAAGATCTATTCCCTGGAGCTGCCTTCTGGCTTGGATGGGTTGATCGATCTCGCCATTCGAGTCGACGACCGAATCGCGTTCCGTTCCCGGCACCGCAGAGGGGGATTTCCCCGCGAGCGCGTCACGGGCGCCGAGTGGACAACAGCTGGTGACACGCTGTCTCAACGCCTCGTCCCCCCGGAGGAGGAGCCTATGCAGGTCGGAGGAGCACGGTTGACTGTGGGAGAGTGACGCCGTCGCGTGGCCAATCAGCTGTGTCTCTACTGCGGGGAGGCGAGTCATGTGGCAGCTGCATGTCCTGTAGCGGGCCGACGCTCATCACGCAGGGGAGAGCATAGGGTGAGCGTGACTGCCACTCGACTGCCATCTGGTGGTCGTCTTGAGTTTCAGGCTTCATTGCGGTCTGGGGGAGTGGTTTCCCTGATATCTGCCTTAATCGACTCTGGAGCGGAGGGCGATTTCATGGATATTGGATTGGCCACACGCCTGGGGATTTCGGCTGTTGCCCTGGCCGAACCCATTTCTGCCAGAACTCTTTGTGGCACCCTACTGACTAAGATTACACTTGTCACTAAGTTTGTCACGTTAACTCTATCTGGTAATCATGCGGAGGAGATCCATTTCCTCCTGATTCACTCGCCCACCGCTCCAGTGGTGTTGGGTCACACCTGGTTGGTTAAACATAACCCCCATATAGATTGGGCTCGCAGTTCAGTTTTGGATTGGAGCCCTTTCTGTTTAGCTCAATGTTTGGGTGCTGCCTTTTCCCCGGTTATGTCTTGTTCTGTGTTGCAGGAGGAGCTGGTGAGCCTGGCGGATGTACCGGAGGCTTACCATGACTTGAGAGCGGTGTTCAGTAAGTCCCGAGCTTCATCTCTGCCTCCGCACCGCCCGTACGACTGTGCGATTGACCTGTTGCCCGGCACTTCCCCACCTACGGGGCGCCTTTACTCTCTGTCCGGACCAGAGAGGGAGGCCATGGAGAGATATATACACGATTCTCTGGTAGCAGGTATTATTCGTCCCTCTTCCTCTCCAGCTGGGGCGGGTTCTTCTTCGTGGAAAAGAAGGATGGTTCGCTGCATCCACAGAATTAATAAAGTATTCATTAAAAGCTACAGCTATTTGTACTGGATCTTGTATTAATTTACCATTCAGGTCCAACTCTAACCGATTTCTAAGCCTGTGGCTAATTCCCATCACATTCTTAATCTGTTCCCAGATCAGTTTTGTGTTACCCTTTCCCTCATTAATGATTGTTATAAAAAAATTGGCTTTAGCTTTTCTGATCATTTGAACTACTTGATTACGTAATGAAGTGAACCTATGCCTATCACTATGTAACTTGGTTTTTAATGATCTTTTTAAAGCAGAGTCTCTTTCCTTCATCAGATTAAATATTTCAGTATTAAGACAAGGGAGTGCGTTTGTTTTTTTCTTTCCTTTTACCTTTCTAGTGAACTCCTTAACTAGACTTTGTAGCTTGGTGGCAAACATCTTACTAACTTCTTCTATGTTAATCCCAGTAAATATATTTGTCCATTTAGTCTGCTGTACTGCCCTTTGAAAATTATTCATTTCATTTTTTGGAATCCTGAGTTGCTCCACAAGTTTTTTTGAATGATGAAAGCGCTTTTTTGTAAGTTTTCTTGACAGTAATGTCAGATTATGGTCAGACAGTCCAGTAATAAAATTTAATGTTTTTACAATTCGTTCAGGCTTGTTACTGAATATTAAGTCTATCTGTGTCTGAGATGATGTGGTTATTCTAGTAGGACCTTCCAACAATTGGGTAAAATCCAGACTGTCTGTGATCTGCTTAAGAGGTTTCCTAATAGTCTTATTTAGCCAATTACAGTTTAGATCACCAAGTAATATTACCTCAGTTTTAAAATCACAAGCTTGAAGTAGCTTTTTAAAAGTGATAAAAAAGTCATTAGAGGAAGGTGGACGATATACAACAATGAGCACAAAAGACATTTCAGTTTGAGTTGTCGATCCCAGATCAGTCGAGAGTGATTGACGGTTTAAAAAAAATTCAGTTTGCGGTGTTTTTTCAGAGCAGGGTTTATGCTGCTTTTGTATGCACTGAGGGTTGTACCATGCAGATTTTCACGCTTACCTTGAGCGCAGTGAACAGTTACTGTGACGTCAGAACGATCTGATCCAGTAGGGTCAGAAACGTAGATTCAAGATTCAAGATTCAATAGTTTTATTTGTCACATACACAATTATACAGAGTATAACCAGCAGTGAAATGTAGGTCAGGTCCGCTCCAAGGACAGTGCAATTATATAGAATACAAATATTAAGAAGTACAAACATAAAATAAAATAAAAGATAAAATAAGATAAAAAATATAAATATAAATGTGCAGGTCAGTATGTTGTTGACAAATAGTAATAAGAGGAATGTGCAAAAAATAATGTGCAAAAAGTTGTACAGGGTATTTGAATAGCAGCAATATGAGGTAGAGAAAAATTATGAATAGCTTATTGATATATGATATTTACATGGAGAAAAATTATGAATAACTTATTGATATGGTGATATTACATGGAGTCAAGTGATATTATGACACAGAGTTAGAGTTTAGGAGCCTGATGGCCTGTGGGAAGAAGCTCCTCCTAAGTCTCTCAGTTTTTGCCATCAGGCTACGGAAGCGTTTACCAGATGGAAGCAAAGTGAATAGACGGTTACCAGGGTGATTAGAGTCCTTGAAGATTTTAACAGCTTTATTTTTGCAGCGTTTGAGGTAGATGTCCTGCAGAGAGGGGAGAGCAGACCCTGAGATGCGTTCAGCTAAGCGCACAACTCTCTGTAGTGCTTTGCAGTCCTGATTGGAGCTGTTTCCATACCACACTGAGATGCACTGAGTCAATACACTTTCTATGGTCCCTGAATAGAACGTTTTCAGGATTGCTGGTGAGACCCTGAATTTCCTCAGCTGACGCAGATGGTACAGTCTTTGCCTGGCTTTCTTGACCTGTGTTTGGATGTGTGTAGTCCAAGTCAGGTTCTCGGAGATGTTTACGCCGAGGTACTTGAAGCTGTAAGGGCAAGGAAGTAGATGTTTGCTCCTTAACGGTGAAAGCTCCGTTGCCGTCGATCAACGCACCAACAGATGGCCAACCCAGGCCCCCGGTGCTCACCAAGCCCGACGTCACAGCCCTCTCCGTCCGAGATCTCCGCTCCCCGTCACCAACAGATCCACCTCCCGGCCGACGCCGAGCAGGCCCCAGCCCCCGAGAAACAGGGACAATGCCCCCAGCGTCCTTGCGGCTGGCACCACAGGAAATCGGACCTGGGCACAGGTGCACATCTCCGGACAGCAACAAGTAAAGTATAATAATAATCCCACTGTCACTTTGGCGTTTGCCCTGGACTGTATTACTTCGCTTGTGTTGATCCCGACCGGCCGCAGTGTTTACAAACGCTTGCAATAAAATATGCTTTCTGTGACCGAAATGCTTTAGCGTTGTTTCACTGTGCACTGTTATATTTTGGGAAACTCGCTTTATATTTACAAACGATCCCGAATCTGCCAAATTTAAAATAACTCCAAAAACTAAAAGCGCCAGGAGAGCTCCTGATGCACCTGTCCCGCTAACTGCCGCCATTTTTTTTTTTTCTCTCCAGCATGTCAATCGTTTATTCGCCAAGGTGGAGAAGTGTGAGTTTCACGCACGGTCAGTTCCGTTCTTGGGGTTTATTCTCTCGCCTGAAGGTATCCAAATGGATCTTGCCAAGGTAAAAGCTGTTGCTGATTGGCCCACCCCAGACAGCCGTAGAGCGGTCCAGCGCTTTCTGGGGTTTGCCAATTTTTACAGGCGATTCATTCTGAATTTTAGTCAGGTCGCCCTTCCTTTGACGGATCTCACCTCCACTAAGAAGCGATTCTGTTGGTCGTCGCAAGCCCAAACTGCTTTTGAGAGCTTAAAGAGTCGATTTATTTCGGCTCCCATCTTAATGACCCCCGACCCGTCTCGGCAGTTTATGGTGGAGGTGGATGCGTCCGAGGTAGGGGTTGGGGCAGTTTTGTCTCAGAGATCACCTTCAGACGAGAAAATACACCCCTGCGCCTTTTTTTCTCATTGTTTAACCTCCACGGAACGGAACTACGACATCGGAATAGGGAGTTAGGGAGCCAGGAGGCGTCCCTGAGGTGGGAGGTACTGTCACGGTTCAGGGTGCCTTCTCAGCTCCTCGTGCTGTCTGTGTTGTCCTGTCATGTGCGGCAGCTCGTGGTCTGGGCAATCAGTGCTGATCGTGCAGCGGCAGGGCACGGATCACAAGCTGACTCTCCCCCACCTGTCGCTCATTCCCCCACTCCCATATATGTCCCTGTTTTTCCGTTTCTCGTTGTGAGTAGATTATTTTGTCTGTGCTCGTGTTACGTGTGTTTCTAGAATCTCACTTCTCGTTGTCTGTACTTTTATTTCCACTGTGCTACAGGACTCGTAGCACGGAGATCCAGCAGCTTGTGTGGTCCGCAGACGCTACCGGCCAGCTCTGGAATCTCCGCTTCCTTGAGCCGCTTATATATTGTTTATGTTATTTTGTGTTTTGGTGGCTAAATAAAAGGTTTCACCAGCTCCACTCTGCACCTGAGTCCTTCCTCACGCACGCCGTGACACTCAGCTGTTCACAATCAGCGCTCGTGGTACCTGTTTCCTTTTGACGCTGATTTGTTCCTCTATTTCTCTCTGTGTGTTTCTAGACTTCTTTATCAGATTATTGTGCTTCACAGCCATTCTGTCAGATCTCTCTCTAGACTACCGCCTCTCTGTTAAGTATTTGTCAAGTACTCTCCTGTCCAGTCTAAGTCAAGTTGAGTCATGTTGAGTGTCTGACATGATCTCTGCCCAGTCTCCCAGTTGCTTGCAGCCAGTGGATTGTTTGCCTCTGTGCACAGCCCTTTGGACTATTCTGTCTCCTGTGGAAGTCGCCGCTCGCCCCTCTGGCTGGGACCGTTCGCCCTCTCATTCAAATCAAGCCTGCTTCTTTGTTCCAGTTTGTTTCCTTAGTTATTTTCCTGTTCTGCTAATGCCTGATCTGGCTAGCTAACAACAGACTGCCTGAGTTTGTTTTTGGACAATAAATTCTCTGTTTTGACTGGCCTTTGCCTCTGGGTCCCTTTGTGACGTGACACATATAGGTTTAATACATTTAGAATTTCTTGGTTTAATGATCTCAGAACAATGAGGAGAACAAGATAGATGTTTTGACTTCATTCCAGCTTTAGTTTACTGTATAGTCGCATTAAAAAAATGCTAAAACTTTTTCACTGGAAATTAAAAATATGTTCCTCAGAAACTTAAAGTCAGCAGAAACAATGAGCACCTTTTGATGGCTTGGGTGTTTGTTCCAAGGAATTGATTTTATGATGCTTGCCTGCAGCAATGGAACATTCTTTAACCTTTTCCGGATCTCATCAAACCACATTCCTAACCCATCAGAAAGTTCAGTGCTTTTGCTACTAGTAGAAACTAATTTGGTTGATTTAGCTCTAGGAGAGACGATTATATTTCCAAATAGTGCTTGTTGGTGTTGGAAAGGTTTAGTTCTTATAGTTCAGTCAGGACCTCTTAAGTCAAAAAGAATACCATAGACAAGCCTTTAAGTAAACTTTTATTAGCATACATACTAAAGTTACATTTGGCGGTATGGCGCTGTTCCAAGTTCCCTGTCCTTTTCATGAGCTCCATGAAAGTCAGGACGGGGAAACAGCAGCCACTTCAGGGGCAACCCTCCTATTTTAGGAATAGGAGAGTAGCACAAAAACCCCCAAACAAACCATACCAGGCAATCCTCCCTGGCTCGTCCTGCTAAAGACCCAGCAGAGGAACCAAATGAGCATTGCCGGAAGCCAATTTACTGTTTAAAATAGCTAAATTAACTACGTGAAGTCAGCATAAGAATGAAGATAGAATAATAAATATTTATAAATAACACACCCAACAGCTACTGAAGCCATTCATTTTTATTTTAAACCACAGATTGGGGAGCTGCACTCATAGCATTTTGAGCCTCAAGGATGGCTTGAGCGTCGGGTCGGAGGTAACGTTCATAAGCAACTGAAGACCATCGCCCCATGGCCTTCAAGGTAGAGACAGGAGAGGAGGAAGCTGCAGTTGTAGCAGCCCCTATACGCAGAGAATGAGCTGTGTAACGTTCTGGGGAAAGACCACAGTTTTGGCAGAGAAGGCGGAGATGGGAAGCAAACCAGGCTCTGCACATAGGTTTTCCCTCCTCTGTGGAAAATAATGGGTACTGCGGACCAGTTTGTGGACGGCTTCTCAAGTAGGCCAACATGGAAGACAGAGGACAAAAAACTGAGCTAGATTCAGAAATAAAAATTACTGTGCCTTCCTTGTTTTTATCAGTTTTAGAATGCTTTAAATATATTGTGAAGTAGAGAGAAATGGTTACATCAGAAATTGTGAGGTCTTGTGATGGATTAAAAGTATCAGTGCTTGTGGTAAACTCGCCACCTCTGTGAAAATCATAGAAAGCTGTGAGCAAAGCAGACTCTAGCATTAAATCAGTATAAGACCCAAAGCATCCTTCTCTTAAACGTGATATTAACTTTAGCAAGAGTGGGAGCGTGAAGGAGAGACGTTGATCTTTGCCTTGAGGTTATTCTTTTTTGAGGCCATTAAGCAGGAGACAAATCGATGGATTTTCTAGTAAGATGGTGGTAGATTGATATTAGTAGACTGAAATTCAAACCGAGACAAAGAATCAGCAATTTGGTTGTTTAAGCCAGGAATGTGAGCAGCCCGAAAATTGAAGTTACCCAATACGGATAACCAAGTAAGGCGCCTAACAAAATAGTTTATAAATGGTACTGAGGAGTGACCCTTATTAATAATATTGACAGTCGCTTCATTGTCGCAGAAGAACATAATTTGTTTCCTTGACCAGTGCTTACCCCACAAAATACAAGCTATCACAATAGGGTACAACTCCAACAAAGCAGTTGATAGGGTATTAACAGGTACAGATAGCAGTTAATTTGGCCATGCACTAGAAAACCACTGACCATTAAATACCCCCCCAAAACCAACGGAAGGCACGGCATCTGTGTATAATTTAATGGTTGCAGAAGACTCCAGCTCATCATAATAGAAAAACGAGATGCCGTTCCAGTTAATAAGGAAAAATCACTCCACGATTCAAAACAATGATCCAGTGTTATCAACATTGTCTAGTATCCAGTCTTCGATCTCTGACATGAACTCCAGAATCCAGGCTCTGGAGTCCAGCTCAGCATCCAGGATTTGGGAAAATCCCCTCCTCTTCGGTCCGGCTTCTTCAAACACTGCGTCAACATTCTCAATTCAGTGCAATGAATTTCGATCGTTAGCCTACAGAAGAATAAAAGCATTTATTTTAATAAATATTTATTTTAATAAATGGGCCATGTGATAGCTGTAAAACGATTCACGTGTTAGCTTTATTAACCTTGGTGATATCATCAATGATCCACCTGTACTGCTGCATGCATGCGACTGGGGGATACACTTTGTATCAGGGGTAAGTAAGTACCTTGGCACGACACCATCTCGAGGTTTTTCCTTTTCTGCATATTTTTCTTGCCGGAGGTTTGAGGAGGAGGTGGAGAGTGGGGACCTGGGACATCAATACTTTCACAAAGCAAGGTAAACAGTTCCTCATGAGTAGCTCCGGTTGGAACTGGGATATGGCTTTAGGACAAGAGTATTTACTTGCCAAACGAGTGCTCTGATGGACAGAAAAATTGTTCTCATCTAGAATAGCTTCCCCTGTTTGGCTTTGATGTTGTTGAGATTCTTCGATTGATTCGACCCACGGATCTTCGTCATTGGCAGCAGAAGACATGATAACCAGCTGGGTGAGTAACAAGCATAGTCAAAAACAACCGTAATTTCATGGTACGGCAACATACGGTGAGGTTCTTGCAAGCAGCGTACAGAGGGAAGCAGCAAAGCAAGCAGACAGAAGCCGGGTTTAAATAAGGCGCCTTGTTTGAGATTTGCCAATTGAGAGCTTGGGAGTCGGATCAGCTGATAGGGGCCAGGTTTAAATTTCTCCAATCAGCTAATAGTGGAGCTTGACTACGAGGCCTGCCTGAACTAACACAGAATGCTTGATAAGTGGTGTTGTAATTTATTGAAACCTGTATAATGTCATGAGTTCTTTGGTCATTTCATAGTGCTATGAGAGTATGGAAATCAGTAACGGTGCATCCTGCCGAGAAATCTATTTAAGTTAATCATGATCAGAATGTTTACTAATATATACCTTTAAGATACTATACAACTATGCATCCTTTAGAAAATAATATAAGGTGTACCTGTTTGAAGGGTACCACAGTGACAGCTTTTGTACCTGTTTTGACAATCCATATACTGCCACACCTATCATTAAAAACACAACAGTACCCTTACAGTATGTCACACCCTACAGAAATACCTGTTTCTCAAGAATGTATTTAAAAGGATAAACCCTCCTATATAAGGAGGAAATTAACTGTCGAGTTGCAGTGTTTATCATCTGTCTGTCTGTGTTTTCATATACAGTGAAATGGCAGAAACTAATATATCAGTGGATCAGGATCAGTTCAGCTGCCCAGTGTGTCTGGATCTACTGCAGGATCCAGTGACAATTCCCTGTGGACACAACTGCTGTAAGAAATGCATCACAGATGTCTGGGATCAGGACGATCAGAAGGGAACCTACAGATGTCCTTTATGCAAACAGTCCTTTACACCAAGACCAGTTTTAGGTAAGAACATGGTGGTTGCTGAAATGGTGGAAAAACTGAAGAAGATGAGGCTCCAAGCTACTCCTCTTCCTGCTACTTCTGCTGATCCTCCTGCTTTGGTTCACATTGGATCTGGAGATGTTCAGTGTGACTCCTGTACTGAAATTAAACAGAAAGCAGTGAAATCGTGTCTGGAGTGTCGAAGCTCTTACTGTCCAATTCACCTTGAACAGCACGAGAATCTCTTCAGAGGTAATAAACACAACCTGATGGACGCCACTGGACGCCTGCAGGAGATGATCTGCCCTCGACATCATAAAAAGCTGGAAATTTACTGCCGTACCGACCAACGATGTTTATGCATGATGTGTTTGGTGGACGAACACAAACATCATGACACTGTATCAACTGCAGCAGCGAGAACCGAGAAACAGGTAAGTCTCCCAGGCCATGGAAATCCATATGATCATATTCAAGGGCACTTGATTAAAAAACAGATTGACTAATGCAGTTCCTGAGATAGCAGCAGAAACATAAATTAGCTCATTTTATTGCCATCTATCTATCTGGAATGTCTGTGTACTTGTATGAGTAGTGGGAAATATTCGGGATTAGGGATGTTTGACGATAAATCATGATAAAATTCCCCACGGTTAGTATTACCGTTTCATATTTTAATTATCACTAAAACCGTATGCGATTACCCCGATTTGAGCAACTCACGATAAATAAATACTGTCCAGCATAAAGCACAGTTTTAAGTAACAGTCTCAGGTGCGCACAGAGTAGTTTCGTTTTGAGTGAAAATAGAGCAGAAAAGCTGGGAGGTTTTAAAAGACTGCTGAGGGAATTATGCAAATTAATTTATGAATTAATTAATTATATTAATGTACCTCTGAAGGTTCTGAATGTCTTCAGAAACGATTCGATGGCATTTTGTTTTCATCTTCGCTCCATGTAATACCTAAAGGTGTTCTCAATCGCAATACTGCTTTGTTCACGAAGGTTACTGCAAACAGCTTTATTCAGCTTTTCCATATAAAGCGCCACCTGCTGTCAGAGAGTGGATTTACATAGACTTATATTTACATTCAGAACGTGGCCAAAAATGGATCGAATTTGCATGTCCTGCTGAATTATTAGAATTATCTAGAATCATTTTTGGAGCAGATAAAATACATATAATCATTTATTAATCAATTATCATTTTGACTTAATCCTTTTCTTTATTTAAAGGCGGAAATGTGAGGTTTACATTTTTATGAAACTTTTTCAAAGCTTTATTTGAACATTTACATTAGATATTTGAACATGCTATTAAACTGTTGTCAGTCAAGTTGTCATTTAAAATCTGAACATCATTGGTCATGTTATATTTTTAGTGATTATGCAAACAGAAAGTCATTTTATTTGTTGATTTTTAAATATAAAACTTGGTGAAGTGATTTATGTGTCAGTACTTTTTGAATATCTCCAGCACGTTTTAACAATACCGTGATAATACTGATAACCATGATAATTTTGATCACTATAATCGTGATAAGAAATGTTCATACCGTTACATCCCTATTCAGGATCATCTAAAAAATGTAGGGTCTTTGAGTGTTATTGTCTTTACAGTGAAAAAAGAAGAAGTCATAAACACATTAGTGCTGTTAGATTAGGATATTACCTCAGATAAATATGGAAGAGTTTGGTGATTTACTGCATCCTGAGGAAAACCTGAACCTCAAGTTTTTCTGTTTCATGCAGAAAAATTTGGACGAGATGCAGATAAAACTTGACCAGAAAATCCAGAAGAAAAAGGAAGACATCGAGGAGCTAAGGGGCGCTGTGGCATCTCATAAGGTGAGATTTGAAGAGCAAATAGAATAAATGAAAATGAAAGAAAACTTGTTGAAACCCTGTCATAGTTTATTCATCTTGATGTTTAAAATATCGAAATCACATGAAAATCAAATTGTTGCACCACATACCACAGGTACAAGAGCAGCCAATGTGCAGAGTGCAGATCCTGTCAGTGCAAAGTGATCCCCCATCTATCTGTTCATTCAGAGCATTTTCATTGTCAGCAAATTATTGTTACAGTAGACAAGGAAATGTATTATACACAGTGGTGGAGGTAACGAATTACAACTACTCACGTTACTGTAATTAAGTAATTTTTCATGTACTTGTACTTTTGGAATGAACCACTCAAAGCTTGAAATAATGGTTACATTTAAATCATAATTCGTTACTGAGTACCCCCAATTTGAATTGATATTCAAACCTTTGATGGCATTTCAGTAGCCAATAAAGATCCGATCGTAAACGGACCAATAAAAGCCCTGATATCTGAACCGGGAAAAGCCGCCGCTGCTGAAGAGCTGATCGGACAGTGAGGGAGTATGGCAAGCTGTTTTGACTTTTATTAATTCTCAGGATATGAATTCTTGATATTAACAATTCAGTTTTCACTAGTTAAAATGTTAATTCTTGATATCAGGAATTGGATTTCTACTAGTAACAATTGCAATTTTTGATATCAGCAATTACATTTCCACTAGTAACAATATTAATTTTTGATATCAACAATTCAATTTTCACTAGTTAAATGTCACCATAGGCTGCCATTCAAAATGAATTGTTGATTTTAAGAATTAATTTCTTACTAGTTGAAATTCCAATTTCACATCAGAAATACAATTCTTACTAGTAAAAATGTCCATTCTTGATATCAACAATTTAATTCTTGATATTAACAATTTAATTGTCACTAGTGACAGTTAATTTCTGATATCAATAATTAAATTGTTGATATCAGAAATACATTTTCAGATATCAGAAATGAACATGGCTTGATTTTCTCACAAATGCGTGCAGGCTGATTTCTCAATAAAGCAACTTCCTTTTCCAAAAACAGCAAATGGTGCTGTCAGAGACCCGAGTTCCGAAACACCTGTTTACCTTTTCAGGGAGTACAGCAGACCAACATGCCCCACTCATGTTTCTGTCTTACTATTTCTATAATTAACCATTTAGATGTTTTCACAAAGCGACCCTACTACAATGTGAGTGAAATTCACAATAAGTGCTGTCTGACTCAACGCAACTGAAATGTTCCCACTCCCAGGCCCAGAAGCATATAAGGACATCGATAAAATAGTCCATGTGACATCAGTGGCTCAGCTTCAATTTTGTGAAGCTACGAGAATACTTTTTGTGCTTAAAGAAAACAAAAAAAACTATTTATTGAACAGCGCGTGCACAAACGTAATCAGCGTTGTAGCGGAAAGCGCACATGCGGCGTGATACTCTCTAAAATGGCAGACAACAGTAACTCGGGGGAGAACAATTGTTATTCTGATAGCTTCACAAAATTGAAGTTGAGCCACTGATATCACATGGACTGTTTTACGGATGTCCTTACTGAATGACGTACTTATGAATGAAGTTCATTCTTCACTATAAATGACTGAACTTGGAAGTCCTGGATGTCTTTCAATTTGCCTGTGTAACTAGAAGAACACCAACAAAAGAGCGGGAATGTAACTGTGTTGTATGAAAATATATTTTTTTGATTTTTTTTTTTTTTTTTTGCCATATGGGTATTTGGAGGGCTGAATACTAGTCCGAGTCCGAATAGCAAGTCCGAATGAGTAATTAAATAAAAATAAATCATTAAATATAAAAAAGGACTCCTCTAAAGTTAAATCTGAATTTAGATCTGCATGTTAAAAAAAATATTTACCGACTGTAAATTACCATCATTTTTACATGTTTAAACACTACTTAAATCATATTTGAGAATAAGTGGGACCTCCTGATGACTCTGGGGCCCTATGCAACTTGTGTCCAGGGAGGACTGGCACAGGCAGCGTGTTTAATGAAGTTAGTGTACACAGTTATATCAGCATTAACCATCCATTCTGTGAGGATTATAGGACAGGATGAAACAATCATGTGATGTGATGATTGTGATGTGTTTTCTATGACAGCGCTCTGCACAGACAGCAGTGGAGGACAGTGAGAGGATCGTCCGCTCCATTGAGAAACATTACTCTGAGGTGACGCAGCTGATCAGAGATCAGGAAAGAGCTGCAGTGAGTCGAGCTGAACTGAAACTGGAGCGACTGGAGAAGGCGCTCCATGATCTGAAGAGGAAAGATGCTGAGCTGAAAGATATTTCACAGACAGATGATCATATTCATTTCCTCCAGGTAACAGAGATCTTCTGAGTACTGAGGACTTCAACAGGCTTTTGTGATTACATTGTGTTTGTGTTTTTGTGTCTGTAGAGTTTGTCGTCTGCTTCAGTCTCTCTCTCTGGATCTACAGACGCCTACA
The DNA here is from genome assembly GCF_936440315.1 of Barbus barbus. Classification (NCBI taxonomy): domain Eukaryota; kingdom Metazoa; phylum Chordata; class Actinopteri; order Cypriniformes; family Cyprinidae; genus Barbus; species Barbus barbus. Next base: position 42,809,209 of record NC_136731.1, read on the forward strand.
GTGTCAGCTCTCATCTCTCTTTTGATGATGTAGTGAAATCATTCTCTCAACTCAGAGACAAACTGCAGCAGTTCTCCAGAAAGGAGACAGAAAAGATAACTGAAATTGGTACATTTCTGTGGATTCTTTTATTCTCATTCATTAAATATAAATTGACTATCAATTTCCTTTTGACACGTGAATTAATCTGCAAATGTGTTTTGGTGTCTGTAGTGAAAACCATCCAGGTCATTATTGCTCCTGAGTATGAGACCAGAGAGGAGTTTCTACAATGTGAGTTATTATGAAAAACACACACAAACACTGACAATCATTGAGAGATATACATGATTAAACATGATGATCTTACTAAAGGGTTGTTCCAGAAACAGCAATTGGGTATACAGTATAAAACTATAATTTACAAAAAAAGGAAATTGCAGTGTAAACCAGTAAATCCAACAACGCACACTGCTACTAAAACCTGTTTTGTACCTTTACTGATAACCACCATAATAATACAGGTGGTAAAAAATGAAGCCAGATGAAGAATCATTAAAAGGTTCATCAAAAGTAGCTTTTCCACAAGCTGAATTATACTAGTGAAGGAAGGGTTCAGTCATCTCAAACATAAAACAATATAATGGTAACACATACAGTGCCTATAGAAAGTCTTCATACCCCTTCATTTTTTTTTCACATTTTCTCATGTTGCGCTATTATGTTAAACTGCTTTAAATTACTTTTTTCCACATAAATCTACACCCTACTCACCATAATGACAAAGCTAAAACCGGATTTATCACAACTTTGCAAATGTATTAAAAAGGAAACACTGAAAAAAAATGACATTACACAAGTCTTCATACCCTTAACTCAAAACTTAGTTAAAGCACTTTGGCAACAATTACAGCCTCAGGTCTTTTTGGGTATGATGCAACACGCTTAGCACATCTGCATTTGTTTTTTTTTTGTTGCCATTTTTCTCTTAGGATCATCTCATGATCTGTCAGGTTGGCTGGGGACCATCATTGGGCAGTCATTTATAGGTTTCTCAAAAAGATGACTGATTGCCTCCGCTCTGGCTGGGCCACTCGAGGACGTTCATACAGTCATCCCTAAGCCTCTCCTGCATTGTCTTGGCTGTGTGTAGGGTGATTGTCATGTTGGAAGGTGAACTTTCAGCCCAGTCTGAGGTTCTGAGCGCTTTGAACCAGGTTTTCATTAAGGATATTGCTGTATTTGGCTGAATTCAGCTTTCCGTCTCCTCTGATCAGTTCCAAAGTCCCTGCCGCTGAAAAAAAAAAAAAAAACACTGAATGATGCTGCGTCCACCATGCTTCACCGTTGGGATTGTATTATGCAGGTGATAAGCGGTGCTTGGTTTCCCTCAGACATGACTAAGGAATTGAGGTTCATCAGATCAGAGAATCTTTTTTTTTTCATAGTCTGAGAGTTATTTGGGTGTATTTTTGTTAATTCCAATCAGGGTTTCATGTATCTTTACTGAGGAGAAGCTTGAGTTTGGTCACTTTGCCATCAATCCCAGATTGGTGGAGTGTCACAGTGATGTTTGTCCTTTTATAAGTTTCTCCCATCTCCATATAAGATCATGGAGCTATAGTGGCCATCAGTGTCACCTCTCCAACCAAGACCCTTCTCCTTCGATTGCTTCATTTGGCCAGGAGGTTATCTAGGAAGAGTCCTGATTGTTTCAAACTTCTTCCATTAAGAACTATGGAAGCCAAATTGGGGCAGTCGTGACCTAATGGATAGAGAATTAGACTTGTAACCTGAAGGTGGTGGGTTTGAGTCTCAGGTCCGGGATTGTAGGTAGGGGGAGTGAATAACCAACACTCTCTCCACCCTCAATACCACGACTGAGGTGAGACCCTTGAGCAAGCTACCGAACCCCCAACTGCTCCCCGGGCGCTGCAGCTTTGGCTGCCCACTGCTCCGGGTGTATGTTCACTACTGTGTGTACACTTGGATGGGTTAAATGCAGAGCACAAATTCAGAGTATGGGTCACCATGCTCGGCCACACACCACTTCCCCCAAATGAATGAATGATGCATTTATATAGCGCTTTATTGTGTATTGCTGTACACCCAAAGCGCTTTACAATCATGTGGGGGGGGGGGGTCTCTCCTCAACCACCACCAGTGTGCAGCATCCACATGGATGATGCGATGGCAGCCACACTACAACGGCGCCAGTGCGCTCACCACACACCAGCTACAGGTGGAGGGGAGAGAGAGTCCTAGAGCCAATCAAGTGGATGGGGATTATTAGGAGGCCATGATAGACAAAGGCCAGTAAAGGGAATTTGGCCAGGACACCGGGATTACACCCCTACTCTTTACGAGAAGTGCCATAGGATTTTTAATGACCACAGAGAGTCAGGACCTCGGTTTAACGTCTCATCCGAAAGACGAAATGCTCCTGTGAACCTTCAGCACAGCAGAATTTTTTTCTGTAGTCTTCCCCAGATCTGTCTCAGCACAATCCTGTCTCTTAGCTCTGCAGGCCATTCCTTTGACCTCATGGCTTAGTTTTTGCTCTGGCATCCATTTCAGCTGTTAAACTTTATATAGACCTTTCCAAATCATGTCCAATCAACTGAATTTGCCACAGGTTAACTCCAGTCAGAGTATAGAAACATCTCAAAGACGATCCAGTGAAACTGGAATGCTCCTGATCTAAATTTCAAGTGTCAAAGCAAAGGGTATGAAGACTTGTGTAATGTCATTGTTTCAGTGTTTCCTTTTTAATACATTTGCAAAGCTGTGATAAATCCGGTTTTTGTTTTGTCGTTATGGTGAGTGGGGTGTAGATTTATGTGAAAAAAAGTAATTTAAAGCAGTTTAACATAACATAACATAACAAAATGTGAAAAAAATGAAAGTGTATGTAGACTTTATATAGGCACTGTATAACTGTAACTGTAAAATAATGCAATGAACATTCATTAAACAACAGATGTAATATAAAACCCAGTTGTGAATGACAACAAAAACTATTAAGAAGCATAATTATTTAAAATAAATAATTTCAGATGTGAAGGGTATTCTTTTTCACCGTAAATTATAATTAGATTTGATTTCTTTACTTCTAAAATTAACATTTAACAGCATTTCACAGTAAAAATTACATGAAATGTCCTTTTAGATCTATTACAGTTTTGCCCGGTATGTAGTACGAGAACTTACTGTTTACCTATTAACAGTTTTTTTTATAGTATTTTTTACATTATTTTACAGTTAAATTACAGTCTCCATTTGAAATAACGAAATTGAGCACACAAAATATGTGACATGTGAAAGGCCCCTTACTCTATAGCTTGAGATATTTAAAGGAAGAACATAAAAAGTGCTTGTCTTGTTAGTATTTGTTTACATAGTCGGTATTGCCTTTCTTGGTTTATTGCGGGAGCACAAACTTTGGGTTACCAATTTGGGGTGAACTGAAGCAATTCCAAATCAATTATCCAGAAATGATGACCGCAAGCAAGCATTGTGGTTTATCAAAGGTTTAATGTTAAAGGGCACCTGTTATGCAAAATTTACTTTCACATGTTGTTTGGACATAAATGTGTGGTGGCAGTGTGTGTACACAACCACCCTATAAAGATTAAAATCCACCCACTCCTTTTTTTTAATCTCCATAAATCATCAGCATCGTCTCAGAGCAAGCCGATCACGGAATCCGTAAAAAAATCACAATTTACAAGCCTCACCCACAACTGTTGATTGACACTGCCGTAATCTAGCCAAGACACCATTCTGAGTGAGATCCGCCATGTTTATCTTAACGCTAGAGTATTTAAAAGCAGCATTCAAGTAAGAAATGTCTTCTTGTTAAGGCTATAGACCAGGGGTGTCAAACTCAGTTCCTGGACTAGGGTTGGAGTTAAACTCTGCAGGGCTGCGACCCTCCAGGAACTGAGTTTGACACATGTGCTATAGACGTTATCCACAGATCTAATATAAACATGCGATTTCCTTCCAAGGTGTTTACCTTCACAAACATAACCGGGTCACACTTTATATTAGGTGGCCTTAACTACTATGTACTTACATCAAAAAATAAGTACAATGTACTTATTGTGTTCATATTGCATTGCAAAACACTTTTGCTGCTATTGAGGTGGGATACGTGTAAGGTTAGGGACAGGTTTGGTAGTATGGGTAGGTTTAAGGGTGGGTTAAGGTGTCAGGGATAGGTCAACAGTGTAATTATAAATGTAATTACAAAAATTACAGATGTAATTACATATAGGTATAGGTTTTTGAAAAATATATATATAAGTACAATGCAAAAACATGTATGTACACAATCATTGCATTGTACTAAATTAATAATTTAAAATGTAAGAACATAGTTGTTAAGGCCACCTAATATAAAGTGGGACCCATAACCGACTGTGTTTTTGTAACTTATGCGTGTTTTTAAAATAAACTCGTGTGTGACAGAGAACTTTAGTACTTACATGCCATGTGCAGCCACTTTCTATATGCGTGCATCGGATGTGTGCGCATATAATATGGCTTTAAAATGTGCGATTTCAGTGCGATAGACATGATAATCAAAACCAAACAGATGATTTTTTTGTTTTTTTGTTACAACAGAGATTATTTTACTATAGGGAGATGAGAGGGTCTATATTACTTGCTATTCGAGAAAGTGTAACGGCTAACTCGGACCACGTGTCCCTTAATAACCAATCATATTATAGCCTCAACGTCATTGCATTTCAGTCAGAGTTGTACGATACTCAATCACCATTTACGGATCCCATAGGAATGAATGAGATGTGCCGTAAGCTGAATCCCACCTGTCGCAAAAAGTCAGTGACTTCTCTTATAAAATGGCATTTTTTTCGTGGTGAACTCTAAAAATAGTTCAATTCAAAAGTATTGTTTAGTGTAAAACATGTCGAAGATTAGCAGATAGGCTGTAGATTGATTAAATAATAAGCAGTTTCCTCTAATAAGCTGTTTATTTAGTGTGGTGGAGCCTCTCCTCCATTGACATCCATTAAAAAAAAAAAGAACAGCCTCTGGTCTCCTTTCCCACGTACTGCCAGACCGGAAGTGTTAGCTTTTGCCGTTACGCATTTTCGGGTAATGGTTGTAGGCTTGCCTTCTACTGGCTTTGGTTACAAGCTGTAAAGACACTTCTTTATTCTGGAAAAGAGGGTGGGGAACAGCTGCTCATTTGCATTTAAAGAGACATGCTCTAATACAGCTTGTTTCTGCTTCCACTCAAAATAGGCATTTTCAAAATGATATAATAAATGATCTGTGGGGTATTTTGAGCTGAAACTTCAGGGACACATTCTGGGGACATCTGAGACTTATATTACATCTTGTGAAAAGGGGCATAATAGGTGCCCTTTAATGCATTCTGGAATACTTTCTCCTAAATCTTTATTAACCTTACTAAAATATTCAATATACTAAAATATTAAACTAATATATTACGTAAATGATTAAAATCATACTTCATTATTTAGATGCAGATTATTATGTCTTTATTTTCATCAGATTTCCATCCATTCACTTTGGATCCAAACACGGTGCATTCAAGAATCCGTCTGCATGAAAACAACACAGTGATCACTTCCTCCAGCAGCAGATACAGTTATCCTGATCGTTCAGAGAGATTTGGTCATTGGTTTCAGGCGTTGTGTACAGAGAGTGTGACTGGACGCTGTTACTGGGAGGTGGAGTGGAGCGGTGATGAAGTGGGTATAGCAGTGGCATATAAGAGCATCAGGAGGAAGGGAAAGGGTGATAGTCGATTTGGATATGATGATCAGTCCTGGAGATTGTACTGCTGTGACTCCAGTTGTTCATTCTGGTACAATAACATCAAGACTCAACTCCCTGTGGTGTCCAGCCATAAAATAGGAGTGTATGTGGATTACAGCACAGGGACTTTGTCATTTTTAAGTGTCTCTGACAAAATAAGTCTCATCCACAGAGTCCAGACCACATTCACTCAGCCGCTCTATCCTGGGATTGCTTTAGGTTACAAGGCGACAGCAAAACTGTGTCGTCTAGCAATGTAAACAATATTGCTATATCACATGTGTAAGCACCATGATACATCAGCAACAATGAGTTGATATAAAATCACTTAATTCAACAGTTGATATCTCAGATAGTATAACAGTTTTGTCAAATTAATCCTATAATGCTTGTGACATATGAGTAAGAAGTGATAAAAAATCATTGTGTTTTTATTTTTTTGAATTTTTCTTTGATGAAATATTTGATTACATTTTTACCATTGATTTTCAAATCTGAGTGTCATGCTGGGTTAATGAAAGATATGTTTTAATAATTATAATATATTATATGCTGTTTAGTGTAACACTGCAACACAATTAGTGGATTTTTACCCAAATGTGAATGTATCATCTCCTATTACCTGCAGTTCAAATGATTGTTTAACAAATAAAGCAAAAAAACAAAGACAGATGTATCGCCTTCAGTCCAGCTCAGATCTTCTGCTTCACCACCAGGAGGCACTATTAGATGTATCCCATATATCTGATTCTGTGACGAGGAGGACGAGACGTGAGACGTGTGGATCCAAGTGCAAGCTCTTTATTATAAAACATGGTCATAAACAGGTATGGCAAGGGCAAAACACAAGAATAGTCCTAGAACAAGCGTGGGTCAGCGATCGGCGTGCAATATCCAAAGAACTAGACAGAAGGGGTAATCTAGGTACGAGAGCAATAATCCAATACAGAGGCAAACAAAGTCCAAAGGGCAAGGCTAAGTGTAAATCCACAGAACAAGGGCAGGAATCAAACACGGGAAGACAACCAGGAAAACTAATGATAGAAACACTCTGTAGAGTAGCTAGGCTAAACAATACTCAGCATTATCCGAGAGGAAGTCCCAGGCTTATATAGCGTGTGTGATTGTGTGATCAGCAGTGCAATCAGGGTAATGAGAGATTGGTGCCAGCTGTGTGTCGTCAGTGCAATGGATGATGGGAATTGTATTTTTAAGTGTTGTGCAATAGGTAGTGTAATGCCAGAGTCCATGTGGTGAGTGAGTGACCTCAGGTGGTGATTGAACAGAAATGCACGGACCAGATTTATGACAATATCAAGCAAAAAAGTAACCAGTAATAAGTTCAGTAAAAATCAGTAATAAGTTACTCACGTTTTTCATTTTTATTTCTTAATTTTTCATTTTCAGTAGGTATAACAAATTGCTTTTCACAGTGAAGAACTTTGGCATTGAAAACGTAAAGTTGAATGGACAATTTTTGGTTGCACTTTATCTTACAGTACATGGACTTACTGTGTACTTACAGGCTACTTGCCTAAGAAAGTACTGGTAATATAGGGTAACTACATGGGGTAGGGTTAGGTTTAGGGGTAGGTTTGTCACGGTGCACTGGGAGCAAGGAGCGAGGAGACACGGAGAATATTCCAAGAATAATATTTATTTAAATCCAACACCCAGAACGTGGAACTTGGAGAATTGACAAACAATACAGGACATGGGAGACAGGGAGACCCAGGGCTTACGGACACTAGGGCTGTGTCCAAATTCAGGGTCTAAATCCTTCGGAGTACTCATTTGAAGGATGTTACGTCACAGCGCCGCGACGAAGGCTGTCCAAATTCGTAGGATCCTTCAAATGCGGCCCACAAATACGTCCTCCTTTTCCCCGAATTGGAAGGATGGGTGTGGTGGATCCTTTCCCGTCCTACCTATCCCATAATTCTTTTCGGCAGAGCGTAATGGCGGACGAAGCGAGCGGTAGCGGAGTGGGAGAGGAGTTTCTCTGACAAAACAAGCTAAAGTTTATGCTTCGGCTCAATGAATTTGTAGGAGAAATTAGTAGAATACTTAAAAACAAATAAAAATAGGCTATAATGGCTTACCTGGATGTGACTGTCTTGTAGTCTGATATAAAAAACTCTCCGACAACGAGCAAAGAAAGTATTTAATTTATTTAATTGCTTTATTTCTTCCAAAATAATTAAAATGAGGAGAATAACTCTTTGTTTGTCCATTTTCCCGCTTCTTGCTTGGCGCTGTCACGGTTGCTAGGCGACAGGATATGAGCAACGGGTAAGGGAGGGAACTGAAAGAAGGGTAGGCTGTCCAAATTCACAAACACCGACTTCCGGGTTTTGCGGACATCGGAGGATCCCTCCTCCTTCAACCGGGTAGGAAGGATCCTAAGGAGGATGCAGACCCTGAATTTGGACACAGCCTAGGAAATCAACGAGGAAGAACAGAAACAGGTGGGGAGTAATTAAACACAGGGCTGGGGACAAATGAACTAATGATGACAAACGAGGACAGGAACAGGAAGGCCAAATATGGGCACAAGAGGAGGGGGAAACAAGACACAGGACTGACAAGGTTCAGGGTTAGTACCTAGTTATAGTAATTACTTTAATAAGTACATAGTATGTACATGAGGAACAGGACTGTAAAATAAAGTGCTACCCAATTTTTTTTGTCAGTATAGCAGAACCAGTAGCAAAACTGAAAAAGCCAGAGAAAAGTTTGGTGAACCCTTTAACATTAATAGTTGATTTAAAGTAATTTTTTTAAAACAATACTTAACAACTGTCCTCCTACACCAAAAAGAAGAAAAGTTAATTTTGTAAATGGCATTCTAAGTATAAAAACAAACACCCTTAAAGGTTTTTTTTTCTTCTGTGCATTTAACCATAACCTTTGTGGGTCAAATTCGGCCGCTAACAGCATAAACATAATATAAATTTTGTTACACATATTCCACAACACATCTTAGTGTCGAAACTTTGTATTTATGTTCAAGAAATGTAAAAAGTAACAAAATATCAAATAAATAAGTAAATAAATAAATAAAGGTTTCGGACAACTCCAAAATTGAACATAATATGGGGGCTAAAACACCCAATCACAATGCTGCTTATCCTTAAAGCGTTTTAAAATCTCAAAGGGTAAATTTTTTTTTAAGGATAACTAACCCCTACTACTCGTAATGGAAGAAAAATACATTTGACCAGTGCTATTATGTTTAAGGCTAAAGTGCTTCTTGTCATTTACAGTAAGTGGGTCTCCGGCACAGGGCCAAATCAATACGCTCCTTGCTCAGCCAGTCAAAGGCCTTCCAGATTTTAAGTTTACTGTGCAAACCCCTTACAGAAAACAGCAATACTGACACACAGGGCCTAAAAATAACTTTTTGCCACACCTGCCAATGACCGGTGACGTGATAAAATTTACCGGCCAAAATTTGTTTTTTACCGGCCATAAAACTCTTTTTGCAAAAACAGGCAGTTATTACAACTACAATGACTAAACATATTTACAGTGTTTTTAATTGTCTTTTACTTTACATACAAAAAAAAAAAAAAAAAGATTTATTGATTTATCTTTTTTTTTTGTCCTAACAACATTGAGATTCTTGTCCATCGTGTTACTCCTGTTTCACACATACTCTGTTTGCAGTGTGTATGTGGTGCATATTTTTTTTCCGCACCCATGTTAACGGATTAGAGCAGGGCTATTCAATTAGCTTCATTTGAGGGCCGGATTATCGAACAGAAAATTTGTAGGGGGCCAAGGGGGTGGGGGCCATCCTGATCTCTTTCTGGGGGACCTATACAATTAGAAATTTAAATTCTATAAAAAGTAAAATTAGTTCTGTCTGTAGATCGATTTAAAAAAAGTAATCACACATTTCTCTGTAATTAATCATGATTAATCGCATATTTATATTGTCATAATTTCACATTGAACCTCCAAATTAATGTAGAAATAACATAAAGATAGTATATTTTATATATGTTTTTAATGGCATCTTTTTACAAAGTAGCCTAGTATTAATGAATGATTAATACCAATACTGCTACTATTAAATGCATTTTCCCTCAATTTTCCCTATTAAATATAGCCATTTAACATTACAGTATAATTGAAAGCCATTATTTTTAACATTTAATAAACTCTGAAATATTATCTTCACATAAACTATAAATTGTAGCCTATATGCATGAACTATACAGATTAATCTATATTCAGCTACAAAAGTTAATCAGCGACTAGAGCAGTCGAGTGATTTCTCTTTTTCTTTTGTTCTTTGATTTACATCAATGACAGACTTCAGCAAGTTTCACTTCAAAATCAGCGCTGTCTCTTTAAAACCTGATGCACAGGACACGGATCTGACACGTATCCTATTTTCTCCAAACTCTTTACGGTCATTTAAGACTTTATAACTAATTTAAGACTACGTTTTTACGAGATAATAATTGTAACTGTAATAAATAATTGTATGTGTTTTTATCCGTTGAAGCGCTACTGCCAGGGAAGCCCGGACAACATATCATAGCCACCAGAAACACAAGAGCCAGAGCCCATCTCACCAGATACACTATCCCTCTCCCCAGCATCTCCACTTCTAAGCTTCTCACAGAAAATGGAGGAACTGGTGTATGCTGGGACCAAAGTCTCCCACTCTTTCGCTGCAAGCCCCCAGATATCAACTAAAAAACGGCGGGCCCCACAACCACCGAAGACTGCAAGCCCAGCTCACCCTCCTCCTCCTGCGAGAGCTCTCCGGCTGCTGACACAACGCCAGGGCCCAAACCCTCCTCCATCATGTGTAGGTGAACCAAAAACAACTGATAACAGCTCTCAGTGATATGTGTCAGGTCCCCGCTATATTAGCAGCAACATTCACAAATGTTTACAGAACAAGCGGGAACCCAGTGTGCCTGTAGCCTCCTCTATTTCTGTTTTATTAAGTGATAGAAAGTCTAAGGCCTTCTCAAGCCGTACGGCTGACCCATCTAACCTGCGGCCTATAATGCATCAATCTAAGATTGCTGTAGAGACAACATTTAGCAGATGCTTTTATCCAAAGCGACTTACATTGCATTCAAGTTACAGTTTTTACATTTTATCAGCTCTTGACCTTGGCGTTGCTAGTGCCATGCTCTACTATTTGAGCTACAGGAAAGACAAAATGTAATTACATCAAGTTAGCATTTTTAAACATTCGCTCACTAAAAAATAAATAATTTCTGATCAATGATTTAATAACCACAAACAACCTGGATTTTATGTTTCTAAATGAAACATGGTTAGAAGACGGCTGCAGTTCAACAGTCCTCAATGAAACAGCCCCTCCTAACTTTAATTGTATAAGTGTCTGCAGGACTGTTAGGAGAGGTGGAGGTGTAGCTGCTCTGTTTAAAGATGTTTATCAATGCAAGCAAGTGTCATTTGGTCAGTATTTGTCTTTTGAACACCTAAGTATTGTGCTGAAAGGAGTTTAATGTTTGTGCAGAAATGTGAGATACAGTTTAGGCCTACTGAATGTTGTTTAAAAGGATGGTTGGCTGTTTTTTTTCTAGGCTTGATTGTGTTAATGGGGTGCAGTAAAACTTTAGTATTTATTTTTGTTTTTTTAAAAAGCATTATTTTTCAATTAATTTACCTTTATTTAACACCGCTCTGTCCCTTCTCTGACAAACCCCCCGATTAGTTCCTGGTTTTATGAAGCCCCTCAATTATTCAGACTTATTGTCACTTGATTTGGTTCAAAATAAGTCAGACTAACTGAAATAAGCCTGGCTTATTTGATAAACCTTTTTATGAAACAGCCCCCTGGATCACCAGAAACTCAGCTGAATCACAAAACACTGAATACTCTTCAAATAATTTGAAGGTCGGATCACTGAAATAAAATCTTTGTATCTAAATTTAAAAGGTAATTGAAACTTTCAGGGTTGGAGGTGAAAGGTTATGTAAGTTTAAATCACTAAAGCTTGACAATATTGACTTTATTGTGTGTTTACATTGTTCACAGTTTGACAGATGTCAGTTTTGGGTTGTATTACTGGATTTCACTTTCTAAATCAGCACGGTTGACTGGAATGAGGGCAATTATTAGCTAACATACATATATCTGCACACTTTAAGCTTTTATCAACGATGGAAGCAGTAAATGCCATCCACCATTCAGCAGGTGGTGATTCATGAAGAGTAGTCTTTTCATATCTCTGTAAAAAAATAAAAATAAAGTGGTTGACCCAATTTTTGAGTATGTTTTTGCAGTGGCATAGCGGTATTTACTATAAAAATTTTGTTGTGCATGCTGACTTAAAATTTCATGTTGTTGATGAGTTGTTACTCCGCTGCCTTTGAGTTAACACAGGGGCGCAGGAGTTTTTAACTGGGGGGAACCAAGCTGTCAGCAAATGATTTAAACTCAATTCGTTATTTTGCGTAATTTGGGCTTTAACTAGTGCTCAAGTAGTTACTTTGCGTAATTTGGGCTAATGATTTGCACTAAAAAGCCATTGGGGGATTCTTATTTGAAATCATGGATAAACAACAATGAACAAAGGTAAACAAAGGCCTACCTGATCACCACTAGCAATGCATGATCAGACTGTTATTTGACTAGTATGCCAATCACCCACCAAAACTTCATGTTTTCAGCAAAGTATGTTTTATTTAAACATTTGCTTATCTCAGCATACAAAGTCTATCATTATAAACAAAAAAGCAAAGAACCTATGTGCAAAAAATAATAATAATAATAAAATAAAATAACAACAACATATTTACATAAATAAAAACAAGTATACAGAGTATGAGAAATTCCGTCTAGTGCAGCCAAAAACATTTACTCAATGAAGGACCCAAAAACATCTCTCCTCCTTTCATTACCCTGAACATACTGCTGGGCAATTTCTTGCCTGTCCAGTCTGTCAAGCCTCTCTTGGTGAATATGGCACACAGCAATGCCATTGAGTCTTTTTTGTGTCATGGTTGATCGCAACCAAGTTTTCAACCTGCGTAACCCACTAAAACTGCGCTCTGCCTCAGCAGATGATATGGGCACCACCATCAACAATCTTACTAATGTCTCTACCTGATCAAATAGGCCACTGACTTCAGGGTGCATTTCTCTCAAAACATGCACAGCATCTGCAGTTGTGCTGACCTTGTACTTGTTTTTAAACATGGCTAATTGGACTTTCAAGTCTTCCTCGTTCAGTTCAGGATATTTCCGAACTGCTGCATTATTTGTAATGGGAGTCAGGGGTGAGTTTTCCAGTTCTTGCCTGGTTGCATAAACTTCTCAGTAGTTTGTGCATCTACTGTGTCAAGGACACGGTAGAACTCTACTCTGTAAAAATCCACAGCTGATCCAGGTGTGTATGCAGGAGCCTGCCCAGAATATCTCTTAGGGGGCCTATGTGTGCGTGGTGGAACAATGGGCTCTAGAGACAGATTGTCACACGTCTCCTGCCTCATTAAAGACTGCCTCAAAGTGTTCAGTGTTTCTTTTGGATTTCAAGCTTTCTTGGACAAGAGAGACTGCAGAGAGCATGCCCTCCACTGTCTGAGTGTCCCAGTACAACATTACTCTGTTGCAGTCGAACACGTAAGCCCTCTGCCCGGCTTTTGTAGTGAAATCCATCTTTCAACTCAGAGACAAACTGCAGCAGTTCTCTAGAGAGACTATAGAAAACATCTGGAAGATGTGAATACTAATTTATTCTCAGAAAAAAAAAAACATGGAGCATCATTCATTAAATATGAAATAGTTGTAGTTTAATTTCTTGGTGACATGAGAATTAAAGTGCTTCCACTGATGCACAGATGTTGTTTGGTGTTCATAGTGAAACGTGTCCAGGTCCAGGTCATTGTCCCTCCTGATAATGACGCAAGAGAGGAGTTCCTATAGAGTGAGTCCCTATGAAAAACTGGTCTAAAAAACTGTGCTTCAACAAATAATTGATGAAACCGATGATGAAAACCAATTGTATTATGAAACGGATTGAGGTTTGATTCAAGATTTTACAAGTCAGAGAGAGATGCATGTCCCAACTTTATTAATGAAAACAGACCCAGCTAATGTGTTATCTTAATGATGTGAAGTCATAAGTGATTATGTGTTTATCTCCATCAGATTCTCATCTCTTGACTCTAGATCTGAACTCAGTGCATAATTGGCTCCATCTGTCTGATGAAAACACGGTGAAAACACACGGTCATTACTGGCACTGACACAGATCAGCAGTATCCTGATCATCTAGACAGATTTGATTGTTGGTCCGAGGCGTTGTGTAGAGAGAGTGTGACTGGACGCTGTTACTGGGAGGTGAAGTGGAGCGGTGATGGGTCATTACGTACAAGATCATCAGCAGGAAGGAAGAGGGTCCTCCGAATGCAGCTGGATGTAATGATCGATCCTGGAGTTTGTCCTGCTTTCCAGACTATTGCTCATTCTGGCACAATAACATAGAGACTAAATTCCCTGTAGTGTCCAATAATAGAACAGGAGTGTATGTGGATCAGACCACATTCACTCAGCCACTCTGTGTTTGGATTAGATGATTCATCAGTTAAACTGTGCCATCTGATAAATTAAATTATGCAGACACTCTACAGATTATTTTGTCATTACATGATAAATCTGTATCAGTAAGATGTCATGGGGCTTTTCCAACCATAAATATAATGAGCATTTAATTATCACAGGTATAATAAGAGTAAAGCTTCTCATCAGATAAGTATGAGTACAGTTGAGGTCAAAGGTTTACACCCCCCTTTTAGAATCTGCAAAATGTTAATTATTTAGCATTGTCTGTGGACGATGCAGTCAACACAGGACTGCATTATGTTCTGCAACATCAAGACCAGGGGTGTCCAAACTCGGTCCTGGAGAGCCGGTGTCCTGCAGAGTTTAGCTCCAACCCTAATTAAACACACCTGAAGCAGCTAATCAAGGTCTTACTAGGTATACTAGAAGATTCCATGCAGGTGTGTTGAGGCAAGTTGGAGCTAAACTCTGCAGGACACTCAGGAGGCGGACCAGTGATACCCCTTTTCCACCTAAACAGTTCCAGGTGCTAGTTCAGAGCCAGTGCTATAGCTGGTTCTTAGTTAGTTCGACTGGCGAACCCTTTAAGAACCGGTTGCTTTTCCACAGGCTAGAGAGCCAATACAGAGCCAGGTCTTACGTCACTGAATACGTTTCATGTTTCGGTTCACTAGCGCGGCACAACAGGCTTGTTCGAGGTGCATCAGCACCACGCAGATCGATCGATCGGCACACAACACACTAAAGCACCGCGAGAGCGATCCAAAAGCATAAAGAGCCGTCTGCTTTCCAGTCGCTCCCGCAGCACCCCGATATGCCTAGAACGGTCCGCGCAGCGCCGATCTATCCCGGACAAGCCTAAACAAACTATCAACAATGGCGGACGTTACGTTGCTATTGATGTTCATGGCTTTGCGAACCTACATCGGCATCCAAACACGGCGAATCAAACGTGTTAGCGTTTAGCTGCTATTTCAAATATGGCGGTCCAAGTTTCTGTTCATCTGGTTGGTCACGGTAACCCCACCCCCAGCCCCTGACGCAAGCGGTTCTTTCTTCTAGCCCAGCAGTGTTTTGGTGCTACTTACGAACTGCTTTTACTGGTTCAGAGCTGGTGCTTTGGGTGTCGAAAAACAAAGAACCAGTTTGAAACTAGGCTCTGGCTCCGAACCAGCACTGGAACTGCTTAGGTGGAAAAGGGGTATGAGTGTAACAGACGTAGGCAAGTAAGTGCTGATGCGTGTAAACCTCACTCCCCTGATCTCAAAAAGAGGTGCTCTGGCGACTGACGCTAGAGGCCGTGGCCTTTAGCCTCCTCGTTAGAGTGCCCACCTCCCACGCCGGAGACCACGGTTCAAATCCTGCTCGGAGCGAGGCGGAGTAGAACCGGTTACATTTGTGCCGTGACCCGGATGGGAGTGAGATTTTCATAAATTTTGGTGCCATTAATTTTACATTCAGATACGCATTTAAACAATAAAAACAAAGGACCCACGGTACTGTGAGGAAAAAGAAATAATGTACCTTTTGTGTTATTATTTTGCAGCAGGTTGGTCATGTTTCCTCTGACTTCCACTTTTCAACACTTTGATAAACTGGTGGTAAAACTTTAAAAGTGCTCTCTGAGTTACATGAACATCTACAACAACCAAATACAGCGTGTTTAGAATAATATACAGTTACTTCAGCAAAACAAATAATTATATTTTACTACACTATAACTGCAAACACCAAATACTCAGTTATCCACAGAAAAAAGGAAACCTCTCCATCAGCTGCTTCTCTGTTTGTTCTTCTTGGTGTTAATTCATGTTTATAACGGTCTGACGGCGATTTGACCCAAACTGTGTTTCATCTTTTCCTATATGTATAGGTCCAATACAATCTACAGGGCAAAAATAAAATAAAATAATAATTACGTTAGATTATATCATGAACTCTCGCCAGTATTATTAATCAATTCACAACAGTTTTTATCAAGATACTTTAGGGATTCATGTTTAAAATGACAAACCTCCAGGAGAATTGAGCAGGCCTGGACAACCTTTCTTCTTTTAGCTTCTTGAAATAAACGTGTAACGTTAGGCTAACTAAAAATGACAAGGGTTTGGGCAAAAGTAATTAAAATAAGCTCAAATGAGTTAATTTTCTCACTTACCAATGTAACCGTCGTTCTCACCGTGAACCGTTGAAGTTTAAACAGCGGCGCTCGAGCGCTTTTAAGTGGTCGCTCTTGCGAGAGGCGCGCGACTGAAACTAGCCGCTGTGCAGAGACGGGACAAAACTGATCAGCGCATAGACACACGATCAAGTTGTTTGCAGTTTGTCAAAGATCATTTTATGCATCTGTTTGGAGGGATGAGTTATAAGAAAAGCCTTTTAGAATCTAAATGAAACACTGAAACTCATATGAGCATGTTGTCAATAAAAGAGCTGCAGGGCATTTTACATGACATGATAACTAGAACTTGCAATCATGTTATATGCTGATTAAATAGAAGACTAGTACCTATTAATAAACAGATCAAACTGTCCAGATTGCTAATCACTGCTAGAACACATGCATTTCTACCAGATCAGTTTGTTAGTATAATAATAGGTTGATTCAGTGCAGATGTAAATTTTAAGTTTATTTTCTTTGGAATAAAGGTGTGTCAAAGTAAAATTGAAATAAAAGCTCAAATATAATGTAGTATAATAATTTTAAATAGCCTAATGTGTAAATATACATAAAGCATAGTTTAGCCCAAAGAGCCCTTTTGTGCCAAAAAGTGTTCTTTCTCCTTATATAGAACCTTTTTGGCATAAAGGGTTCTTTGGAGTCGAGTATAGAACCCTAGGGTTCTATATAGAACCCCAAATAACCTTTTTTTTCTAAGAGTGCATAGCTTAGAACACATGCAGCTCCATCTTCTCTTATGCACTAACAAACTACTGCACTGAACTTCACAGTAAAACACTAACAGTATACATCACTAAGTCATATATAAAAGCTATACATACATATATAAGTCTCTTGAAAATACAGTTTACTATGTTTATATTATGGAAATGTGTGTATTGTATATTGAGTACAATTGTCTATTTATTGTATATTGTGCAAATGTGTATATTGTGTAAAGTGTGTATATTGATGTATATTGTTGTTTATGTATATTGTGCCATGGCAGTACAAGCAACAAGATATGAAAAATTTACAGAGTCTTGTACCTAAGAATTTCACCATCGGTACACTTGTGTACATGATGTGTGACAATAAAGAGATTGATTTGATTGATTTGGACAGACCAGGGACTTATGTGAGGATCCTGTTTGTGGACTTCAGCTCTGCTTTTAACACCATAATCACGGAAACCCTTCAGAATAAACTAACCCAGTTCTCCGTCTCCACCTCCGTCTGCCAGTGGATCAAAAGCTTCCTGACAGACAGACAGCAGCTAGTGAGGCTGGGAAAATACACATCCAGCACTCGTACGATCAGCACTGGAGCTCCTCAGGGCTGCGTTCTCTCCCCACTGCTCTTCTCCCTCTACACCAACGACTGCACATCTAAAGACCCCTCTGTCAAGCTCCTGAAGTTTGCAGACGACACCACACTGATCGGCCTCATCAAAGACGGTGACAAGTCTACAGGAGGTTAAGGAGCTGGCTGTCTGGTGCAGTCTTAACAACCTGGAGCTTAACACGCTCAAAACTTCAAAATCACTCTGGACCCCTCACATCCAGCACACTTTCTCTTTGAACTGTTACCGTCTGGTCGACGCTACAGAGCTCTGAGCACCAGAACGACCAGACATAGGAACAGTTTCTTCCCTCAGGCAATCCATCTCATGAACACTTGACAATACACGTGGAACACACAGCACTATTATACACTTATCTAACACACATGCTTAGTCTACATTTCAAATTTGCACATAATATAAATGTACATACTAAACGGTCTATTGTAATATACCTGTACATACAACTGTCAATTTGTATATTGTAATTCACTATTTCCTTGTTCTATTTTTATTCTTTTATTATCTGTGTTTTTGTTCTGTCGCTGTCATTCTGTTGCACTGTGGAAGCTTCTGTCACGAAAACAAATTCCTTGTGTAAACATACCTGGCAATAAAGCTCCTTCTGATTCTGATTATTTTACTAAAATAAGAGGGATCAAAATGCATGTTATTGTTTATTTAGTACTGACTTGAATAAGATATTTCACATAAAATATGTTTACATATAGTCCACAAGAGAAAATAATAGTTGAATTTATAAAAATGGCCCGGTGATGGAGAGGTGTACATTTTTCTTATTTTGCCTAAATATCTTTCTTTTTTTCCATTTAGTACTGCCCTTCAGAGGCTACAGAAGATACTTACATGTTTCCCAGAAGACAAAATAAGTTAAATTTACCTTGATCTTCAAATTTGAAAAGTTTTCACCCCCTGGCTCTGTCAGGGAACTGTCGTGTGTGTGTCATGTGTTCCTGCCTCTTGTGCCCATATTTGGTTTGTTTCCTGTCATATCATTAGTTTAATTCTTATCCAGCCATGTTCGTCTCATTATCTATGATTTGCGTGTGTATTTATAGTTCTGTCTGTTCAGTTTCGTGTTGTCTGGTCTACTCGTTAACCCCGGTGTGTGATGTCCTTGTCTGCCCTGCCATGTCCTGCCATGTCCTGCCATGTCCTGCCATGTCCTGCCATGTCCTGTCCTGATGTCAGTAAAGTGTTATTTGAGTTTATATCCTCGTCTGCGTGTTCCTGGTTCCTCCCTCGTGTGTGCACCGTGACAGGCTCTTAATGCATAAGTTTTTCTTCTGGAGCATCAGTGAGTGTTTGAATCTTCTGTAATAGTTGAGTCCCTCAGTTGTCCTCAGTATGGAAAGATGAATCTCAAAATCATACAGTCATTGTTGGAAAGGGTTCAAATACACAAAAATGCTGGAAAACCAAATAATTTGTGGGACCTGATGGATTTAATAGCAGGCAGTAACTGTTCAGGACAAACAAGGGACTCATGAACAACTAAAAAACATCACAAAAAACAGCTTTGGATCGTTCAGGTAACCACACAGTATTAAGAATCAAGGGGATGAAAACTTTTGAATGTGGTCATTGTTATAAATTCAACTATTATTTTCTCTTGTGGACTATATGAAAACATATTTTATGTGAAGTATCTTATTCAGGTCAGTACTAAATATTAACATGCATTTTGTATGTTCCCTCTTATTTTTGTAAAATAATTAACTTTTTTTTTTTTGCAGATTCTGAAAGGGGGATGTAAACTTTTGACCTCAACTGCAAAAAAAGGGCTGTAATGTAAGAACTGATAAAGCTGTTTTTTTTTTTTTTGTATGTGTGTGTGATGTAACTTGTTTGGCTTTCAAAAGTAGATTTTAACTCTTCTAATAAAATACAGTTTAATAGGTCACATGCCCTGATGGTAGTTAAGTGGCAAACTTGAGTAAATAACAGACAATTTACCGTGATTACCAATGCCACTACATCTTAAATAGTCTTGATAACCTTTTCATTTACTTATGACAGCCTGTGAGAGATGGGATTCCAGTAGGCTAAACATAGCTGTAGGTTGATGAATAAATTGAAGATCTGTCCCAGATATTCACCGAAGCTGCCCAGGTGACCAAAGTTTTGTTACGTCCGCAAGTACAGTCATTTTTTATTCTACCTTACTAGTAAACTGTTTTTTTTTTTGGAACATATAGCATTTTCATATAGCTGTATTGTATGTGTGTGATGTATTGAATAAAATGTATTGAATTACAAGTGTCTTCATATCTATATGCTGCTGGTCATCTAGTCAGTTTAAGTTTTCCAGGAGAAACATACATGAATCTTTTTTTTTTTTTTTTTTTTTTTTCTGTTTGGAATTTAAGCTGGTTGAAATTTATTACATTTTTGAAACATTGCTCTCAAATGTTTGAGTGTACGTATGTTTATTTAAAACCTAAATGAAATGTCCCACATTTGTGTTAAAAAGAATATTCTGCTTACCAGGCATTTTGTAAAATGTTTTATTTTGGGTACAAGTTCTTGCCCTTTTTTGATTAAAATTAATTTATGCAGAACTTGAACCTTGTGTAGGGATTCAGGAATGTGGTCGGATGAGATCTGAAAAACGATAATGTTTCAGTAATGCAGACAAGCAACAGCAACAACAAAAATATACAGCACCTGCCGCAGTATTTCAATCATTAAAACAGCCGTGCATTCAAAGGGAAAAATGCTTAACATGCCCTATTAAAAGTTACAATTCAGTAAACAGCTTACTGATGATGGCTACTCAGGCAAGCAGATCAGCCTAGAACATTAACATAATATGTTAAACTGCACACTGAGCGTTTTCTGTGTAATGCTTTTTTTTTTTTTTTTTAATGCAACAAGTTGATCATGGTCCAGTTATGATATTGTGGTGATTTTGTAATGTGCCGCAAGGTAGTTAGTAAGACTATGGAAATCAGTAATAATGCAATGATGGTCAGTTCAGAGTATTTTATCATTTCGGCCAGTTAAAACTGGAATCATTTAGTTATCTAAAAATCTGCTCAGTTTCAGTAAGTCACTCAGAAAAACCTGTTTCTCAAGCATGTCGTCATACAGATGCATCAGGTATCAAAGATGTATCTTGACTGTTGAGCTAGAGAGCATAACGTGTCTGTCTGTCTGTGTGTTCATACAGTGAAATGGCGGAAGCCAATATTTTAGTTGATCAGGATGAATTTATTTGTTCAGTGTGTCTGAATCTCCTCAAGGATCCAGTGACGATTCCCTGTGGACACAGTTACTGTATGAGCTGCATCTCACAAATCTGGAATCAGGAGGATCGGAAGGAAATCTACTGCTGTCCTCAGTGCAGACAGTGTTTGCTCAAATGGTGGAGAAACTCAAGAAGATGAGACTCCAAGCTGCTCCGGGTCCTCCACCAGTTCCTGCTCATCCTCACAGTGGATCTGGAGATGTTCAGTGCGACGCTTGCTCTGGAATAAAACAGACAGCTGTGAAGACGTGCCGGGAGTGCTGGAACTCTTACTGTCAAATTCACCTTGAACAGCATGAGAATCTCTTCAGAGGTAAAGGACACAACTTGATACATTAACATGGAAAACCAGAAAACCTTTTCTCAGGTTTTTCAATATTTGTGTTTCATGCAGGCACATTTGGAGGAGACTAAGAAGAAAATGATTCTGAGAATTCAGAAGAGAGAGAGAGATCTTCAGGAGCTGAGAGAAGCTGTGGAGTCTCATAAGGTGACAAAGATAAACTGTTGACAGCTTGAAAAGGATGGGAAATCCTGCCATTTGTTTCAAATCCATTCTTTCTTTAAAGAAGATTATGAGACGTCAAGAAGAAAATCTGAGCTGCCTTTTTCAATACATCAAAAATGGACAGCAATTTTTTTGATGACCCAAAATAATGTGTGATATTTTCAGAGAAAATCAGGTAGTTCTTGACACAAAACGAGTGTATGGCTTTAGAGGACCTTGAATTTATTGCACAAGTATTTTTAATGGTACCTTTATAATACTTTTTATGCATGTAAAAATCACTGTCCACTTTCATTGTATGGAGAAAAAAACCCTAGCAGCTTTGTGATCCAGAAGAGAGAAAGCCATACAGTGAATGAAAGACAAAAAATTAGGATGCATTTTTGGGTGAACTATTACTAAACCTCTCCTCCACTTGGTCAATGACAACCATGAGCGGATGAGCTGATAGTGATGTGTTTAACAGCGCTCTGCACAGACAGTAGTGGAGGACAGTGAGAGGATCTACACTGAACTCATCCGCTCCATTGAGAAACATCGCTCTGAGTTGAAGCACCTGATCAGAGATCAGGAAAGAGCTGCAGTGAGTCGAGCTGAAGAACAACTGGAGCGACTGGAGAAGGAGATCAATGAGCTGAAGAGGAGAGACGCTGAGCTGAAGCAATTTCACACACAGATGATCATATTCATTTCCTCCAGGTGACAGAGATCTTCTCAAACACTGAGGACTTCAACCAGCTTCTGTAATTACAGGGAGTTTGTCTTTTTGTCTTTGTAGAGTTTGTCGTCTTTCTCTTTCTCTGGAGACAGCCTCACTGTCAATTCTCAGCTGTCTTTTGACAATGTATTGAAATCCGTCTCTCAGCTCAGAGACAAACTGCAGCGGTTCTCCAGAGAGACTATAGAAAACATTTCTGGAACAGGTAAACATTAATTTGGTCTCAGAAATGAAATGAAATGAACTGGATATATTTAAAAAATGATTTCCTGTTGACATGAGAATTAAACTGCAGATGTGTTTTGATGTCTGTAGTGAAAACCATCCCGATCATTCAGACTCCTGAATATGACACCAAGCAGGACTTCCTACAATGTAAGTTAGAAGAAAACCCACACACCCTTACCAAAAAGTAGTATACTTCAAGTTTATTTTATGTATATATATATATGTATATATATTAAGTATACTTAAGTAAAGTTCAAGTATATTTTTAAGTATACTTTATGTAGTAAGTATACAAATATCAGTAGTATATTTCAATACTCCTTGGGACTAAATTTCCCACTTTCTTATATGAAAATATACTTTAAGTATAACAGTAGTAAATTTTGAGTACACAACTAGTTTACATCAATGTTTTTAGCCTGTACTGCAACTATACGAAAAGTGAACTTATAGGTATACTGATTGTTTACTAACTAAATACTTAGTATTATTTTTAGTATACTTTGAAGTATAGTCTCAGTAAACTACTAGTTAAGTAGTTTTATACTGCAAGTATACTCGTACGTTTTCATTAAGTGAACTTTACATCATACTTTAAGTATAGCCTACTACTATTTCCCTATTTAGGTATTAATTTGTATGTATTTTTTTATATGAATATCTGAACAAACAAAACAACAAAATAAAGAACAGGGTATCTGCTTGTAAACAAGTAAAAGTATAGCTCAAATATATTTTTTTCCAAAGTATACGTCATGTCAACTTAAAAGTCATTTTAAATATATGTCTGAGAACTACATAAAGCCCATTTCTGAGAAGTACATAAAAGTGCACTTTCCTATTTTTAGTTTAAAAAGTATACTAATATCCCCCTTGAATGAACTTCTCTGTTGTAAGGGCAAACACTTGTTAATATGTTTCTATAGCAGTTATACATGTGCAGTGTAGAGTAAATGCTAAGTGCAAGTATCATGATGCCAACTGCTTTACAACTGTTTATGACATCTGTATGGCTGCATTTGGACTAGCATACTTCCCATACTGCCCAGAAGTGGTAACATCCATGACGACATCGCTGATTTGTTGTTTTATTTTGAAGGCGGGACTTCTAGTGCATAAATTTAAAAATGGCATATTTAAATTTCTCCTTTCAATCTTTGTGTGTTCCTTGGGGCAGCACGTAACTCCAATCTGGTGTGAAATCAAACCATTTCAAACCAGTTTTCTAGAACCGGTGACAGCAGATATGCTGCAATTGGTTTTATCTCTGTTTCTAAAATATAATTTTTGTATCCATCAGATTTCCGCCAGCTCACTCTGGATCCAAACACAGTGCATCCTTGTCTCTACCTGTCGGAGGGCACAGTGATCACTTACACCAACACAATCTACAATTATCCTTATCATCCAGAGTGATTTGATTACGCTCAGGCGTTGTGTAGAGAGAGTGTGATGGGACGCTGTTACTGGGAGGTGGAGTACAGCGGTAGTGCAGGTGTGCATATAGCAGTGGCATATAAGAGCATCGGGAGAAAGGGAAAGAGTGTGCATTTGGATCTAATAATCAATCCTGGATACTGTTCTCTTCTCCCTCGAGGTGCTCATTTAGTCACAACAGCATAAACACTGATCTCCCTGTAGTGTCCAGCCGTAGAATAGGATGTGGATCACAGCTCAGGGATTGTGTCCTTCTACAGCGTCTCAGACACAATGAGTCTCATCCACAGAGTCCAGACCACATTCACTCAGCCGCTCTATGCTGGGTTTGGATTAGGTCTCTACTCAGCCGCAAAACTGTGTCGTCTACGCAGTTGAGTTCTTACATAGCCAAGTCTGCTGTGATCCTGCTCAAAATTTTGTGTAAAGATATAATGGCTCTACTATCAAAACATAAAGTTGTAATAGCTGTGTTAAGTGGATTTATGGCATGTTTGAGCAGCATTAAACATCTAAATGCCACTTCAGAATTACTTATGTGCCTCCTTTGGTACTTCTACTGACCTCAGATATGATAGCGTCATCAGATTGATCAGAAAATGGTTGTTTTGTGAGAAGTGGGAACTGATAATCACTTGTGTATATAGAAAATGTAGATGTGGTGTGATTATTTGTAAATCTAATTATTCTTGGCTTTTATGGAATTTGATGAAACTCTTGATTTGTTTCATCTCACGTTGGGTTTATCAAGGAAATGGCTTTATTTTTTTAAATATACATGTTTGTTGTTTGGTTCAAGCAAATCGGTACAAGACAATTAGTGGACTTATATAATCTTGGGTCTCCTTTGTACAGTTTTGCAGTTATGTCTGAAAATACTATAACCCATTACCTGCAGTTCAAGTGACGGATGAATAAAGAAAAAGAAATCCAAGACTGAGGTGTTGTTTTCATTGTAACTCAGATCTATGCAACTGCTTTCCTTCATTATTAATATGATTAATTCATGAATTTGAATATGTGTATATATATATATATATATAGTGGTGTGAAAAAGTGTTGGCCCCCTTCCTGATTTTTTTATTTGCCACACTTTAATGTTTCAGATCATCAAACAAATTTAAATATTAATCAAAGATAACACAAGTAAACACAACATGCAGTTTTTGAATGAAGTTTTTTATTATGAAGGGAAAACAAAATCCAAACCCACATGGCCCTGTGTGAAAAAGTGCTTGCCCCCTAAACCTAATAACTGGTTGGGCCACCCTTAGCAGCAACAACTGCAATCAAGCGTTTGCGATAACTTGCAATGAGTCTGTTACAGCGCTGTGGAGGAATTTTGGCCCACTCATCTTGGCAGAATTGTTGTAATTCAGCCACATTGGACAGTTTTCGAGCATGAACCGCCTTTTTAAGGTCATGCCACGGCATCTCAATAGGATTCAGCTCAGGACTTTGACTAGGCCACTCCAAAGTCTTCATTTTGTTTTTCTTCAGCCATTCAGAGGTGGATTTGCTGGTGTGTTTTGGATCATTGTCCTGCTGCAGAACCCAAGTTCGCTTCAGCTTGAGGTCACTAACAGATGGCCGGACATTGTCCTTCAGGATTTTTTGGTAGACAGCTGAATTCATGGTTCATTTATCACAGCAAGTCTTCCAGGTCCTGAAGCAGCAAAACAGCCCCAGACCATCACACGACCACCACCATATTTTACTGTTGGTATTTATGGCAAACACTTTTTCACACAGGGCCATGTGGGTTTGGATTTTGTTTTCCCTTCATTTAAAAACTGCATGTTGTGTTTACTTGTGTTATCTTTGATTAATATTTAAATTTGTTTGATGATCTGAAACATTAAAGTGTGACAAACATGCAAAAAAACAAAAAAATCAGGATGTATGTATGTGTGTGTATATATATATATATATATATATATACATAGCACTTTTCTATGTTAAAGATTGTTTTTATAAATCTGAAGGTTGGCTTAGATGTAATATAAACTAGGCAGGAAGTCAGGTGAGGTTTCAAGACATGTCATGACAGTTTAATATTAACAATCAGATACAAGTATGTTTCAGAATTGTTCAGCTCTCAGATGTGAGTTTCTGCAGGGTGAATTTCAGACGCTCTCGAGCACTGCTACACGGCTCCAGCAACTTATTCGGCCTGTATATAAAATAATCAAACCCATCACATAACACTGTTAATGACAAAAAACGTTCATTAAATGTAAACACTACTGTTTGTTGGGTTACCTGGCCATGAAAGCATTCAGCACAGTGATGTGTTCTCGAGGGAAATAACTCTGTTTCACTGCATGCTCCAAACACTGTAGATGTCCTGGGACGACCTTCACCGGCTTCAGCTTGTCTTCACTCTACAGCGAGAGAGAGGAACATCAAAACACACTTTCCATCTTCAGACCCAACAGTTCTAGCCATGGTGAGTGATGAAACCAATTGCATTTCTATTAGGACAGGGGTTTCTGAGGGTCTTAAAATGTGCTAATTTTCCCTGCCACAAGTGAAGCCCTAAAAAGGTCCTAATTGGAGCACTATAAAAATGAACATCTTTGTTAGTATTGGTCCAAACATTTGTACAAATATCTAAACATCCTTAAATCAAGAAATTTATTTTCAGAAACTAAAGAAAATGGAGTTAATGCAAAAAACAAGAACATCTGTTAATGGGGAATGAAAGCTTGTTTCGCTTTGAAGTTGATTTTTCTGAGCCCATTGAGATTATATATTATATTTATTATATTATAATTATATTTACCACCACACCAGCTTAACTAATATTTTATTCAATATATATTTATATATGCACACATATTTTTATATTTATCATTTCATCATATTTAAAAAAAAAAAATACTGTTCAGGTGAAGAGTTAATGGTGAAATCAGCAATGAGCATCACAGTATCACAGCACTTACAAAAGTCCATATTATGGCTATTAATTTTTTAATTTTAAACCTGCGTGTACCCGCCCACATGCAGGACTCTTCTTCACCCCTGTGGACAACATAATAGACAACTTTGGCCCCAGAGAGTGACTGTAAATTAAGTTTACATTGAATATGTTTGAAATTTCATTCTGCATCTTCTGAGATTTCATTGTAATCCTCCTCATAAAGTCACTGAATTTTCCATTAACTGTTCACCTGATTGCGTTGCCGTCTGTTTGGTTCAGGAGATATGACACAAAATACATAATTTGGTTATGGCGGAAAGTAAAAAGGTCGCCATGGCAACCACGAGGTGTTTTTGCGATGGCTCCATTTCTGAAAATGTTTAGGGCCACAAACTATACAAGTGTACCAAGTTTCATTCTTTTATGAAAAAGTGAACATTGTTTTAACATATCACCTGGACTATTATAGATTTTTATTTATAAAAATGAACATTAAGACTTTTTATACATGTTGTATATGCTATAATAGCATGCTTAAAGTTTTTCCCCCCCTCATATAGTTTAAATTATCTTCATGGGTCTACATTAAAATTTACACCTTTATATTTGAGAAAGAGGGTTGTTTGCAATATTTGACATAAAAAAAACAACAATTCAGTACAATTTCAAGCTGTTTCATGCACAGATTTTGTAGAATGGTTAGATAAACACACGCTTTAGTGAATGTGGCAATAATGTAATCCTGATTTCACAGCACCATAATCATGCCCACATTGGTACATAAAATGGCATTCATAACCTAATTTAGTTACATGATATTTCCAAGTGAAAAAAAACAAAAAAAAAAACAATATGTAAAATCTATTAGCAAACAGATTAGCTCAGCTTTCGCTCCCAGTCTGAATGCGCTAAACGTTTGTACCTTCAACAGTCCGAGCATCACCAGCAACGGTGACATAAAACTCAAGCCCTGGAAGGAGGGTGTGAGGAAGGCTTTACTCAGCACTGCATCTGAAACACACAGACACACGAGAATCAGTCAGACGTCTCAGATCGTCCAGCAGCCATCTGACGGATGTTCAGCTCACCGATGCTCTCCAGCACGGCTGATTTCACCTCGGCGTCGTCTTCCTTATACACAGACGAGATCTTCAGAAACACTTCCACTATCTTACTCACATCCGACACGTCCACCTGCGGAAAACACGCAGGCGCTCAGCACTGCGACTGTCGCAATTATTACACACGGCGCTGGGAGTAACTAGTTACATGCAACGGAATTAGGTCATTTAATTACAAAATAAATGTAATTGTAATCTGTTACAGTTACGGAGAAAAAATGTGTAATTAAATTACAGTTACTTCGAAAATGTTAACAATTACAAAGGGGGGTTTCATTTAATTTAGTTCAGTTTCTCAGAAAACAAGACTGTGTTTATTTTGCATATCAAGTAAATATATCTTGTTAAGATATTTGTATTGAAAAACAAGATACGGAGGAAGATATTCATATTTTTGCAGTGCATGCAACATTTAATCCCTCAGATTTGTGAATTTAAGACTTTCTGCTCGATTTAAGACCTTTTTCAGGCCTTAAACTGTAGAAGGGTGAGTTTTTGAGAGCCACAGAAACCCTGAAATTAATATAAAAGATTGTAAACGTCACAATCTGGAAAGACGGACCTGCTGCTGGATGAGGAAGCTTCTCTTTGTGCCGAGTCGCAGGAGTTTGTCTGGAGATGGAAAGCTCAGGAAAGACGAGACGTCTGGAGTACGAGGCGCTGAAGGCGGCGTTGAGAACTATGTAAACAGACACACATTTATTTTGTTCTCACTTATGTTTTCTGTTTTGTAATGTTGATTTGAATTGTGCCTCAAATGGGAAGAATTGACAGTTTGATCAAACCTGGTTTAATTCACTCTTTTCTTCCTCTCCTTCTCCCTCCTCTTCTTCTTCCTCCTCCTCTTCCTCCTCCACATCTTCATCATCATCATCATCCTCGTCGTCCTCCTCCTCTTCATCTTCCTCAGGTTCTCCCTCGTCATCACTGTGACATGAGAAGGAATTACGCTCCATTCATTCGGAATCATGTGAGAATCGAAAGCAGGTAAAGGATTAAAAATATCTCTTTTTTGCATTAAGATGAAGATCATTTTAAATGTGCTGAATGCTCATGAATGTCAAAATGTTGTTTTTTGTTCGGGGTGTGTTTGATACCTCAGAGAGCCCAGTTTGTCTGCCATGTTCATGTTCTCCATCACCTCTCGCAGATTTTCACAGCCTTCTTCACCTAAACTGTTACCTAAAGACAAACACAATCAAATATATGATGTGGATGTGTTTGTGAATGTTGCTGCAATGTGGATTTTTTTAATTACACAAGTTTATGTCAGTGACGTTGTTTTAGTATTATTTATATACTATTATATAGTTTTTATTAACCTTTGTTAATTTTTTATATATACTAATATTATATTAATTAATATTTTTGAAACTTTTATTTTCATTTGAATTTTTGTTCAAATTTTAGTCGTCTTTTTATATTACTTTTTGGATTTAATTTACTCATTATTTCAGTTGTAGTTTTAGTATTTATTTATTTACAATGAACAATTTATTTTATTTTTTAAATAGTTAGTAATTTTGCTGTTTTTGTGTAATTTTTATTAGTTTAATACACACATTTACATAGATTTTGCTAATCTTTATTTAAATGTATAGTTTAATTTAATTTTTTTTATTTACATTTCAGTTATTTTAGTACATATATTTAAACTAAAAATGTTTATTTCATTGGAATTTGTTTTAGATATATTTCAATGAACATTTATTTTATTTTAATTAAAAAAAGTGTTTTAGTTTTGTTAACTGTAATAAACCACAGTGATTTCTTTATCACTATTAGTGTATTTTAACATTTCAACAGTGTTATGTATTAGATGATTAATATCAATGGGTTAACTTTCCAAGCAAATAGACAAATACACAGCCTTGACATAACGTTTAATCTTAACTAAATCTTAAATGTCTTTTAAAGACTGTCATAGGTTTATAACCTGTTCATCACCATCTTTTTGAGAACCAAACTTGACTTGAATCATTAACTATTGCTGATTGTTCAGATGTTGGCAGATAAATCATGACAATGCTGTGATGTTTTTTTTCTGTTTTTATGTATGTTGGTACCATTCAGGTCAAGTTTTTCAAACTGATCTTTATGCTGTACGGATTGAGCCACTTCCAACGCAGCATCCTCTGTGATTTCCCCAAAAGACAGATTCAGCTCCTGGTGAGAGTGAGACGAGCATATTTACCGATTTAGCTTTTTTCATGTCACCAGTTAAAGCTCTTTTTCCAAGACTACATAGCATAAATATTGATCACCTATCAGTACCTTGAGTATCGGCAGTCCTTCTCTCAGGGCCTCTGCTATGGCACTGGCTCCTTCAGACCGAACAAGACAGTCGCCAAAATTTATCACCTGCACATTGCGCAGGTGTTTCAAAGCCTAACAAACAGAGAAACACATTTGAAATGAAGGCTATTTTGCTTCCTTAACGTTTCTTCTTTCATACTAGTGAAAAGAAAACATCCAAAATAAATAGTTTAAATGTTTACTCATTTTTAACAGATACATTTTTGTATTTCGCTGTTTATGTCATGCAGCTCTTCAATAATAAAAATAATAATATATTTTGCAGCTAAATTGCAGTATCTGTTTTCCAGTGTACCTGTGCCATGGCGATCGCCCCTCTCTTGGTGAAAGTGTTGTCGTTGAGGTTCAGGACTCGCAGTTGTGGGTTGTGCTGCATTGCTGTGGCTAAAGCTGTGACTCCTGGGTGATTGATGCCATTCTGGGGCATGTGTACTTCCTCCAGACTGCCAATCAACTGAGAAGATAAACCAACGCCAATAGATCAATGGAGAAGATAAAGCAGTGGACCAATGGACCAACACCAGTGCACCAATGGAGAAAATAAAGCAATGAACCAATGGAGAAGATAAAGCAATGGACCAATAGACCAACACCAGTGCACCAATGGTGAAGATACAACCATGGACCAGTGGAGAAAATAAAGCAATGCACCAATGGACCAACTCCAGTGCCCCATGGGTGATGGTCCATTGACCCATTGCTTAATTTTCTCCATTGGCGCACTGGTCTTGGTCCATTGCTTTATCTACTCCATTAATCCATTGCTTAATTTTCTCCACTGGTGCACTGGTGTTGGTCTATTGCTTTATCTACTCCATTGGAGAAAATAAAGCAATGGGCCAATGGACCCCTTGAGGAGATAAAGCAATGAGCCACTGGACCAATACCTGTGGATCAATGGAGAAAATAAAGCAATGGACCAATGGACTTTAAAGCAATGAGTAACGGAGAAGACAATATAATGGACCAAAGCCAGTGGAACAATGGAGAAGATAAAACAACACCATTGAACAAATGGAGAAAATATGGCAATGAACTAACACCAAAGGATTAATCAGCTGAGGGAAACCGAACAACATCTGCAATGGACCAAATGACAAAGGTCAGCAATCAGGTAGATTTTAAAGCACCAAATGACTGAAAATCAAGAAAATGATCAATATTATTCTGGAAGATTGTAGCTCAGGGTCATTTCTCGTATGGTTCAGCACCTGAAAGGCCTGCGCCAGCGCTGTGGCTCCATCGTTCTCCAGTCTGTTCCTGCCTGCGATGAACACCTTCAGCTGCAAGGGGGCACCGAGCGCACTCGACTGCTTATGACACACCGTCAGAGCTGCCGCCAGGATCTAAAGAAGCAGGTAACACCAAATTTCCAGAGAAATAAATTGGAAATATAATAGAGCACAACAGTGACACCCACTTTTTAAGGACATGAAGACATCAGTATCATAAACCCCGCCCACCTTTCCTCCTCCGATGCCCATTCCACAGTTATTCAGACGCAGTTCCTGCAGCGTGTGGCAGGCGGTGCTCTTCAGCAGCTTCTCAATGCCTTTCACGCCATCGGGTCCGAAAGCGTTATCGCTCAGATCCAGAACCTTGAGCCGAGCTCCAGCCATGATTAACGCGTCACCCAGAGAAACCTAGAGAGGCGATGTTTACAAGCATTAAACGGTCTGTTATAGTCACAACTAGTAACTATGAGCCCACTGGGTTTGTAAAAGTCTTTGCTCTAAAAGATGTTGAATTAAATCATTAAGTGCCCCTCTTACCAGCGCTGGAGGAATCTCAGCTCGCAGGCGGCCGGTAAACATGTCGCTCCAGTGGCAGCACTAACATGAGAGGAAAAACAATAGAGTTTTAATTTGTTTCTAAATTTTACATCACCGTATGGCGACGTGTTTCACTAACATTATTATCAGCACAATATTATCATCTAAATGTGGTTTCTTGCTCTTGGCAGCCAATAATTCAATGCTCAAAACACACTATACTGATTTCCTAAGCAGATATGGTGATGGAAAATATATAATGGAAGGAAATATTATAATGTTAAGACTGTGCAATTAGGTTTTTTTGATAACATTAGTTAACATGAACTAACAATGAAAAAAATCTTATACAGTGTTTATTAGTAAATGTTAATCTCAACATTTACTACATCGATTTTTAAGATCAAAAGTTGTGTCTTTTAACATTAGTTAATGCACTGTGTGTGAACCACATGAATATTTTGATCAACTAACAAAGATACTTAAATACTAATTATTAGTTATACACTGTTATATATAATATACTGCTACATTAAATAAACATACTGCTCACTATTAATCTGTTAACAAATAAGACCTTGTTAAAGCATTACCAATATATTTAAACTTTAAATTATTATTATTATTATTATTATTAAATCTATATTCAAATTACTTTGCAAATCCAAAAATCCTTGGGCAAACGTATAAAAACGTAATAATTTCTCATTTTATTTCCCATCTCATAATTTATATCCATCATGTCGAATTTGTGTTCATCACAAATTTAGTTTTATCTCGCTGCAAATCTTGGTCATATTTGTTCATGTTTTTTTTTTTAATGATGTTGCATAACCTGACATCAGTCTTAATTACATCAAATGACAGATAAATTTGTGGGAAAAACACTGTAGCGTTTGTGTGGACAATGTCTTTGGCATCAGCAACAGAATACATGTAATTTATCGTCTCACGCCTATTAAAATTTGATAAGCTGGTCATTTCGATGCATGACTGGGTGCATTAAATTACTTGATTTAGCATTGTTTTTTTCTGCTGCCTTTAAGCTCAGTTGAGACCTCCTGTTTTAGGCTGTGTTTAGGGTTTGGGAATAAGTCCAGATGATCTGGCACGTGCACCTGCAGGTCGCTCTTCTTCTCCAGGGCTTTAGCGATGGTCTGCGCTGCCTCCACGCCGATGGTGTTTCCCTCCAGTCTGAGCGCACACAGACCGTCAAACTCCTCGATCGCCTTCACCATCTTCTCCACTGCATTACAAAAACACAGCATTACCTCTGATACTCTTTCATAAAACATGCAACATTAGGAGCTCATCGTCAGCTCACCAGACTGAGCGTTGTCCAGTTTAAGGCCTTGTCCTTTATAACTGAGCTCGCTCTCATCGACTTGAGTTTTGGCCAATGAGTCGGCGAGATTTGCCACATCATCTGATGCCATCTTGACAGCAACTGAAGAAAATAAATAAACACACAAGAGTTTAACTTGATTGCATCTCTTCTGCTAAAGAGACAAAGAAAGCTCATGTGAATTATAAAGATAACATTACAATTAAACCCTCTTCATTATTTACTATTAATGTTTTTACTAAAATTATTACATTTCATGTTATATTTAATCGCATCAAAGATAAAAGTTTTTGTTTACATAATATATGTCTGTGTGCTGTGTGTATTTATTATGTATTATATAAATACACACACATGCATGCATACATTTCAGAAAAATATGATGTTTATATATTTCTTTATAATGAAAATTATATGAATATAACCATACAAATGTAAATATTTTCAAAATATATACTGTATGTGTGTGTTTTTATATAAACATAACAAATATACACAGAACACACACATATATTAAGCAAACAAAAACTTCTTTTGAACGTGATTAATCGTTTGACAGCAGTTAAATTTATTTTATTAATATTAATTTAACTTGATACATATTTAACACTGATAAATTCAACCCATGTAAACTTACTTTGCATGTTAACCCGTTAAATATTCTTAACCGCTGTTGTTCACCCCTAAAGTGATATGTGTATGTTTACATAAATGTATGTCTCTATATGAACATGTGTTGTCACTGACGCAGGATCAGCACGTAAAACACGTTTTAAGAGACGCAGCCTAGTTACAGCCACTAGACACTCGTTCCCGGAACACACTTCGCATATAAATATCCAGTTTGTACTTACAGCTGGTGTTTAATGTGATTTTCTGGGTGCAGATGTAGTTCTGTTGCACCCAGTTTCTTCCTCCCGCTCGTTCTAATGACGTAAGTAGCGTAGACGCGCAAGGGTTCATGGGATTTGTAGTTCGTACATTATTTTGTTTAGCGTGTTGTTGTTTTGTTTTTTCTTTTTTTTCTTTTTGGGGCTTTTACTGTTAGTGTTAATCAAAATTACCACATATAAATAATATACTATTTCTATACATAATCACACTATTTATGGAGTTGCTGTTTTTTTATTGTTTTGAAATTATTTGATCATTGACCAAATTCATCATATATATTGATTTTGTTGGCAAATGTAATTATTAGTAATTTGAAAGAGAGAGGCGGGAGTGTAACATCCATGTTTCTCACAGTGACTGAATTCTTGTAAAGATACTGAAATGCTTGGAGGGAATTCAAGGCCACTGTAATCTGACTCAAACCCTTCCCCAAACACAAGGACACATAAAATACCAGCAAACTAACTGAGGTTTAAGCATATTTCACTGAAGAACAGGTCAATGCATGTTTTTGATTCCTCATGTTCAGTGCTCTTTTTTTTCTTTAAAACTTTTAAGGCAGTTTTTTTCATGCTTTATTGATTCATTGTCACAAGAACAAGAGGTATTACATATTCACATAATAAAATTAACATTAGCTGCCAGAGAAAGAAAAATAAAGGAACAAAATTACATAAATGGCATTGCGTTCAGAGCATGACATTATGTTTCTAATGCTTTTTATGTTTGTTCCAAGAGATTTACATAGAATTTAAAGTCATTTATAAAATGTGCAACATTTGGTTTACATTGAGCCCACTTCTTCTTATGCATATATAATTTTCCGAACAAAATAAACAAATAACATGCTGTTCTTTACAATTCAAATTTTAATTTTCTGTATAAAAAAAGTGCATAAACTATACAAATTTCTCTCAATTTTCTGTTAATATAGAATTCCCAAATCCTTCCGAAATAATCTTGAGTAAATCCTTCCGAAATAATCTTGAGTAAATACAATGAAATAATCTTGAGTAAATGCAATGAACATTTTAAGGCAGTAGTTTAACAGAATCGGATGTTTGTAGCGGAGAGTCACTGTCACGTGATAAGTGTTACTTTACTCAACGCTGCTCAGGATTGGCCAATCACAGACGTTCGCATGGATTACTTGAACATCATAGCGTTTAAAATATGGTGTGTTTTACTTTGCATCCCAGTTATCAATTCTATAAATGAACATGCTCAGAATAATATGCTTTCCACGCTATACACGTTCCCAGCAATGCGAAAAAACGTCCAAATATGTAAACGCGTTTAGGTCGAGCACCTCCCTCTCGCGGAAAACAGTTCTTAGCTGGAAACATTAGTCGGGGTTCACAGCGAGGGAGCGGTGCGATGGTCACACATTTGGCAAATGCCTTGAGATTGATCAGCTGTCAGTCATTCCTCTAATGTTTTACACACAACCCGCGAAACTCCGAGGAAAGCGCTTCTTGTCGCGGTTTTCTCCGGACGCAGGTGAGTTCAGAGTCTGACTGGAGTTATATAGAAAGTTTGTGAGTTCACGGCTGTGACTCTAGTGCGACCTTATTCTGAGGGGCTTTATGGGCTATTAGACTGTCGTCCTGAATGTCCAGCTGCTTCGGTTTCGTTTTTGCAGAAACGGGTTGTCTGCAGGAGGGAAGAAGCGAAGTCGAGTGAGTTTGGGCGTGTTTCAAATCTTCTACTAACGTTACAGGAACGGGCTTGAGTGTCATCCACCGAGGGAACGTTCTCAGATCTTTGACTAACGTTCTAACAGAACTCTCAAAGTTACAAACATTCTTCCAGAAACGTTCTCATAACGTTAACACAAAAACTTAGTTTTTCTAAATCCTTTAGTTGCCCTTACGAAAATTTAACTATGGTTTTTACCACAAATAAAACCAAAAACATGGTTTACCGTAGTTTAACCATGATGTCAAGTGGTAGAACTGTAGTTATACAAAAGATAATCAACACGCCAAAAAAACATGGTTACTACAGTTTTACTACAATAAATCCATGGTTAATTTTCGTAAGGGTGAGCTTTTTTTTGGTGATTCAGAAGTAAATTCCCCATAATGTTTGTAAAATGATACAATTGAACGTTCCTGTTATGCTTTCTTTATATAACCATATTTGAAACATTTGAAAATGTAAGTTAATAATCAAAGATTTGATCATTTAGAAAACGTCCAGTAATAACTTTTTGGTAATTTTACAGTATCTTTAGCAAAGTATTTTTTTAATAACATTCTTGTGATAGCGGCATCCTATAATAATAATAATAAAAATGCTGACATGAAAACGTATAAATGCACTGCTGTAAATGCATAAATATACTGTACACTGTCATGTAATTATTTCAAACTTTGACGCTTTAGTATTTGGTGTACACCGTGTGTTGGGTTTATAATGCACACTTTTAAGAAAGCATTGGTGTTGTTTGAGGCTGTAACGGTGAACAGCTGGTAACCGTGAACTTTTGCACATGTTTGTTTGTTTTTCAGGGCTGTGATGGTCAAACATGAGCGGTGAGCGTCAGAAGCGCCGGGAGGAGATTCAGAGAGCGCTGAGCTTCATCAAGTATTAAAGAAATTGATTTTTCTTGTACTTGAAGCATTATTCACTCCTGCTGACTGTCGTATCTCAATCACAGTGTTGATTTTTGGTTGTTTTTCATGTCTACAGATGTTCTCTGCCTTATCCGGACCCTGAAGGCTATGAGGTTGGGCTTGAGGAAATATTTTGCACACAAAAACTCAGGGCCTAAAACTAACTTTTTGCCACACCTGGCAATGGCCGGTGACCTGATTAAAATTTTACCGGCCAAAAATTTCTTTTTGAAACTCTTTTATTTGTCCTTTAATTTACTTACAAGAAAAAAAAAAACATATTTATTGATTTATCTTTTTTTTTTTGTCCTAAAAACGTTGCGATTCTTGTCCTTTTTGTGTTTTTGGCAAACGGAGCAGTCCACCGTGTTACTCCTGTTTCACACATACTCTGTTTGCAGTGTGTATGAGGTGCATTTTTGTTTTTCCGCACCCTTGTTAACGGATTAGAGCAGGGCTATTCAATTAGCTTCATTTGAGGGCCGGATTATCGAACAGAAAATTTGTAGGGGGCCAAGGGGGTGGGGGCCATCCTGATCTCTTTCTGGGGGACCTATACAATTAGAAATTAAATTGAAATTTAAAATCTATAAAAGGTTAACATCAATCAATTTAAAAAAGTAATCACATGCTTCACTGTGATTAATCGCATATTTATATTGTTATAATTTCACATTGAACCTCCAAATTAATGGAGAAACAACATAAAGATAGTATATTTTATATATGTTTTTAATGGCATCTTTTTACAAAGTAGCCTATTATTAATGAAGCATTAATACCAATACTGGTGTCTCTATTAAATGCATTTTCCATCAAGTTTACCTATTAATTATAGCCATTCAACATATATAATTGAAAGCCATTATTTTTAGCATTTAATAGGCTCTGAAATATTAAGTGATTTTAAAACAATCTTCAAATGAACTATAAATTGTATATGCATAAACTATACAGATTAATCTTATTCAGCTACAAAAGTTAATCAGCGACCAGAGCAGTCGAGCGATTTCTCTTTTTCTTTTGTTCTTTGATTTGCATCAATGACAGACTTCAGCAGGTTTTTCTTTCAAATCAGCGCTGTCTCTTTAAAACCTGATGCACATACATATCCTATTTTCTCCAAACTCCTTGCGGCCATTTAAGACTTTATAGCTCATGACTATGTTTACAAGGTAACTGGCGTATTTTGAAATAACTGTGTGTTTTTGTCCATTGAAGCGCTACTGGTGCGCTGTCTTGGTGTATGCACACAGCAGAACGTGCAGCCTTTCAAACTATAGCCTACTTCACTGCACCGTTTAGTGTATCCCAGCCAGGTATGTGTCGCCACACTCTCATGTTATGAAGAGAAAAGATAATCTTCCGAAATGAAGCAGTAATATCTTCTCAGACAGAAGTTATTAGAACCGTGTCTCTAGGTGGCCATCACACTGCTCTGTTTGTCTATTATTGGATTCGCTCTTGTCGCTTATGAACAGCTAATCACGATGAGCTTAAAAACTGTCTGTTGTTTTCACTACATTGCATTATGTTTCGTAAAACTTTTACCCGCCAACTGGCGACTGACACTGTTACATTTACTCGCCAACGCTGATCTTTACTCTCATTTGGTGCTTGGCGAGTGTTAATTTTAGGCCCTGCAAACACTTATCTAAATGCAGACAAATTCAGATTTTCTCTCTGAAGCAAAGCTAAGTAAAGTAATTTAGCATGATTGGACCAGTTTGAAGACGGTCTTGTATAATAAGCTGTCTGTTTGTTTCTTCTGTGCTGTTGTTGTTCTTCAGGGGTTTGTGGTTCAGCTGGTGTGTGATCTCTTAGACGAGGGCAATGCCGTGTTTCGAGAGGGCGACTGGATGGAGGCGCGTGATCATTTCAGCGAGGCCGTCAACGTGGCGCTTTACGCTCAAGCCGAGGGGCTGAACGTTCCCACCGCCCTGCTGGAGAGTCTGTATATCAACCGTGCGGCCGTTCATCAGAACATGGTGAATTTGACACCAAGATCTATGTTCTTTTGTAGGCCAAACCAGAAGTTAGCATCGATCAGCTTCTTTAGACAAAAACCCAATGGGATTTTTCTATTGGCTTTTGGATTGTTGTAGAAAATAAGCTCTGAGAACAACCAAAGTTTATGATTCTTGGACGTTTTGCTCTTTAGGATAATCAGAACACCACTTACTTCTAGGAATTTTGAAGCCTAAATAAAATGGCCAGAAGATAAAAGCTAAACATAGACTATAAACAAACTACACCATGGTAACATTTCAAAAAATCACAAGAAGGTTTACTAATGTAAGTTATGTCATAGAATAAAATGTAAGAATATCTTGAGCTTATTTCTAGCATTTATTAATATTTAGATTTTTTTGCACCCTCAGATTCCAGATTTTCGGCCAAATATTGTCCTATCCTAACAAACCATACACAGAGTTTCCCATGCATTGACTTATTTGTGACGGACTCGCACAATAATCAAAACTGACCGCCACAAATAGATTTACCAAAAGGCTTTGACTTCGTTGAATAAACATGAGCACTGCACGTTTCAAAATGGAAATCCGGTGCGGGTGTTTTCATATCACTGTATTTCTGAAGGAAACTGAATGTCTTCAGAAAATTGTGGATGTCATTTTCATTTTATCTTGCATATAATGCCTGATAAAGCAGCGTTTGTGAGCGAAGCACTGCTTTGTGTACAAAGTTCCCGGGGAAACCTCTATTTCTCCCGCTCCAACAGCACCTCCTGCTGGCAGAGAATGAATTTGCATATATATGCCGCCACAAATAGATTGCAAGTCTGTGGGAAACGCTGTGAAATCAATGGAAAGCTTATTCAACTTTCAGATGATGCAAAAAAAATGTACTCTAATGACTGGTTTTGTGGTCCAGGGTGACACATTTTATGCTGCAGATGAAGTGATGTGTATTTTCTCTCTGTCTGTGTCAGGGTGAGTTTGACAGTGGTGTGAAGGACTGTGATCGCGCTCTGGAGGTGTGTAAGGACAGCACTAAGGCGTTGTATCGTAAGGCCGTGTGTCTGAAGGAGTCTGGGAAACTGAGAGAGGCATACGACTGCAGCACTGCATGTCTGCTGGCTTCACCGCAGGTAAACAACACACATCTGTGATTGATTATCCTTATGGAAATAAATAAACGTGTGTGTGTGTGTGCTGATATATTAATGCTAAATAAGTGTGATTTATTGTAATTCTTCTGTAATCTAATGGACCCTTTTCGCATTTACGGGTTCTCAGAAGTCGTCAGAGTTGGCAAACCTCAATAGTGGTGAATGGAAACTACAATAAATATATATTTTTTGTTACCATTTTCCCTAATAGTGTTTCTATGACTTTGCATGAGGGGAAAAAAAAACATTGTAAGATTGATAATGCTGGTCAGAAGAGAGAAAGATGTCAAATTTCAAGTCAGTGGTTAGATTAGAAATACATTGGCATTCAATTTTCTGTCATTTAAAGCCAAGGTAATATAACCCAAACTATTGCTATAAATGTACATTATTATCTTTTTAACTGAAATACAGAATATATACACAATATATACATAACAATCTGTGATAAACTGTAATACTGTGATTTTGACTGATGTTTACTATATTTTAGATCAAAATATTTGAAATGTACTTGGCAATAATTGATGAAATTGTTTCCTGTAGAAAAAATAACCTTTCCATTATTACAATATCTTTCAATATTTTCTATTTTATACTGGTTAATATCACTAAAAGGCCAAAACATATGATTTATTTGTTGATGCTTTAATCTACATCACTGAAACTAATTATGTTAATTATTAATTTAAAGCAGATAAAAAAAAGAGTAAACTAATTTATGCACAACTAATGCATTGTAAATAAATAAATGCTCAGCATTCTGAAACATTTAGAATATCACAAGTACTCAAGGAATTAAACTGAAATAAATGGTTGTTTGGCCTAATTAGAAATAAAATTACAACTTAATTTAGTTAATTTCATTCTAAACACAGGAAGGATAATTTACTCATTTACTATTCAACTGTAACTCTTATCTGTTGTTGCCATCTTAAATATGTTTCATTAAACATGCTCTTGATTAGCTGTATCAGGGTCATGTGACAGTCTGGGGCTTGTGATTTCTGTCTGTTGTGTCTCTGTAATGTTTCCTATGTTTTTCAGGATCAGACGGTCAGTAATTTGTCCAAGGAAATTGCAGCCAGTCTGGGCCTGAAAAACAGAAAAGCGTACATCAGTTCTCATGTGAGTACCCACAATCCCGTGCATGCTGTTGAAATATTTTTAACACTATGTTTGAGTGCAATAAGACATGTTTCAGAAAGGTAATTGTATTATGGAGTTTTATTTTCCTGAAATCTATTTCAGAAGGCAAAAGCAGCTGGATCTGAGGAGGACCGTGTCGCACCATCACCTTTAGATGAGGCAGGAAACAACAACTATGATTTTAAACTCTAATAGTGGAGTACAGCTCAGCTAGCTGATGAGTAGATTTAGACATCTTTTGTGTTTGCTTGCAGATTTCTTCTGTTGGGCTGGAGGAAGTGACAGACTCTGCAGGTATTTCAAAGAGACTAATAGTAAGAATGCGGCATGTTTTCCTGCTGCTCAGACAGTAAAGTGTGATGCTAGCAACACCAAGGTCATGCGCTTGATTCCCAGAGAATGAATCAACTGATAAATTTTTTCATTGCAATGTCCCTTTGGATAAATCTGCCTGCCAAATGCATTAATTAACATTAATGTACAAACATTTGGGTGAGTATATTTTTTGGAATTAAATGAGGACACATTAAATTGAGATGCATACTGCAGGCCTTTACACATGCTATTTTTATCAAAAGAAGCCAGTATAATATGTACAGTTCGCTAGTGTTTCATTACAACCGTTTCTGCTGTCTAGTCTGACTCTGCAGCTGATTGTGTTCATGTTTTCTCTGTCTGACAGCTGACTCTGATTGGCCGTCTCCTGTCCTACCCGCTCCGGTCCCCGTGAGCGACTCCCACGAGGCCCTGGGTCTGTCCGGAGCCTTGCCGCTCTCTGTGCCCGTGTCGCAGCCGCTGGACGACAATGAGCTGATGGGAGATGAGCTGGACAGTCTGCTGGACTGCATGTCTAAAGAGGAAGACGCATCGCAGGTAAGCAGTGAGCCACTAACTAACCAGACATATAGATGCAGTGTTTACCACAGTCTTACACACTATTTGTGGCAGCACTCCCCCACATAAATAAATAAATAAACATACACACAAACACATTAGCATATTACTATGCATATTACTAATCAAAAATTAAGTTTTGATATATTTACAGTGGAAAATTGACAAAATATCGTCATGGAACA
The DNA here is from genome assembly GCF_936440315.1 of Barbus barbus. Classification (NCBI taxonomy): domain Eukaryota; kingdom Metazoa; phylum Chordata; class Actinopteri; order Cypriniformes; family Cyprinidae; genus Barbus; species Barbus barbus. Next base: position 42,851,577 of record NC_136731.1, read on the forward strand.
TGATCTTTACTTAATATCCTAATGATTTTTGGCATACAAGAAAAATCGATAATTTTGACCCATACAATGTATTTAGGCTATTGATACAAATATGCCCCAGCGACTTAAGACCAGGGTCTCGCATACAAACACACAACACACACACACACACATATGTATATATATATATATATATCATGCAAATTCATTCTCTAGGGAAATAGCGGGTTCCCCGGTAATGCTATACACAAAGCAGCGCTTCGCTCACAAATGCTGCTTTATCAGACATTACATGTAAGATGAAATGAAAATGACATCCAAAATTTTCTGAACACAGTCAGTTTCCTTCAGAAATACATTGATATTAGGGATGCACGATATGAAATTGTTTTACCGATAATTAATTCCTTCTCATGGCCGATAACGATACCGATAAATTCATATTTTTATATTATAATTTTCATATAATCTGCAGTTTGTGCACCCAGGAGAATACAAAATCTAAGATTCACTGATTAAATTGATATTTTAGTAGCTCTGGCCTAACTATAGCAAACATCAGTCCTGACTCTTCAAATGTTTTTTATTTTTTGTGTAAGGCACCACAATACTTTGTAACAGAAATGGTTTAACAGAATTATGACAGAACTATGGTTTATCTGCAATTAACAACTCATTAACAACAAATTTATATTCAAATATTTCATGCATAAAGAAATGCATCTATTCAGCGTTTTTAGTGCACGAGGATGAGAAAGTTATATAGTCTTTAAGCAGTGTTGGGAGTAAGGCGTTACAAAAGTAATGCATTACAGTAACGTATTACTTTTTGCTGTAATGCAGTAGTGTAAGGCATTACTAATCAATTTTCAGTAATATTTTACTCGGTACATGTTCAGTAACGCTTGCATTACAACACACTTTTAGCCCCCAATTATTATTATTATTATTATTATTATTATTTTAAATTTAATTTAAAGTCGGGCTCCTACTTTATGTCCCTAGGGCCAGGCTTCGGGCCAATATTCACCTCATAGTTTGGACGCGGGCCGGGCCTCGGGCCTGTTTTAGGCTTCTCCTTATCTTTATATTTTAGACATCCATCAATTATTGCTGAAAAAAAAAATAGCCGCGCTGGTGGAAACAACATGAGTTTGTGCTGCCGCGACTGTCAAGATCGACTCGACGGTGTTTAGTGTCCCGCAGCAGCAGCGAGCCATCAGCACAGATGAAGAGTTCTGCTTCAAATACACACAATAAAGCAAAAGCTCCAGCAAACGTGATTACCATGAATGTGTCCGCGGGAAATAATAAGGATTCGCCATCTCCTCGTTAGACGCGCCTTTAGAGAGAAGTGAATCTTCACAGATTTTGAAAAACCTGTTGACCTGCGATTTATCTTATTTATTTATTTATTTTTAAACATTCGTTTCTGATTTAGCCTACTTGGTTCCACAGTATTTGCTGATTTTTATTTTATTTAAACTGTGATATTTTTCCCATTATTTTACATCAAGGTGTATGCAGTCCGTGCCTCAAAACTTTCCATCTCACTAATAAACGTTCTACGTTTTATAATTATTTGTTCCTCAGTCTTTACTGATCTTCAGTTTTGTATAGGCCTACCATGCATATTTAAAATTTGTAAGTTATCTGTTATTTTATATTAGGCATATAGCATGGTGCATTTTTATTCGTTTTGTTAATAAAAGTTAGATATATGGTCTATGTTGTATTTTGTTGTTGCTTGAATTGAATTCATGCCGAATTGCCGTTAATTTAAAAGTGAAAATAAAATACACACAGTGCTTTTGCAAGCTATTTAAGCAAAGGAAAGTGAGAAAACAAATAAAAACAAACAACTGCTTGACGCCGAATTGCCACTAATTTAAAAGTGAAAATAAAACGCGCACAGAGCTTACAAGCTATTTAAAACCGAACGAAAGCGAGGAAAAGAGAGAACCCCCCCCATCCCTGAAAAAAAACTGGTTAACCACTGGTTAATTAACCACTGGTTAATTGACACACGTCGATTAACCAGTGGGAAAATTTCCTCACTGTCACAACCCTACTTGATGCCTTTTTTCCTCCTTTCGGAATCCTTGCTGAACACGCGCTGGAAATAGCAATGGCATTGTCCTCCTCTGCCACCGAGAAAAACTTCCAGACCGGAGAAGACATGTTCACAAATGATGACGTAATGAGCACAACACATGCTGAGAGTCACTGCAGTTTAAAACTGCAATCACTTGCACTCGGAAAGAAGATGAATCTCAGATAAATCAGACTGATTGATTGATTTACCAGCAAGCATACTTTATCGGATCTAGTAATCGGATTTAATTTATTTATCGGAGCAATAAAAATGACGGCATTTTCTCTCATATCGGTCGATAATTTATCGGTCGGATAAATATCGTGCACCCCTAATTGATATAAAAACACCCGCACCGGATTTTGATTTTGAAACGTGCAGTGCTCATGTTTATTCAACGAAGTCAAAGCCTTTTGGAAAATCTATGTGTCAGTTTTGATATTGTGGGAGTCCATCACAAATAAATCAGTGTATGGGAAACACTGTAGATGTGGTGAGTTAACCCTCTCCTGTTTGGTGCTCAGAGCGGAGTCGTTCCCAGCGCTCTGCTGTGTTTCTCGTCTCCTCGTCTTCCTCCTGTCGCCTTTTCGTCCGTCGGGAGTCAGTTGAACTCTCTGGACCTCTTCACTAAACCGGAGCTGAGCTCGGAGTGCTCCAGCGGTGATCTGGACGTGTTGGACTCCATCTGTCCCTCCAGTGGCTCCGTGTCCCTGCAGCACCCTCTGGTGGTGGGAGGAGACGCGCTCGATTCACTGTCTGAATTCACTCTGCCAGGTCTGACCGTTAAACCTACGCAGACTGTCGTGTGACACCTGAACTTGTGATGAGGATGTGCATGTTTTTGTTTCTCTGTCAGGTGGGAAAGTGTGTCGCAGTTTTCTGCCTCCAGTCAAACTGACACATTCTCCTCCTACGGTAAGTCTGATGTTTTTAAAGATGTGAAAGCGTTAGTGCATCTCTGTTTGTTTAATTGGAGTGCGTGTGTTTGTTACAGAGGAATGGTCATGTGACCTCGACTCTGTCCAGTCTCTCCAAGAACCCGCTGGAGCACACGCATGATTTCACTCAAGCCTGCAGCAGCTGCTTCAGCAGCACAGGTGAGACTCTCAGACACTCACAGTCCGCCTGTTCCTCTGTCATCTTTTTATTGATTTATTGATATGGCTATTGTTCTGTTCATCATTCTATCTGTGCTAGCGTTCTATCGTTTTATAGATCTGTTTATCATTTAATCTATCCTGTCATTTTATGCATTGTTTTAATGTTCTAATTGTTTAATTGTTCTGCCTTTCTATTTGACATTTTATCTATCGTTCTGTTTGTTGTATCTATTTACTGTATTATTCTGTCTGTTCTGTTTTATCATTCTTTTTATCGTTCTATATATTGTTCAATTTATTGTATATCTGTCAATGTATTTAGCGTTTTATTTATCATTCTATCATTTTATTTACTAATTTGAATTTATTTATTAGGATTAACCCCTTCATGTACCATCTCGTTTTTGAGGGGGTCCCACAATGCATCACGATCACAACATGGTAGCAAAAAAAACAACAAAACAAAAAACAAAACTACACCAGGCTACAAAACGCACACATTAATTGAAGAAAAAAAAAAAGCAACAACAAATATGAAACAAAACATATATATAAAACATGATTTTATCATTTAAGATGTTTATTAATAGTATATCATTTTATCAATAATATTTTAATATCGTTTTATCATTCTATTATTTACAATCTGTCTGTTTGTTGTTTTGTCATCCTGTCATTGTTTTTCATTTTATCTTTTGTTCTAGTTATTATTTTATTCTAATTGTTCTGTGTATTGTTTAATTGCTGTTTGTTATATATCATACTATTTGTTGTTTTTATTTATAATTTTTTTCTCTTTTGTTCTATCATTTTGTTGTTTTATCTATTTTATTTGTCGTTCTTCATCCTTTGTTCTATTGTTTTATCTGTCTCTCTCAGGTCCAGGTGTGCTGGACTTTGAGTTCAGGCCTGATGTTTCTCACAGATGTAAGAAGGATCTTCTGCTGTGCAGGAGGAGGGGCGGAGCTAACTCACCCTGGAGGCGTATCCGGCCCCGCCCAATTCGCAACAACTTCCAGGCCGCCTTTGTGCTCTGTAGAGGTGCGTCACCAGTTAACTGGTCAGTGACTGATGAACTAGCACCTTAATGTGATGTGATCCTGTGTGTGTGTGTGTGTAGAGGTGTTGGAGAATCAGGTGTGTAGGTACGGAGAGGGCTGCACGTTTGCATATTGTCAAGAAGAGATTGACGTGTGGACACAGGAGAGGCGGGGCTTACTGGTCAGAGAGCTGCTCTTCAATCCGCTCTCGACCAATGAGAGCCGAGCACTCAGCGTCATCGAACTACTGAACATACACACGGGCATGTTTATGTTCCTCTGTGAGGTAACAGTACACAACATTTTACAAGTCTTCAGCTTTATACTGATGGATTTATTTCACATCTGAAACAGGCTGTTACTGCTGGTCATGTGACCTCAGTGTAGCTGCCAGTAGATATAAGTATCACATGATAACGTTCTGTTTATTATAATTGCGCTGCAGTTTTGGAGTTTGCTGCTTTAATTGCATTAGCTGTTTGAAGGATTTATTCTTATTGGTTGTTTTCGTTCATCAGCTGGAAAAAAAAACAGTGATTCCAGACTGTTTCTTTGAAATTCACAAAATATCTTCATGGAACACGATCTTTACTTAATATCCTAATGATTTTTGGCATAAAACAAAAATGGATAATTTTGACCCATACAATGTATTTTTGGCTATGGCTACAAATATACCCCAGTGACTTTTTCAACAGAATGTTTTCATTAAAATGCATGTGATTATCATGGGATCTTATAAAACAGTAGCATAAAAAATATAAAGAGTAGCTTTCATGAGCAGTGATTTGATTGAAGCAACATTATTTTATACAGATCTGTCAAAGTTGAAATAATGAGCTGGTTCACCTGGATCAGTGCTGTGAATGTTGAATCATGTGTTTAGTAAGAACGCATCTCTGTTTAAACTCTCTCTCTGTTCTGGTACTGAAACACATGTGGTCTGTCCTTCCACAGGCCTGTTTTGACTGCAGACCCAGAATGATCAGCAAACGCTGGAAGGAGAATCCCGCTCTGTGTGCGAACGTACCGACTCGACATCAGTTTGACAAGAAGAAGTACATGAGAAACACAGCACACTCATTGTCAGGCGTTAATAAAGACGTCACAGCTGAACAATCCTGGGTCATTTGATATAAGCATGCACAGAGTATCTTTCTGTCTCTCTGTCAGGTGTTTGGTTCACGTGGTGAAGAGCAGCGCTGTGAGTTACAGTAAGATCCGAGTGTTGAGCGCTCTCTGTCAGTTTGACGTGTGTCGTCATGAGCTCTCTTTTGGCTGTAAGAGGAAGGACGGCTGCTGCTTCGCTCACTCGCTCATCGAGCTGCAGATCTGGATCCTGCAGAGAGACACTGGTACGCAAACAACACGCTGTTTACACCTGCTGCTGTCATGTGACCGGAATCATTGCATACTTCACTCACTCAGAAGGCAAAAAAGTATAAAAGTGCACAAACATGACATTTGGAGTATATAAAAAAACAAACATTATTTTAGTCAAGTATCTGTATGAACGCCAGATTCACAGAAAACTTTCTGAATTTGAAAGTCAGGGTAAATTGTGGTTATTTTGTCCTATGGGAAACATGTAAGTGTCTTCTGTAGCTTCTTAAAGGTAGTACTAAATGAAAACAATTGGTATTTAAACAAAAACAACAACTTGTATCCAGTTCAAAAGTTTTCACACCCGCTCTCAAAGCATTCCTTCTTGAGCATCAGTGAATGTTAACTTTTGTAATAGTTGTGTACAAGTCCTTCTTCAGTGTGAAAAGAGGGATCTCAAAATCAGTACACTGCAGGAATGGGTTCAAATAAGCCAAAGACGCTGGAAAACCATAAGAATTTATGGTATCTGGAGGATTTTTATGAAGAACAGTGGGCAGTTTAACTTTTCAGGACAAGCAAGGGACTCCACTATTACAAAAATAAAAATGCGAATGTATGAATATGAATAAAGCGTATGTAAACATTTGACCACAACTGTACCTATCCAGCAGGTGGAGACGCATGAAACTAAACTTCATCTGTGTGTTTTTAGGAATCGCTCATGAAGAGATCGTACAGGAGTCTAAAAAACACTGGAACAAGCACCGTGTGAGTTTCTTCTCAGTTATTAATGAATAGAAATAGAAGTCATTCTTAAATAGTGCTTTATCATTATTTACTTATCCTAGTGTTGTTCTAAAGTAGGATGGCCTTCTTTCACAAATAGAGAAATTTTAGTAAAAGTTCTTCACAAAATTCATATAATGGCAGTGGATGGTGACCACCTTCAAACTTTAGAAAAGAAAAGTTGCTTTAGCATGAACCAAAATGAAATGCCATTTTTTATTTAGTGAAAATCTTGGTTGCTTTTGTGTGTGTGTGTGTGTTGGATCCTTTTAATACTTAGTGTTTCACAACTAGTGAAGGTTGATTTAGTAAACAACAGTAATTAGTACATTTATTTTTATAGAGCATTTCTCAACTCTATATTGTGTTTCCATCAGCCTGCAGTCGTAGCTTCATACTCACCGAACAAAATCACTGCCGCCAAATTAAAGAGTCCAATCAGAACGGAGGAGACGAATGGGAACATGGGCCCTGTGCAGGGAACAGGAAGTGCTGAGGTCAAAGGTCACAGGCTGGAGCTGATGATGATGTTTGTGTGCGGTCAGTGCTGGAGAGATGGGTTGGTCAGTGAACCGGACCGAGCGCAGAAATACTGCACCGCTAAAGCCAGACACAGGTGCAGACGGATGGACTGATGCTCACACTCACACACACCTGAACACAACCGCCTCACGCTCTTCCTCTGTCTGTCTCTCTTCAGCTGGACCAAAGACAGGAGGGTTTTACTGGTCAAATCCCAAGAGAGGAAGAAGTGGGTCGCAGTGCGACCTTTGCCCTTTGCCAAAACCTTTCCTCAACAATACGACGTGAGTAAAAAGTACCTGAAAGAGAGCTTTTCTGGAATCTGCATCTGAAGTGATACTTAGATGTATTTACACCATTTAATGTCTTTTAATGCATTTGACGGTGTTAATGAATGAATCACTGAATCATTCATTCAACCGATTCTTTCAAAAAACTAAATTATTCTGTAAGTAAACACTGTTCATTGCTCAGAGACACAAAACAGTGCTGTGATCTTTGTTTGGAAATATCTTCTTTGGAAAAATTGAGTCAATATTGTGTCTAAAATGAAGGCACTTAATGATAACTTTATTAAACTTATTTTAATTAATTTATTTGTCATGCTGATATCTGGGGGGAAAAAAAACACACTTTGAAGAAGATTGCCTTGAATTTTAAGACTAATAAATCACACGCGTGCACTCTTTTGAGTGTGTTTTTGTCATCTACTCGATGATGTCAGATCACACATCATTACAACAACACTTACCATATTATATTATCGCATAAAATATACTGTATATCGCACACCCCAGACTCAACTTGACTGAAAAAATGAATCCGCTGCAGTTGTGCGCGCACTTATTTGCACATTATTAATGTTTTTAGGAGTCTAACTTGCAAGCGCCAGAGCACTGATTCGTCAAACTTGCTTTCCTGCAGTCTGTGTTGTTCTTCCAACTTTATTTTGTAGTACGTAACAAATATACTTCGGGGAAATGTATCGGAGTTAAAGTATACATATTAATTAGGATATGTAGTAGAGTAAAAGTGAAATTTGGCTGAAATAATATAAAAACTCAAGTACAGTACAAATACTTAACTACTATAATGAATTAATATTTCTTCATTACATTACACCACTTATAAAAACTGTCTCTTTTTAAAGTAGGGATATGTAATGCAATATATTTATTCTGTTAAAAACTCATTTGTTACACTGAAACTGAGCTCTTGAAGTATAACGCTGAATGTTTCCTCACAGATCTGCGTCCATGTGCTGAAACAGCGTAAATGCAGTTACATCGGGAACTGTAGTTTCGCTCACAGTCAGGAGGAGAAGGATCTGTGGACGTACATGAAGAACTACGGCTGTGAGCATTAAATCAGCACTGATGTTCAGTCATAGTCATATGCTGCATATACCAACCAAGTTGTGTGAAGTTCTGAGGTTTGATTTAGGAATTATAGGATTTTTGGGTACAGTTGTTTATGGCAACATTTGTAAAATCCCCTATTATAGCCATCCAAATACTAAAGTTCAACTTTTTTTTTTTTTTTGATAATTATTGATCTAGGCAGTAAGGAGAGTTCTACTTCACTACTTTTGTTGAGATTAAAAAACGTAAGTCGAGAAAAGTAGAATCTAGTTAGAAAGTAGGATTAGTCTTTAAAAAAATCAAACAGCCTATTTAACAAACAGTTTAATTGCCAGCATTTCTTGAAGCAAATTTGAGGTTGGTGAGGAAATCTAATGTATGATATGCATATTGTGTGTAATATACACTCATTTACACTCATATAAAATATGAAAATAGAACCACCTATTGGACATTTTTCCAAATTTGTACAGACCTCTGGAACAAAGAGTCAAACAGGCCACCAATTGTCCATCTGACTGGCCTCAATAGCTGCTGAAATTTGTTTGGCCAATGATAGCTGTTTTTCAAAATATGTGAACAATAGGCAATGCTGGCACAAAGACATTGCCTAACCCCATGTCAATCGTACCAATTACTGGTTTACTACATACTTGGAGCCAAGTTTTTTTCCTGTTTTAACACCACAGAGGGGTCAAGTTCTGCAGGTCTTTGCTTGTGTCCTCAGAATGAGCCAATACATAAATGCACCAAATTTAGTTAAGATACATCATTCTGTTCAAGAGTCATAGCCGTTTAAGTAAAAGTGACCATGCCCAATTTGAACATTTTGGCAGGCCTTTGTGCCAGTGTATCAGGATACTGAAAATGAACTGATATTCATCTCTAGAGAGTCTTTCTCAACTGTTTTGTTTCCTATTGGGCAAAAAACCTAAAACTGGTTTTGCCAAAAAAAAAAGAAATAATAATAATATTCAATATGGTGGGATATTTTTTTTTCATGATAGAAATTAAGTAGTAGATGACTGTGGACGAGGGTTTGTTCGTCTTGAGCCAAGTATTCCAATGATATGAGGCACTTAAGTTTATGACAAAGTGTACTTTCTCATACTTTGTACATGTGTGTGAATTGGGATTAAGTTTCTGAATTAATGATTGAGGTCACATGTTCTCCACTGAAGACAGGGACATCCAGCAGGTGTTTGACGACTGGCTCTCAACCTCCAATCAGAACAGAGCATCTGACAGCACCTCACCATCCCAGCCAATGGAAGAGAAGCAGATCACCATGCCGACAGACTTTGCTGAACCGCTGGTATGTTCCTGCAGGTTAATTTTCACCATTCTCATGTTTGCTGTCCTCTCACATGCTAATCAGTGTTACCAACTCTCGCAAGCTAAGGAAGCAACCACAGCTACAAAAACAAGCCAGATTATTCATTATCATCAATATAATTTATTATCAAATGCTTATCAATAAATGATCCTGCAGCATAGTAAACTGAAACTACTCTGAGTTTCAAGAGCAAAAGCATAAGTTATTTTACAAAAATCATTAAATTGCAACAAAGCGGGAGGACACCCACTATCCTCCAATCACCTGTGAGCAGAATAGTTATGGAGAATAAAACAAGACCAGAGCACTAAGGGAAGCTTTAATATAGTCCCATATGTATAATAAAATAAACTCGAACCATGACGACTATTAGTATTACTGCTAATGATTAATGCATTATAAAAATATTTTACAAGTTAAAATAGGTCCCTTTACTCCCCTGCACCGTTCACCTTCTGCCATGTTTCCTCCATCTCTGTGCATCTCTGTTGGTGGCCTTGTTTGTCTATTTACATCTACTAACGTCACATGTCTGCAACTTAAACACGATTTTACTCCAATAAAGGGGACGAGGGGGCATGATGTGCGATGATGAATAACCCTACAGCATGTTAATTATTGCACTGATTGGCTTTTACCCGCAAGCAGACAGTGTCAGCAATATATTGGGGGAAAAAAATCAACCATAAATGTAAAGCAACCATATTTTTTAATATAGGCCCAAATAATGGCAACCCACGACCTGTGATTTTTATTATTATTTTTTATTTTTTAACACGACCGCAAAAAATGAAGCCCAAAGTCGTGTAAAATATGCGGACTTGGCAACTGTGGTGCTAACGGAGCCGCCTGTGTGTTTGTTACTACAGCTGAACAGTTTCTACTGCCCTCTGTGTGGGAAACACAGTAACAGTGATCGGCAATGGCAGCAGCACATCTACACGGAGAAACACAAGCATAGAGTGTTCAGCGGAGAGGGAGAGGAAGAGAGTCTGGCCTGGTCCTACCGCTTCCCTGGACCCTGTTTCTCCATCTGTCCCAGGTTCACCATCATCAGATCAATGAACATCATCAACAATGAAAGATGTGTTATTAACAGTGGTCTTTGTCCTGATTGGCTGTGGTGTTTGATTGACAGGTTGGAGGATGGCTGTGCTGATGGTGTGAGTTGTGACTTCGCTCACAGTGAGGAGGAGCTTCAGGAGTGGTGCAAACGGAGGGATTTCCTGCGCAAGACGTTACACAAAGCCAGAGCCGAAAATATGATCTCTCCAAATGACCATGACTTTGGCATCTTGACCTTCATACTTCAGGACTAAGCAAACAAGCCAAAATTTGTACTTTGTCTAAGAGAGTTTAATCAGGTGAGAGTTACTGCAGGATCTGATGAGAGTTCACATGTTTTAATCAAGCTGAAAGATGTTAAACTGAACTACATCACCCAGAACACGAGTCTGACGTCTGTGTTTGATGAACGGATCTTTTACTTCATGTTGCTTAAATAGAGAATAAACGCAGTTCAAACGTTTCATCTGTTAGACAGCGATCAGAACATTGTCTTTCAGCTGTTGATGTGCATTTAAGATCCTGGATTTGACCTGCATGCACTATTTGTCCAGGACTTCAGGTTTGACTTTTACTGTAATTCAAGAAAATGAAAATTACACATTGATCACAGTATAATGCAGTAAACATTACTTGTGTGAAACATGTATCGGTTTTTGAATAAATGCTTTTATTTGTATTTTTAAGCAACAGATTTCTTAGCTCTGGTGCTATAGCGTGTATTTCTTTTACAATTATTTTGTTCATGTTCCACGTTCAATTGATATGAATCAGAGGAAATGGATCTTTATTAGAAATCAAGTTGTGTTTCTTCTAGTTTCAAATTTATTTCTCTTGTGCACAAAAAGTCAGTGTTGCCGAGTGTTACAGTCACTTAATATCTTAATATTAATATTCTTGTGTTATTACAACTTTTTAAAAGTTATAATTTATAGGTAAAGTTGTATTTACTTTTTAATATATTGTAATTTCCCAGTCCATACTTGCATTGCAAATGGACATCATCCTCAGATATGGTCTTGAAGCTAGAAATACATTAACCAGTCTCACCTGGTTGATGATTTGCTTGAATTATGCAAATGCAGTTGTGGTTACATGAACAATAGTCTTAGATGTTTGATATTACAGATATGACGCACACTGCTGTTTTCAGTATTGATGGTGAAACAAAGCTTTGAGAAGCACCTCAACCGAATCGTAAAATGGTTCATCATTACTCAAAGCTTCTCAAGAGATTGCACACTAATGACCGATTGTGGTCAAAGCCAAAGGTGGGAAAAGGTGCCTTTGCATCCCAGAGGTCCCAGCCATTTTTGAACCATTTCATATAATAAATCGATTTGTTATACAATTCTCACTTTAAAGTATGAATCTCTGATCAAAATAAATTTAGATTATGGGTTTGTGTAATTTGAATCAGAATATGAAGCAGCCACGTGGTTGTGTGCGAAAATCTTGGGACGTCACAGATCACCACGTGGTTATGGTAAAATGAATCCAGCTCTCTTACTTTCGGTGTGCTCGACTCGAACATGAATTATTATTATTTTACCTTAATTATTAAGTTGTTACTTAACACTTTCAGACAATTTCATTTTATCAGGCCTATTTTAAATACCTTTTAAAGAAACACACAGTTAATCTGATACTACTTTATTAATTAGTATAATTAATTATCTTAATATAAATGTCCCTGTTTGTTCCGTGCCGATCGTACTGTAGGCAGCGGCACTGATCCGTACAGCTCGGTGGAAACGAGACATAACTAGTCCGACTATAAACACTTATGATAGGCGTACCGATTCAGCACAAGCCAAAAACACGGGTTTGAATATGCATTCATGGTGTACTCGCTTATTATATACATTTTGAACATAAAAGTTACGGACTGCAGCTTTAACTCGCTGCACAACTAAACCGAAGATGAGCAGAAACTCCGCCTTCTTCTGATGCTTACCAGGAAGAAACCCATTATTTCTCATTTCCTATCAAACTGGCTCTCCTGTTGGACAAAAACGTTTTCAAGTTTTTTTTTTTTAGAAGTACGTTTTTGAATAGACATCAGATCTTTGTGATCGTCGTGATTATTTATTTTAATACATCATAAAATGAAAGAGAAGTTTAGATTGCTTGAGCTCATTTTGGTGATTTCTGAAGCCATCATTCAGAAAGTGAAAGCAAAGTTTATATTTCTGGAGCTCAAACGCTGAAGATGGATTCACCGGCCGAATATGACTATAGTTGTCCCGTGTGTCGTGATGTGTTCAGTGCTCCTGTGATTTTAGAGTGCAGTCACAGTGTCTGTAAAGAGTGCCTTCAGCAGTTCTGGAGAATCAAGAAGATTCGGGAGTGTCCTGTTTGCAGGAGATTGTCCAGACATGAACCTACGTGTAATCTGGCTTTAAAGAACTTGTGTGAGTCGTTCCTGGAGAGAAATGAGAGCCTTTCCTCAGGATCTGAGGAGCTCTGCAGTTTACACAGTGAGCAACTCAAGCTCTTCTGCCTGGAGGACAAACAGCCTGCTTGTTTAGTCTGCTTTACATCACAGACACATGTCAATCACACCTTCAGACCCATCGGTGAAGTGGCTTCATCACATAAGGTAGGAGGATTCTAATATAATAAACTAAGTATGTCTCTGTACCCTCATACTATATGAGTTTCTGTTCTCTTGGATTTTCACTTTCAATCCTAGGATGAGCTCAAAACAGCACTGAAGTCCTTACAAGAGAAACTTCAACACAAAGAAAGCATTAAAGGGGAATTTGACAGAACAGTTCAACACATCAAGGTGAGGATTGATTCTTTTGAAATTTCATTTGATGAGAAAAGCTGGATTGGTTGCCTCGCATAGTTTCCCTTTGACTGGAAAACAAAACGATTCAGTGCATGTTTTTATTTAGTATATAACGATGGAAATTCTACAGTATATGGACATTTATGATGTTTCAAAATATGTGGGAAAACATTTAGAAATATGCATTAAAATCTAATATTCGTCCTTCTCAGTGTCAAAGCAATTATTATAACTAGGGTGGCATGTCCCTTTTAAAAATGAGTCATATTAAACATTTTTATTGGTATTAGAAACTGAAACTCGGGATTGCTGGTTGCTTCTGCAATGGGTGGGACTAACATGCAAGTGGAAATCCCATTAGCTAGTGCTCACTTTTCACACTCTTTGCTTTCAGCAAATCATTTTAGTCAAAGGCAGACAACTTGATTAATATTCATGAGCTGTTGACAATATAAATCTACCTGAGAAGATGTGAGCAAAAAGAGGAGATCGTTGACTGCTGTAAACTAAAGAAAAAAAATAAATAGATTTAAGTATCTTTGGTTTTTTTCACAGAGACACCGAAAGACCAATGACATCTCAAGCACCACAACCCAGTAATTCAGTTTAATTTGAAATCCTGCATTTTCATTCAGAAATGGTTTCCATGTTTTAGTTCTAATATTCAGAAAATAAATAAAAATACTGTATTGACTAACACACGTTCAGCTGTTATGCTTCCAAGTATTAAATCAAATAAAGCTGGAATACACACTTTAAATACAAAGGACAATTGGTTAGAGAGCCGGACTTGTAACCTAAAAGTTGTGGGTTCAGATCTCATTCTTGGCAGGTGTGTGTGTGCGTGTGTGTTCACTACTCACTGCTGTGTCTGTGCACTTGGATGGGTTAAATGCTACAAATTCTGACCATACTTAGCATAATGAAAGTGATGTGACCAAGTATGGTATTTTCTGTGGAATCTGTCAGCTGAATGGGTCCGACTTTTTGTAACTAGCGTCAGCTTCTCCTGTAAATTGGGGGAAAAATCAAGGCAACATTTGTGAAGTGTATTCCAGCCTTTAAGCCATTTAACACTGCGTTTTGTGAAAACAGGCTGGTGAGATTTACAGCGGGTAAAATAAGTATTAAACATGTCACCATTTTTCTCAGTTAATATATTTCTAAAGGTGCTGTTGACTTGAAATTTTCACCAGATGTCGGTAACAACCCAAGTAATCCATACTAATAAAGAAAACACCAAAAAATAAGTTCAGAAATTAAGTTATGTGTAATAAAATGGAATGACACATGGAAAAAGTATTGAACAAATGAAGAAAGCGAGGTGCAAAAGTGCATGGAAAGCCAAGACACCAGCTGAAATCTATCAGTGATTAGAAAGCAATCCTGCCCCTTGTCGGTGGAAATTAATATTAGCTGCTTCAGTCCCAACACCTACAGTACCAGGATGATGAAGATGAAACAAGGGTGGACATTTCAGCAAGACGATGATTCCAAACACAGCCAAGGAAACTCTCGATTGGTTTCAGAAAAAGAAAATAAAGCTGCTAGAATGGCCCAGTCAATCATCTGACGTGAATCCAATAGAAAATAAGAACTAAAAATCACAATTCATAGAAGAGACCCATAACCTTCAAGACTCTGTGGAAGAATGGGCTAAAGTCACACCTGAGCAATGCATGTGACTAGTTTCTCCATACAGGAGGCGTCCATTCTATTACACATAACACAACTTCTGAACTTATTTGTATGTATGAATTACTTGGGTTATTACAGACGTGGTGAAAATTTCATGACAACATATTTCGGAGATATATTTACTGAGAAAAATGGTCACGTGTTCAATAATTATTTTACCCGCTCTGTGTACTTTAACCTACAGTGACATAACATCTACTACTAGAGTACTAGTACTTCAGAAGGTTAATTTACTCACGCACTCTTCACGCTGCTCCAGAATAAGTTGCGTCTTTGAGATGATTGATGTGATTTTGATTTCAGTCTCAAGCTGAGAGCACAGAGCGTCAGATTAAACAGCAATTTGAGAAGCTTCATCAGTTTCTCAGAGATGAAGAAAAAGCTACAATCACTGCACTGAGGGAGGAAGAGGAGCAGAAGAAGCAGATGATGAAGGAGAAGCTGGAGGAGATGGACAGACACATCTCAGCTCTTTCAAACACAATCAAAGACATGGAGGAGATGATGAAAGCCAGTGATGTCTGCTTTCTAAAGGTCTGATTTCAGATCATGAATTGGATTGATTGATTGACTTATTGAGTTGTTGATGATAAATTGTGTGTTTGTTCTGCAGAAGTTTCCAGTCTCAATGGAAAGGTGAGTGATCTGCTGGTGTCTCTGGTGTCTCTGCTTCTGAAGTCAAATCCACTGCAGTTCTGATCCTGAATGTTCTTCCAGAGTCCAGATCTCATCACAGCCGGATCCACAGATGCCTTCTGGAGCTTTGATTCGTGTGCCACGATACCTGGGCAACCTACCCTTCAGAGTCTGGAAGAAGATGCAGGACATCGTCCACAACAGTGAGTCTGGAGAAAATCTGTGCTATTATACATACACTGGAAATGATGCATGGGGAAAATTTATAGAATTTTTCATTATGTGTGAATAATTAGGTGAGCTACTACACCAAATTGAGCCATGAAAAGAGAACATATTTACAGTTACATTGATACAGCAGATCATTTTTGTCAATATCAGTTTCTGTTTACATGGGATGCAAATAGGGTTCACTCTTGATCATTATGTGAATTTAAGAATAAAAGCAGCTGTTGATTGTCTCATCAGCTCCTGTGATTCTGGATCCAAACACGGCTCAGCCACATCTCATCCTGTCTGATGACCTGACCAGTCTGAGATGGAGCTTGATCAGTCAACCATTTCCTGATAATCCAGAGAGATTTGACGAGTATGCATGTGTTTTGGGTTCAGAGGGTTTTAACTCAGAAACACACTGCTGGGATGTAGAGGTTAAAGAGAGTTTGTACTGGAGTCTTGGAGTAACTACAGCATCAAATCAAAGGAAGGGACCTATTTTCTTTAACACTGAGGTCTGGTGGGTGCAGCATGGACTGGATGAGCGGTTTGGTGTTTCTGTTAAACAGAGGCTGGACAGGGTGAGAGTGTATCTGGACTATGACAGAGGAACACTGACATTCTCTGATCCTGTAACTAACACACATCTACACACATTCACAACCACCTTCACTGACACTGTCTATCCATTCTTCTGGTGTAACGATTTGAAAATTGTACCAGTTAATTGAATAGTCTGACAGAAGTATAATAGAAGAGTTGTGATTCCCCAACAAAAGGACCAAACTGTAATAGTAAAGGAGAGGCCTGAGCGGGCTCCAAGAAATCCGGTCTCCCACAGACAATTGTCAACTTGTTTTCTCCTTTTGGTGTTGGGCAAAAGGTTTGGCAACACGTTCCTCAAAGAGACTCCATTGGGGGAGATCTAACACCAGATGCTCTACTGATGTCCGATTCTTGAAAATATTGTTCTTTTGAGCCAATATGCAATGATAAACTGGTCAAGCTGATTTACAAAATCAAACCTTAGTTCCGGGGCAATGGTGCAAGGTGCACAGCCAACGCAGCAAACAAGACCTGAATGAGCTTGTTCAAGTAACTGAGTTTTCCCAGGCAATGCTAGGAACCAGCACATCGGTTACTGAAACAAAGAACTGGTTAGAATCTGTTGAAATTTTCAGAGGATTACAGAGGAATTGCTGTCTGTTGTGTCTAGTATTGTCAAAAGTATTGGTACTTCAAGTCAGTACTGACATTTAAAAAATGTACAGAGTCAGTTCAGTACCAACCAATAGGCAGAGTTTTTTTAAACACCCCTGTGCATTCGGTATTTTTGTGAGCACTCTGTGAAAAGAATCCAGTTTTCCTATTTCTGAGTTTTTTGAAGCATTGAACATTGTAGCCAATCATGGACATGTCTGTTGAGCGCGCGAACGCAATGGCCAATAACAAGTCAAGTCCGAATCTGCTTAACATTGCTCAAAATGCCAGAGTTTTTGTTCTACACACTGGTGTATCCTTTCGTTATTTCTTTAAAGTATAAAAAACTAGCGATTGACAGCTTCAGTGATTATAAAGGGTGTGGTCTTTATAACCTATTCACAATTTGAATAAAAGATGTACTTTTCATGCTGCTAAGTACAAACTGCAAAGTTTCAGGAGTGACAAACGTATTTAATTGTGAGATTGAATCCAAAATTGCAATGACTAAATGGGACAAAACGGGACTAAGGTGGTAATGTGAACACTGTTTTCTGGACTTAGGTGTCCGCCTGCAAACTGTAGCCATGTCCACCAAAAAGCATGGTCTGGGGTATGGCTAATGCAAACTCCGGTACGGATCACATCTGATGTGAACACAATCATACTAGGTCAATGAAATGAGCTGTTATTAATGGTGTATACATTGTTCAAACTGTGTATTTGTGTTTCCTGATAAACCTAACGGACATGCTGTGAGCAGAGATCATTTATCTTATTTTTGGTTTAAGAAATTGATTCTCGCATTCTATTGAACCCTTTGCGTTACATTAATGACAAATGGATGCATGTGCCGTTCTGTATTGGAACTTTGGAGACTAATCTAAATGTTCAAAATCTGTAGTACAAAAATGAAATGTCCATTCATTTTGCCATAGTTGTTACCAAGCAACAGGGACAAACAGCTGTGACTCTGATGTAATCAGATCAATCCAATTTTGTCCAGGCAATCAAAATCAAGTTTAAAAGATCCCTAATTGTATTGTGTTCCTTTGTTCTTTATTATATTACTAGCTTTTCACTCGCCTTTTTTTTTAAAAGGAATGTTTACTTAATTTAAAAATATTTGAAGGCTACATGCTGTCTTAGTGTATTATTTTATATATTATTTTTTTATAAATAAAATAGTTAAATATAGTTTCAGTGAAGTGGTGCAGGTACGGTGACAAAACCTAATTTTCCATGGGTTCCCTCAAGTTTTTCCTATGGGTTTTATTTTTTATGAGTGAAATAAGAGCTGTGATAAATGTAGATTGACAATACATAGACATTTTGTTCTACAGTGTTATACAATAAATACAATATTAGTTTTTGCTATGGTACCAAAATTGGTACCAATAATCTGTAACTTTATCTGGTGTTAGTGCTGACTACTGAAATTTTGGCACTGAATTAAAAAAACCCTTCAAATATTTGTTTCTGTGCATTTTATGTCATGTTACTAATACAACTTATTACTAACATATTCATTGTTCAGTTGCAATTATATTTCTTCATTAGAAGTGGTTTGATTGACATTTGAACAAATCTAAAATATATTTCATCAATTTATCAATGACAACATTGTGCCTGCACTGTGACCCAGTGTGGCTGAGACACAGTTCTTTCTTTTTATTGGCATACTACATACTTAAATCGTGCATTACTGCCATCTACTGATAACTTGGATCAGAAACTTTCTCTACATTTGTATCCCTCCTTTTACCATGCCATATTAGAACAAATCCACCAAACAGCACTGCGTGTTTAGCTTGGAAACGAACAAGTATTACACTATATTTACATTTACGACTTACAAATGGAGGACAATGGAAGCAATCAAAATCAACAGAAGAGCAATGATATGCAAGTGCTATAACATGTCTCAGTTAACTTGATGCAGCACACGTAGCAAGGTTTTTGTTTTTTAAATATATAATAAACAGATAGAATAAGAATAGAGAAAGCTAGTGTTAGAGGCCTTTTTGTTTTTGTTAACTGTATAATAAAGAATAGAATTAGAATAGAGAGTGCTAGAGTTAGAGGGTGAAATAAAGATGAAAGAGATGTGTTTTTAGCCGATTCTTGAAGATGGTTAAGGACTCAGCTGCTCGAATAGAGTTGGGCAGGTCATTCCACCAGGAGGGAACATAATCCAGAACAGGGCAGCAAGATACATTTTTAAAGAGCCAAAGAAAAAAAAATGCACGTCACAACTCTATCAATAGAGGGAACATAAAAGTCTGTGAAAGTGATTGTGTGCGTCTTTGGGATGGCACAATAAAGCGACATTCACTTGCAGAACGTAAGCTTCTAGAGGGCACATAAGTCTAAAGTAATGAAATTAGGGAAAGGGGTGCAGAGCCAGTGGTGGTTTTGTAGGCAAACATTTATGCCTTGAATTTTATGCGAGCAGCTATTGGTAGCCAGTGCAAATTGATAGAGTTGTGACGTGCATTTTTTTTTCTTTGGCTCTTTAAAAATGTATCTTGCTGCCCTGTTCTGGATTAATTGTAAAGGTTTGATAGAACTGTCTGGAAGACCTGCCAAGAGAGCATTGCAATAGTCCAGTCTGGACAGAACAAAAGCTTGAACAAGGAGTTGTGCAGCATGTTCCGAAAGAAAAGGCCTGATCTTCTTGATGTTGAATAAAGCAAATCTGCAGGACCGGGCAGTTTTAGCAATGTGGTCTGAGAAAGTCAACAAAATCAGCTGATCTACGAAAATCGATAAAGCAAAAATATCACGAAAGCAAATATGACTTATTTTCTACACCAATTCATTAAACGATAACATTGTGTTGCATTTTAGTTTCAATGTTGTCAGTATTGTGTGTTTATCCTGGTTTTCCTTCGTTGAAGTAAAGAAACTCTGTTTCCTTTGCTCCTGCTTATCTCAGAGACGTGCATGAGTAACTGTACTATGAGTAATGAGTAACTACCGAAACAAACTAGAAAATCAGGACAATTAGAACAAACAAAAATAATTTAAAATTTGTTTCTTTATTGCCCAAAAAGAAAACATAATGCTTCATGGCTTTCAGATATAACTAAAAGTATAAAATGACTTTTTCCTGATGCAAATACAGTCAGCCGACAATAAAAGTTGTTGATAAATATATATATATATATTAATAAAAATGTAACAATCAAATTAGTGAAGTAAAAGTGAAAACTAATGGAAAGGATCTCTCTCCTGACTTACAATAAGGATGGGTATCGTTAAGGTTTTAATGCTATTCCTAGTCTTACAATACTGCACAGCAAAAATCAGAGTGTTCAATGTACTCTATAGGAGTACACTGAACACTGGTTTCAGTGTATATATAGGTCCAAGAGTTCGGTGTTCAGTGAACACTGTAAAAAGTGTAAAATATATACTCTCAAAATAGAGTGACATTTGAACACCTGGAGAGTTAAAATGAACTCTTATAACTAGCACTTTTTGACACCGTTTCAGTGCTTTTGAACACCTGCAGTGTAAACCTAGAACCTTTGCAGAGCTCATTATTTAACACCTGAAGAGTACAAATGTACTCTAAAGCTGGTACTTTTTTATTTACAATGTTTCAATAGTTTCCAACACCTGCAGTGTAAACCTAGCACCATCAGTGAATGAAAAATACTCCAAGTCAGTGCTTTTTATGTCTGTTTTATTTAACAGTTCATGTATGTTCAAAAACCACAAACTCAGGTTCTACAATACCCCATTTCTCACTGAAATGTTTTTTCCTTTTTGCCTCAGTGTTCAGTTTGCTAAATGGATTTTCAAGGTTGTCAAAATAATCGTCAAACTTTGTTCTGATCTCCTCATCTTTAGAGAGCAATTTTACAACATAATCTTTAACATTTGAATGCAATTGCTCTACAAGTTCCTCCATATTTTCAACAACAGTCGTTATGACATTAGTAGCCACACCACAGCCTTGGAGATTTGCAATAAGGGATGCACACATTTCTTGGGTATGTTGCCTGGTCTCATTACAGCTTTGAGAATTCTCTGGTTGCTCTGGAATTAAATTAACTACGGGTTCATCAGATACATCAACTATGACGGGTTCGTTCTCAAATTGATCTAGACTTTTAGCGCTATGTTTGTTATGGAGATGTTTTCTAAAGCCTGAAAAAGTCCAAAATCTCTGGTGGCATCCAGTCTGGTCACACATCAACTGAAACTTCTTACCAGGATAAAAGGCATGGAAAACATTGAGATGACGGATCAACATTTGAACGGTAACAAAACTAGACTTGCAAACAAAGCATCTGAACATCATAACTCTTTAATTGAGGAGCTTAGCTCTTAGGTCCTTGACTCTGGGAGTTTCGTGAGAATGACCTACATCAATGTTGTAGATGGTGGTCTGCACAAATGTTTACATGCCATTTAAGGCCTGGTCATAGGAGATGCCGAAAACATAATGTGCTTTGAAAAGTTCATCAAAGGCTGACAGGGAAGACTTGCCCTTGCAGGGAAGGAGATCACCATCCAATGCAATGTAGAACTCGTGGATGTGCTTTCTTGTCGTCCCAACTGCCAGGATGTAGGGCTGCCTCCACTGGTTTGGACCAGAGTGCTCCTGAAGGCTGCGACATGACTGTAAGATAACAATAAACTGAAATTAATCTACACTGAACATCACATTTTGATGGACAAGTCACACTCTGATAGAAACCTGTCTGTGACTTCCTAAAGTCACACTCTGATAGAACGAGCACAAGACTGCAATCAAAAGAGGTGAACCCCACTCTCTATTCGCTATGCACTTCAAGGAGGCAAAACATAAATTATCAGACTTAAAATTCTGTGGAGGTGGCATTGAAAAGAAACAGATCAATAATCTGGGGGGGTTACACAATTGCCTTTTGACAATGGCTATTGCCATTGGAGATTAGGACACACTGACCTTATGAAATTTGACTACATGGTCCACAGCTTCCCGGGTACTGATCTTTACAGCTCCCTTCTTTCCACTTGGAGGAGGTGGCAGTAGGTAGACCAGCAGTAGCAGTGAGGCCATGTCACTATCCCAACCTGAGAAGGCAGAAGCACCTGCTTTAAGCATGATATACACCTGACCAAAACCTTTGATACTACATTAATATTAAAACTCAAAACTCTTTCAATAACAATACTAGTTATGCAACTAACAATTTTTTTGATAATCGATTAACCTGTCAATTATTAATCAATTGGTTGGATTAAAATGACAATTTATCAAGGAAATTTTATTCTGCACAATGCTCTCCTTCAAACATTGTGCCAATTGAAGCCTATGAAAACGGTAGTAAATTAATCTACATGGGCTTCAGTCAAGGGTTATTGCGCTTCCATTCCGACCGCCGTTTGATTGATGTAAGGACTTGTTTTTGGTTATCGATTAGTTGCAGCCCTAAAAAATATATTATTTGTCTACACAACTATTTGTCATGGTAAATAAATTAAGCAAGTGGACATTTGAAAGATACACACCAGATTCATGTAAATTATTTACCTGGGACCTCGTCATCCTCATCAGTGTTCTCCTCTGCAGACTGGATGAGATGGTCAAGCAGGGGTGTCTTGCTGATGTCCTTGGCTTGCTCTATTACTTTGGCCTTCAGGAAATCCCATTTCTCAAGGAGTTTTGATGAAGTCTCAGCTCCAAACAACAGGTCAAAGTCTTGCGCCACCTAAAGGGGAGGAAGCAAGCATATGTGTATTTGATGATGGTGGTATAGTGGTAGGTGACCGTTATCAACTTTGAACAGCTGTTCTTGACATTGCAAAAACATAATAAATGTGCTTACAAAAAAAAAATATATATATATAAAAAAATAAAACTTACCAGGCCTTTTGTGTCAAGAAACCTTGGGAACACAGTAAGCACTGTGCTGCATTGCTCAGGATCATGGATCAACTTTTGCCTGTGCTGGAAGGTTTCTCTCATTTTCATGAAGATCTGTTCGTTGTCTGTGCTGTGTTTCAGTAGAGATATGGCCTCACGACACTGGTCTCCCTCCAACTGCTGCGCTTTAGTCACTTCTCTCTCTAAGTTTGGTCCGCTGCTGCCTGTAGTGTGAGAGCTCCTTCTCCTACCCCTATTGGTACCGCCATTGCTGAGTTCTCGCTGTGTGTTTTTAATCTTCCAGGCAATGTAGCCCTCATTGCTGTCTATGTCAAAAAAGTGTTCCTAAAGACAGCATCAACAAAGATGGAAATGTATAAAAAAATAGTTTCAGCATGAATCAATAGAGATCTTTGGAAAAGAAGTGTTAGACTTCTAAAATGCACCACATAATTATTTATTTGTTTATTAAGATTAACCTTACTTTTAAATATGTACTCACATAGCCTTTTTTGGAGTAGGGATCTTTTAGAGAGGGGAACAGTGTTACTATCCCCAATGCATACTGTGCTCTTTTATCCACTGCTCGAATTGAAGGGGGGCTGGGGGGATCCGGGACCCCCCATAAGGCATTAGGGACCCCCCATAAGAAGTAAAAAATAGACTTAGGGGGGTCCCTCAGACATTTTTACTTGGAGTAAGCCATTTAAAAGAAGAATAGTAGCTTATCTCTATTTGTTATGCAACATTAAATAGTATATAGTTATGCATATTATGATCAAATATATTGTTTATTTTGTATAAATTGTATATTGCGAGACTAAGCCCCACCCCCACCAAAAAAAAAAAAAAAGTCTGATGGTGGGGACCCCCCATAAGACTTGATTCAATTCGAGCACTGCTTTTATCCATAGGGGGAGCACGTCTGTGGAATAAATGTTGTGTATTAAAACCAACACACCGGAAAACCTATGATCTGCGCAAGGCCACAGCTCATTGGCCATGGTTGTCATTTAATGATAATCACCTATTTGATTACAACAACCAAATCAGCAATTGAATACTATGAATACACTTTACCAAATCATGCACCATAAAGCATTTTACTTACCCATACTTTTCAAACATTTCAGCAACAACAATGCTGACGAGATCACGGCGTGCTCGGTCCTTCATCTCTCCTGTCATTGCATATTTTGCAAGGATTTTCTCCCCTCCAGGCTTTTGTTCCAGAATTCTTTTGACAAGCTTGACAACAGGGAAAAATGTTATGGTAACAGTAACAGGTAAATGTAATGTTTACAACATAAAGAAAAATGTTCTGAAAAAACATCACCTCTTTGGCTTGTGAGGAACTGTCATCAGTATGTAGACTTTTTGGGGACATCACAAAGGCGTCATCAATGCGCTGTCTTTTTGGGGACATCAGAGAAGCATCACTGTCTGATGAGGGTGATGATAGTGACAAGGTGTCTGTGCACGAGGACTGGATGGGAGAGTCTGAAAAGGGCAAAAAGATAATCATTTTAAAAAAAATATTTCAGTCAATGTTTCCACAGGTTTAAGTGAGGAAAGGTTAAAAAAGGCATGGTGAGACTGCTTCCAGGAAACTGTTTTCTTTGCCATCTATAAATTACATGAGTTTTGGTAGTTAATGTGGCCAGACTTTAAGCAGTTTAGGCCATGATACATTAACTACTAGATGGCAAGACTGACTGTTTTTTTGAGAAGTACTCGGCTCAACAGTCTTACCGGCTAATCCATTTTAACTCAAAAGTATTTTTTCACATCCTTATGTGAACACTGACAGATAAGAGATAAGGTTGGAAATAAGCAAAGTAGTCCTTTAACAGAGAAAGCACAAATCGGGCATTGGTGAGAAGCTACTGTTTTGGTTTTGTGATAGCAAATAAATTACAATGTTAACACATTGGTATTGTTGCCCTGCAATGTACATTGTAATTGTACAACCATTTACCAGAAACTGAAAGAACATTAACAATGGTCCACAGGATGTCTGCTTTTTCCTCCAAGATGTCGCTGAAGACCTCTTCATCAACCTCTGTTCCACTGTCATCCAGCACATACATGTTTGTCTCAGGGGGTATGCTGAACTTCTCTTTAGCTTTGAATACAGAAAAAACATAACACATAAGTTGTTGTGTTAGTTATTATTATTATTATACATTTTATTTATAGGCGCCTTTCTTGACACTCAAGGTCACCTTACATCATCAGCCAACACTGATTTGTTTTATTTATTCTTGTCAGTGGCACTATTAGTCTGTATTTACACATAAGACATGATGCACAAGACATGACACATAAGACATGATGATCTATATTGTCATATCAGATTTTTTTTTTTCACGTCCGTTGCTATGGTTACTACATATCACGGAACGATTATTTACAGAACTCACTCTGGTAAAAGCGGTGGTCACTCCGAAAGTTTCGTCCTCTAAGCATCATGAAAAACTAAACTTTCGACTGGCTAACAATGCATACAATGCTGCAGACGTTAAAATTTAAACTTTTGCTTTTGTAAATAGAAACCGGAGTGCTCACACAAACGTGCACGACGGAAAGAACATCCCCCCTCCCCTCCCTACATTACAATTATATATTGATTCGATATTAATTAATTTAATAATGTTTTTAAAGAATTCAGGCAAATTCATTTGTCTCCGATTACCTTTGGAATGGCTGGTGAAGGCTTATTCTCCCATAGCGCTGACATCAGTGTGTTTCTTACATAACAGAATGCCTTTCAGTCTGTTGATCGTCGACGCAATCAGTTTTTATTTATCATCTTCTAGGCAGTTATCGATAAAATTACAGCAAGCAACATTTCTTAATGTAGCCTAAGTTAGATGTTTGCGCGCCAGGCGAATACACAAGGCGCCAAATACATGGAATTGCACGAGACGTGCTCTCGCGACATTAAACAAAAAATAACGATTTCCAGACGGTTTTATTTATATTTTTAGTTACATCTGACGTCCTGAAAAATAAATTAAAATCAAGCATTTTCCAAACTTTCGAGACTTTGTAGGAACCCTGATTCGGCCAGATGTTTCCGTCACTGCTAAAAAAAAAATAGTCAATGACGGAAAATATTCGGTTAACACGACCTCTGATCTTAACTTCAATTATAAAGAGAATGAAGAGAAGAAAGCTATTAACATTAACTTACCCTCCCTGAGAAATGCTGGATATGATGCTCCATTGAGTTTGATGTAACGTTACTTCTTCTTTCCTTGGTACTGCACTTTGAAAAGCATTGCTGTAGTTTTCCTTACATATTACTACAACATAAAAATACAATTGGTTTATTGAACACGCACAATACCAAATGTAGTGCAAATAAAGTCAGACTCAATCATTTCAGACGGGAATCTGTAAAGTTAGCTTTCAAGGCTAGCTAACGTTAGTCAATTTAGCCTGCACAAGGCGCGAGATTGGGAGCGGCAGCTAACGTTAACAAATGATTGCTGCATTTTCATTTTTAAATTTCATTTAATGGTCAACGATCAACGTTAACGTTACCACTAAAAAATACTTTTACCAGATTTAACATTCACAATTACTTTAGCTACCATTGGTATAGTAAGTTAGCTAACTTAGTTAAACTAAATTACAAAACGTCACGCCTCTTCTAACTTCTACATTAGCGTTTTTAGTGTTTTCGTTATGATAATTAAAACAAGACAACCAGGAATATTCGGCATGATTCACTTGGTGATTTCTTACCTAACTCACGGTCCCGCAGAATCAAAATGTCGACGACGTCTTCGAATGTCAGTTGGAAACTGGTGTCCACGAGGCTGCATCATGATTCAACCAATGACAATGCGTAGTCGATCTGATGACGTATCGAAACCTAAACTCATGTGCGGACGGGACAGCAACAGATTGACTCTCAAAGAGTTCATCATCCCACTATTTACACTACAACAGCTCCACATCAACACTGAACCAATGCACTAACACTTGAGAGAGTTTCTGGTGAAACCTAACAAGTGTACTCTAAGCCTAGTTTACTCCAAAGTGTATAAATTATACTCTGGTCATCAAAACTCTGGGATTTTAACACTCTGACATTTGCTGTGTGCTTATCGTTGTGGAGCTTCTTATTGGCTCTTAAAAACCCCCCAAAACAAACAAACAAAAACACTTGGGTGGCTTTATATTCTGAAATGTAAAACCTACAGCAAAGAAATGTATCTATTTGTAAATGCACCAATATGAAGTATGACATCAGATTTTCTCCTTAAAGATATAGTTCACCCAAAAATGTCATTAATTACTCACTCTCATGTCATTCCAACTCCCTAAGATGTTCGTTCATCTTCGGAACATAAATTAAGATATTTTTGATCAAATCCGAGAGCTTTCTGACCCTCCATAGACAGCAACAGAACTTCCACGATCAAGGCCCAGAAAGGGAGAAAGCACAATGATATAATTTACAATAAAACATTTTGACATTGTTCTTCGGGGAGGAACTCCGTCTTTGAGTTCATCTCAATCTCACAGTTAAATCTGCTGGTTCTTAAGATGAACTATATTAACTGAAATATTTAGATAGTGTTTCAGTCATATCACTTGTAATAGCTCGTTAGGACAGATTTAAACAAATTATATTTTATTGCTTGATGCATTATTGTGTCCCATTTGCTAAGGACGCGGCATCAGACCTGAAAGTGCTGGATCTGAAGATCTACTTACTGTGATTGTTTTTTGTATTACTGCGTAGAGCAAATAAATTGATTGAAACGCTTCCCACTTGCAGAGCAGTGATACGGTTTCTCTCCAGTGTGGATCCTCTCATGTGTTTTCAGACGTCCTGAATGACTGAATCTCTTGTCACAGTGGGAACACTTGTACGGTTTTTCTCCAGAGTGAATCCTCTCATGCATTTTTAAACCGTTTGCTGAAATAAAAGTTTTTTCACACTCAAAGCACATGTACTCTCCCACACCGGTATGCATTTTTTGATGTCCTTTCAAATGTTCTAAACGTGAAAATCTCTTTCCACATAAAGAACATGAATATGTGTATGAACTCTCAGGTGTTTCGTCAGAACTGAAGCCCACAAAAATGTTTTGCCACACTGATGACATGCATTCAGTTTCTCTCTATAGTGTGGATGTTCATGTGTATTTTAAGGGTTTCTGATTTTGTGAAACTCTTTCCACACTGATCACAAGTGAATGGTTTCTCTCCAGTATGAATTCTCATATGTGCCGCAAGGTGTACTTTTAGTGTGAAACTCTTCCCGCACTGATCACATGTGTAAGGTTTCTCTTCAGTTTGGATCATCTCATGTGTTTTCAGATTTATTGACTTATTGAATCTCTTGTCAGAGTGTGAACACTTGTATGGTTTCTCTCCAGTGTGGATCCTCTCATGTTTTTTCAGGAGTCCTGACTGATTGAATCTCTTGTCACAGTGTGAACACTTGTAAGGGTGGATATTCATGTGCTCGATAAGGTTTCCTTTCTGTGCAAAACTCTTCCCACACTGAACACATATATACGGCTTCTCTCCAGTATGAACTCTCATGTGAACATCAAGACTATATTTGCTTGGGAAACTCTTTCCACACTGAGCGCAAGTGAAATACTTTTTGGCTCTTCTTTAAATATTTCTGTTTGGTTTGAGAGCAACTCAAAGATTTTTCTTCAGTTTTGACAAGGCTTTTCTTTTCAACTTCACTTGGTTCTTCATTATCTTCAATCAACTCTGAAATCAAATAATTTTCAGTAACTTTTTTTTAAAAAAGAGAGAGAGACAGGGTTTCTGCAGGGTTTAGTCAGTCAAATTTAAGACGTTTTAAGACCTTTTTATGACCATTATGATTTAAATTTATGACCTGCACGAATTACGAAAAATAACTTCAGACAATAACTCAAGAACACAGGAACAACACTTAACAATTGTAAATTGTAACATTGTAAAGTAACAAATATTTTATGGTTTCAAGCCAGTGTTGCCAACTTCTTTCGATGGAAAGTTTGAAAAGTCGCTAAATGTCGCCAGATGACGTCTTGCGCTAATTAGCATATTCATGACATCATCGCGTCATATTGCCTTTTACATTTGTTTGTCTCTCTGTGCTCATACTGTATTTTAATGCAGCCAAATTCGTAATACAACTGTTTTCCTTTATATATTTTACTGTTTATGTTGTCAGTCAACGGGATAAATATGAAATAGTGACTGAAACGCAGCCCTTTAAGAATACATAACCAGCTCTCCCTTCCCAGAAGTTAGTCTGCACAAAAATCCTAATTTATAATTGAGCCGTTGTCTGATGAATTCAAATAATACACACAAGATAAGACAAGACAATTCCTGTGCTGTGATTTCGGCTATATTTGCATGTAAAATTAGAGATCTCTCATCTTCTCTCTGTTGTCTTTAATTAATTCAATCTTTGCAGATTTTAGCGCTCTCTGGTGGTGTGATGCTCATTTCACTTGTAGGCTGATGGAAATATTCCAGCATTTATTGGTGAAATCACCGATGGTGTTATTGTTGCAAGTAGGGCTCGCTGCAGTCCACAAGATCCAGGGGGCGTGGTTGGATCCACATCTAGGGGGTGGAGATTGGTAGGTTTAGGGGTGGAGATGGGTGGGTTTAGGGATCAGGGGGTGGAGATGGGTAGGTTTAGGTATATGTAAGGCGGGAGGAGTTGGATCTGGATACAACCACCCCCCCTGGATCTTGTGGGCTGCAGCGAGACGCTCCTCGATTGTTGTGTGAGGAGCTTCGCTGAACATGAATTTCTGTGTGGAAGCAGCAGATTTGCCAAAATCAATAAATTATTATTATTTTTACTTATTTACACATTCAAGCATTTATGTAAGTGAAGCAGACGTCTATATTACTATATTAAAAGTATCAGTATTGTCACAAAAAAACTATTATATTTGAAATGCTCATTCAGTAACACTGCACTCACATATGTGGTAATTCACACATTCTATATTCTTTCTTTTATAACTTTTTCCAATTTTCATTAAGAACTCCAGGTAAATAAACACTAGAACACACAATATCTAAATATAGTTTGGTTTCCTAATAACTGCATTCAAAGCACTAAAGTAATTAGATTGTGTGATAAAATCTTTAAGCAGAAAGAGCAACACAATGGGCAATTTGGTAACACTTTAGAATAGGGAACACTTATTCACTATTAACTACGACTTTTCCCTCAATACACTCCTAATTGGCTGCCTATTAATAGTTAGTAAGGTAGTTGTTAAGTTTAGGTATTGGGTAGGATTAGGGATGTAGAATAAGGTCATGTAGGATAAGGCATTAATATGTGCTTAATTACTACTAATAAATGGCTAATATTCTAGTAATATGGATGCTAATTAGCAACTAGTTAAGAGACCCTAAAATAGCGTGTTACCGAAAATTTTAATGATTCCAGTGTCTATTATAAACCTGTTCATATTTATGTTTAAAAAGTCCCACTATCTAAGCTCAATATGAAGTATTCAGCAGTATCTGTTTTCCAGTTTATCCTGCAAAAAACTACAACAGATATGATCTGCCTGAGATAACCATCAGAGAAATAACGTTATAAAATCAAATCGCAGCTGCAAAACTTCTCATCCAAATCACGAGACATTCAGTAACAGTGACATTATCACTATAAACATAAAAACAATAATTCGCACTAACATACAGAAACACACAATTAATGAACTTATCATGTTTTCCACACATGCTTGTTGCCTGCTGTTCTAGTAAGTCAACAAACACAAAAGCGGTGTACTCGATTAAAACAAGGCAGAAATGACCTCGTATATTGTTGCATACCGTGTAAAATGTGTTTTACAGCTGTTTTAAATAAGAGAAATACCGTGAACTGCTCACCTCAGAGGACTCGACGCTGACGGAGGGAGCGCGCGCGCTGGCGATGACGTCACGAGTCGAAATCATGAAAAAAGCGCCAAATTCTATTTAAAAGAACACAACAATGGTTCGCCAAACAACGCGCGGCACAATCACTTTACCTCAAGCATAATCCCTGGAATCCAAACTTGAAATCGAAGAAGAAAACATGATTAATCACAAAGTCTCTTCTAGAATGCGATTGAACTAAAACGCATGATTATATCACACAAAGTTTGTTGATTTCGATATTATCGCACACAGTTTGGCAAGATACAATTAGCTTGATAATGTTCATGTAGAAGTAATACATAGTAAGTGTAATTTCTTTATTTCTCTGAACGCAGAACTGATCATGTAAGAGCTTATCGATATAGACTTTCGTAATGTAGCCCGAGCCTGATGAATACTGGGTTCTGGTACCCATCACTACGTACAAGAGAAGCAAAGAACGATTAGTTGCAAAGCTACACGAGATTATATCTTGTATCTATATGGAAGACCAAGTCATTTTAAAAACAACTAAGAAAACGATTTAAAAATAAATCTGTTACAGTACAGCCTCTTCTACAGCTTCCTGAACAAGAACGGTTTGTAAAAAGCCTCTGTTTTCCTTCATGAAATGTAGGCAAATTACTGGTGATACATATGAATTATGACAATTGAACATTATGTGAATACTCATAAGAAAGCACAATGATATCATGAAGCAAAATGATGTACAAAAATAAAACTTTTGACTGTTATTTGAAGAGGAACTCTAGTTGATCTGAATCAGTCAAAGCTGCTGGGTTTGAAGATGAAGATGAACATTATACACTGTGAAAACTTTAGATAATGTTTGTTTGTCATGTCGCTTAAAACTGGTTAGGACAGATTATATTTATTGCTATAATTCTGTTCATATTCATACATCGATTTAAAATGTTCCACATGGATCATATAGGCTCAGTCTAAGTATTTAGCAGTAGGTATGTTTTTAATTTTAAACGTAATGCAACTAGGTAGCTGAGGCAGCTTAATCAAAAATACTGTATGAATGCATCTCAGGAGACAGGAAGTGAAGCTATAACATTGGATTGGGATGTGCTTTGTTGCCTTCCTATTTTGGAAAAAAAAATCATTTGAAAGCAGGCTTTTTCAGTGCTGTAAATGCTTTAGGTTCGATATTCGCTGGATATTTGCCTAGGCAATTATTTTGGGGGAAAAAAAATACATAAATGTAATTAAATGTTAATTAGTGACCAGACTGACTATGGCTGACATTTTGCCAATATCTCTCTTCATATTTTTGCAGTATGCAGTTATTTTAGAAAAATTCTAAGTGAAGAACCAAATTGCCTATCAGAGCTATGCAGATGATATCCAGGTTTACCTAGCCTTATCGCCAACTGGCTACAGCCCTACTGACTTGACTTTATGCCAATGCATTGATGAAATTAACAGTTAGATGTGCCAAAATTTTCCTCAGTTATACAAGGAGAAAACTGAAGTCATTGCATTTGGAAACAAAGATGAAGTTCTCAATGTGAATGCATATACCTTGACTCTAGGGGTGAAACAACTTAAATTCAAGTCAAGAATCGTGGTGTGATTCTGGAGTCAGACATAAGCCCTATTCGGACGGTAATTGTTTCTCGTAAGTGATTTTCACCATTTACAGGGGATAGTTGGTGATTTTAATGCCGTCCAAATCCAGGATGTCTGTGTTTTTCTCTCACCACCCCCGTAAAAATCCCCGGCCGAATTACCTACTGTGTTTTGACAAACACTAAGGTCGTGTGTTAATTTAATTGCAATCCGAATCCACATCCACATCCAGTGTTTAAACCCTTTTTGAGCACTCCCGAACACCGTAAGGTAACGTTGTACTTCGGTGTAATTTGCATACATATTTATTTCTGAAATGCTGGAAAGTATTTTACAATACTTCATAACTGCTCCAGCACAGCGACTGGGAGCAGAAAAAGAAGAAAAGTACGTAATCATTCGAAATTGGTCTTTATTATGGCAGAAGCAGGTATGCAATATAATTTCAAAAATGTATTATAAACAGATATACAATGCATATAATTATATAAAAATATAGCACGTCTATTTTTCTATTTTTAAACAGGAGATTTAAATAATCAAATAATAAATAGGATTATTATAAAATA
The DNA here is from genome assembly GCF_936440315.1 of Barbus barbus. Lineage (NCBI taxonomy): Eukaryota > Metazoa > Chordata > Actinopteri > Cypriniformes > Cyprinidae > Barbus > Barbus barbus. The sequence goes on from NC_136731.1 coordinate 42,884,670, forward strand.
TGCTTGGAATTTTGGACATTTTACACAATAATAAGAATAAATTTGTAAATAAAATTCAAAATTCAGAAACAATTACTGTCCGAATCAGGCTTTAGTTTCAAGTCAAGTCAAAGCAGTAACTAAATCAGCATACTATCATCTCAAAAACATTGCAAGAATTAGATGTTTTTGTTTCCAGTCAAGACTTGGAGAAACTTGTTCATGCCTTTATCACCAGCAGGGTGGATTACTGTAATGGTCTCCTCACCGGCCTTCCCAAGAAGACCATTAGACAGCTGCAGCTCATCCAGAACGCTGCTGCCAGGATTCTGACTAGAACCAGAAAATCTGAGCATATCACACCAGTCCTCAGGTCCTTTCACTGGCTTCCAGTTACATTTAGGATTGATTTTAAAGTACTTTTACTCGTTTATATATCACTCAATGGCCTAGGATCTAAATACATTGCAGATATGCTCACTGAATATAAACCTAACAGACCACTCAGATCATTAGGATCGAGTCAGTTAGAAATACCAAGGGTATTTAGTTGGGTTTTTAGCTGTTATGTCACCCGCAGTTGGAACCAGCTTCCAGAAGAGATCAAATGTGCTAAATCAGAAAACATAGTTGAGCTTCAGTGAATAGCGCAGAACACAGTTGGCACACAAGATAGGAGTATGGAGTATGTATTTCATTTTAATATCTCGCAGCTGCCTTTGTCATAAAAGTTATTGAAATGTGACATAACTGTTACTCAACAGGCGAGCACAGCGAGGTGCATGTGAAATGTTCAAGCTGAAAACCTTCTGCAGATCAATTCAGATGGTGCTTTAAATTTGTATTATCCAAGTTATTTATAATTAACTCTATTATTGTAAGTGTATTAGTTATGTTTTTTTTCTATCAACAACATGACAAACAGAAGCACATGATTGCATTGCCCTGCTGAAAAAATAAACAAACAATAGAAACCAACACATATATTTTCATGGTTCCCACTACAAAGACCATTACAAACATTACATACCATCAATAAAAAAGAAAGTGTTTCCAGTAGTGTGTTTTGGCCATATTCGATTAGGATTTAGTGGTTTTAACAAGCCACCAATAGAAGGCGACAAATTACCAGTGTTTCCATCAAAACCAATACAGTTACCATTATAACCCGTAAAACCATAACAAATTCTGTGATGGTTTCTATTGTTCTTGTTGTTTTTCCAGCAGTATGGTGTATCTTACTTTAGAGTATCTTTACTGCATAACCTTTATCTGTATTACTGATATTTAACTCATATATAAAGAAAATGAGTTAACCTGAAATTTTAAACAGAATCACTTTATTGACCATATAGCCACTGTATTTGTAAAACAAATCATGTGACAAACACATTTTACCAAATAGAATAGCGAATGTTCATTAATAGTCATTAACACTCTCATTTGCATAACTGTAAGGATATTAAGTGCCTTAACTTGATACAAAATTCCCGTTGCCATCAGGCTCTTAGTATATTGTTGGCCTTAATTGTAATGTTCAGTTTTAAAGTAATATTTCCTGTGTATGTGCACGAGTTTGCTGTGTTCATCCTCCCTTATGATTTTCACCTAACAGTTGACAAATTTGGCCTTGAAAAAAATAAATGGTAAACTGATGTAGGAGGCCTTAAGATAATCTGTTCATTTGTTTATCCAATCAAGTATGAGAGTTTTTATTCTAAAATCAATGAATATGCGTAACAAGAAGAGTATAACCAATAAACTGCAAGAAGGAGACTGAAGCAAACCACTGTGTGTGTCTCGTTCTTCGTTCTTCCTGTGTGTCTGCACAAAGAGGATCTGAAGCAGAACGGATGGAAAAACAGAGCAAAGTTTGTAGTAAGACTTTGCTGACGAATGGATTTTTCTTAGCTCAGATATGCTGACAGACAACTTGTTTTTAAATGCCTGTTGCAGTTGTGAAACTTTTTAAATTAAGCTTTTTTGTAAATAAACATTTGAGTTGTCTTCAAATCTGATTACACTGTTTGATCTGAGCTTCACAGTAGTTGACCTGATTTGGTTATTATTTAACGTAGTTTAATGACGAGATGTTTTGCAACTAATTCAGCTGTGAATTGTGTTCCGGTCTCTGCTGTCTCCAGTATTTCCAGCAAGAAAAGAATCATGTCTCTTCTGTGGCCTCTGCTGTTTCTTCTTGTTTCAGCACAAAGTCGAACCCTGTTTGGTTAGTAAACCGTTGCTTTTTAAATTTGAAATACGTTGCTTGCAGTACTTGTAATTTTTCATGAGTTTTATAAAAATATATTTGTATAATACATTGTTAAACACTTTATTGAATGGTATAAACATTTTGTAAAGCAATTTTCATTAAAATTTCTCTTTGAATCTTCTGTCTCTGTCTGAAGATGACAGACTGAAGCAGCCGACACAGGAGGGCAGCGTGAGACTTGTTGGAGATCTGGCTTCAGCTGGTCGTGTGGAGATCTACCATAATGGACGTTGGGGTTCAGTTTGTGATGACGGATGGGACCAGGCTGGAGCACAAGTGGTGTGTCGTCAGATGGGTTTTTCTGGAGCCATAACAGCCACGTCTGGAGGACGTTTTCCAGCAGGTATGAACTTCTCATAGTTTGATTGTTACACACTTGTCTTTCTTTTTTTTTTTACCCAAATTCTGTTGATTTTTTGAGGCTGTGGTCCAATCTGGATGGATAACATGAAGTGTAACGGCTTGGAGAGCTCACTGTCTGAGTGCAGCTTCAGCGGCTGGGGTGTTTCTGACTGCAAACATGAAGAGGATGCAGGAGTCGTCTGCGAGGCTGGTACGGCACAGCACAGAAACTTAAGAAATCAGGATTAATCACTTCATTTCCCCTTGTGCAACGTTTGTAACACTGGGGCCTACTGACATCCTTAAAATATTACATGATAATGTCAGACTATTGGCCGGCCTCTGGGTTTTCACCTGATTCTGTTCATATAATCTTTGAATCTTCTGTCACTGGCTGAAGATGACAGACAGAAGCAGCCGACACAGGATGGCAGCGTGAGACTTGTTGATCAGGCTTCCTCTGGGCGTGTGGAGGTCTACCATGATGGACAGTGGGGTTCAGTTTGTGATGACGGATGGGACCTGACTGAAGCGCAAGTGGTGTGTCGTCAGATGGGTTTTTCTGGAGCCAAAAATGCCACGTCCGGAGGACGTTTTCAAGCAGGTATGAACTCCTCAGCATAGTTTGATTGATACAAACTGGTCTAATTTTTTTACCCAAATTCTGTTGATTTTTTTGAGGCTGTGGTCAAATCTGGATGAAAAACGTTAAGTGTAAAGGCTTGGAGAGCTCACTGTCTGAGTGCAGATTCAGAGGCTGGGGTGTTTCTGACTGCACACATGAAGAGGATGCAGGAGTCGTCTGCGAGGCTGGTACGGCACAGCACAGAAGCTTAAGAAATCAGGATTAATCACTTCATTGCCCGTTTTGTAACTTTTGTATCACTGGGGCCTACTGTCATTTACATTTGCATCTTTAAAATATTACATGATCACGCCCCATTATTGGCTGGCCTCTGGGTTTTCTCCTGATTCTGTTGATTTCAAATGTATGGATCAGGATGGAAATAACTGACTGATTTCATCCAGTACCCTAAAGTAAAAACTGGAGAAAAGTCATGTAAAGTCTGTCTTATCAAGATTTAAGAGAAATTAAATCAAAGCAAAAATAACTTGTGGTGCTGCAGTTTCATTATTTATAAAACTGAATTGTTTTAATTTCAGGGGATCCACAAACACCAACCCAGAGCTTGGATCCACAAAAACCAACCCTGAGTTTAGTTCCTGTAACGACTCAGAAAAGTACATTTGTCATGTGTGTTATTGAGGGTTTCTACCCCAAGCACCTCACTGTACAATGGAAAGAAAATGATATCAACATCTCTATACTGTCAAAACTGGAGTATGAACAGAATGCTGAAGGTCTTTACACAGCGTACAGTCTTTATAAAGTCAGCAGTGAGACATGGGACACAAATTCTTGCTATACCTGTGAGGTCACACACCAACAAAAAACTATTTCTGTAACTAAGAACTTTAATGGTAAGTCATCTAATTTTGGTTTGCTCATAAGCTTACACTCTCACTTCTATAAATCAAAATGTACACGTTTAATCTTTTTTTTCTTACTCATAGCTAAATTGTCACTGGAGCTGAAGCCACCAATCGAGAGAGAATTATTTGTCAATGACAAAGTTGTCTTGGAAGCTGTTGTTTCTGGAGATGCAGAGGCAGTGGAAGTAGCTTTAGTTTCATGCAATGTGAAGAATGGACCTGTAATGAGTGTAATAGGAACTGTACAGTTTTCTCTGGCCATTTCACAGTTTATAAAAATCACCAACATCATTGTTGATGCAAATAAATGGTTTGATGGTGAAAGGGTCACCTGCACAGTTCATGACACAAACTGCAACAGAGACATCAAGCAGGAGATCTTTTTTGATAAAGGAGGTAAATAATCAATATAAATAATCAACTTTGCGGCTCTGTGTGCATTCATAGATGATGAAAGTTTGAACATAATTGTAGTGTCTGACAGAAAATACAAGCACATTTGAAATGCTTAGACACACTGTCAATACTTGGCTTGTTAAACTATTGTTATTCACTATTGTTTGATTCTTCTGTTTGATTGTATAATGAATCTTTATCATTCTCTTCAATTCAGATGGACAGAAACCCAGTGTTGTCATTTACACACCTCAGAATATCGACACTGACCCTGTCTCTCTGGTGTGTGAAGTCACCAGCCCTAAACTTGGCAATGTCTATATCATGTGGAAAGTGGGCGATGAGCCTTACATAAAGGGCTCAACCAGTGCTCCCATCCATCAAAATAATTCCATGTCTGTTCTCAGCATACTAACAATGACAAAACAACAGTATTACCAGTATTACCGGTACTCCATCACCTGCACAGTCATGCATGCCAGCATGCATAATAGAAGATCTCCACTACAAGTTTCAACATCCAAAAGTAAACAGCCAGAATATTCATGTGATTACAAGTAATGTATCAAACAGTGTTTATCTGTTGCTCACTTCTATGTTCTTCAGTGCTTCTGTCCTGTGTCTCTCGTCTGATTATATATCTTTGGTGTTTTTGTGCATTTTTTTGTCTATATCTGTATCACTGAACTGCATAAATCAAACATCAATGCCAAATTACAGTCCAAACTATGTGTTTAATTTGTTATTGCATGCAAATAAATATGTTCATACAAAACATACTCAGTATAAATATCATAGTGTGAAAAATCAATAGTTTTCAAGACACCGTCCTCTCACTGTACTGCTGTTAACCCATTCATGCCATGTAATATAATCTAACATTTTCAAATTGTTCCTCAAGAGTCCCTACTATCACATGATGAGTGAATGAATTTAATTGATTTGTATTCAATAACAACACACTGTAAAGAAGGCAATAAATCAAATAAAGTTTTGCAAATGAAAATTAAGGTATTGAGGTTATTTCAAACATTTAACTAACGTTATAAAGTGAGTTTGGAGCAAAAACATGGTTTTAAATCTCTAAACTGTCGTGCTTTAATGCTATGCTATGCTTTCATGTTATCTTTACTTTTTACTTTACTTTTAGTCATTTAGCAGAAAGTAACTAAAACTAAAAGTCAAAACTCTGTAAATACTATATACACACATTTAAGAAAATAAAGAAATTAAATAAAATTGACAAATGCATACAACAACATTTCAATAGTAAATATTTAAATGAAAACAAAAAATGAGCTAAAAACAATTCAAAATATTAAAACAACAAAAGGTATGAATATAATAATGCTTCTAACATAACACGAAGCTAAACACCAAAAAACAACTACATGTGTATGTACAGCCACACACATATACATATACATACATACAAAAATAAATTCAATAAATATATTATTTCATTTCCATATAGTATTATATTATCTATATGCACTTGTTACCAGAAGCGATTGTTTTGTGAATTATTTTTTAAAAGTAAAGATAACTATGTTGCAAAGTCATTGCTTTTGCTCTGTTTCATTTATATTTTGCAGTTCTTTATTTTTTTGCAAAAAGCACTTTTTTTCTCTCAATAACTCAATTTTTGTTTGCAAAACACTGTCTTGTACTGTTGTAATGAATGTTTTTCTCAGTGTCCTGTATTGTTTTGCACTACATGATCAAATGTGCACTTTATGTAGGTTTCAGTACTTTGTGTTTCTGCACTCTTATAATGACTTTTTTAAATAAATTTTTTTATGTTAATTTATATTGCTATCTCTTGTGTTGTGTTATTGTTTTTGATTTATGTCGTTCTGCATAACGCCTTGGTCCCGGAGGAATGTTGTTTCATTTCACAGTGTACTGTACTGTATATGGCTGAAATGAAAATAAAAGCCTGCTTGATTTGACTACTTGACTTAACCTGCTGCGCAGCAGTAACAGACAGATTCCAGACCTCCAGACGTCCACTCCTTTAAATATGCTTTAATCAAGGCCAGTAGGATCTCATGCCATTCACAGAGAATCCCCCTAACAAGAAGAATACAACAGTTTATATAGTGCATGGCAAAGGTAACATGACAAGAATCATTTTTCTTCAATATGATTGGTTCTTCATATGTGCAATTCAGCAAACCTCCTCAGTGTGTGTGTGTGTGTGTGTGTGTGTGTGTCACTGGCAAAACAAATTTGTTTTTTGATGACTTGAGCTTGTTCCTCAAGTCATGGGTTGTTGTGCTTATTTTTATATTCAGACAGCTGTCTTGTCCATATGTTTCCGTTATTACAACACACAAAGTGTTGGTACATTTCGTTCTCTAAAGCATTCAAATGTAATGCCTGCAAGGAAAATTAATTAAGATTAACTTTAAACGTTTCCTTCACTATAACATATATATATAGGCTATGTAAACATTCAAATTTGTTTATATTTACAAAATACATTTAAGTTGGTCAGTGAAAACATTGGAAATATTTTCGTTTGTCAGTTAAATAAAAGTTAGAGATAATTAACAAATCACAGATTCTTGATTTCACTGCATTTTATAAAATGTCCTAACTTTTTCTGATTTGGGGTTGTATATATATATATATATATATATATATATATATATATATATATACACACACACACACACACATATATATATATAAACACTGTGACTTTTTTAAACTTTAATCATCATCTTGATATCCTGTTTTAATGTTAATGATTTCTCACAATAATTTTGATTATTATTATTTAAAATATATTTAAAAATTCTACAATATTTTTTTCCACATCATACAATATTGATATTTGTCAATATGGAAGGAAATGTTTTCCACAAGGTTGTTAGACCTTGAGAATGAAGTAACTTTGATGTAACGTAACTTTGTTCATTAAGATTGTTTTTAACTGAAACCACATGAAACTCCTTTTATTTCCTCCTGAATTCTATGTGTTCTATTTTATTGTTTCTCCTGTATCCTGCGTTTTATGATTCAGTACAAATTTATCATAAAAATGGTGTCCAATGAAATGAATTTATAAAATGTTAACAATTGAATCAATCTTTTAAAATATTATTGCCACGCAACATGCAGGTCTAACAAACATGCACAATGAAGAAGATAAAGGTAAACAGTCTTTAATGAATCCACACAGAGGGCAATTCAAAGCAGGCAGGCAGGAGACACACGTATAACATCAACATGCACAATACTGGACAAAGGAAAACTGAACAGGCTAGAACAGGGATGGGCAACTTCGGTCCTGGAGGGCCACTGTCCTACAGAGTTTAGCTCCAACCCTAATCAAGCACACCTGCTTGTAGCTTTCTAGTGATCTTTAAGACCTTGGCTGTGTCCAAATTCAGGGTCTGCATCCTTCGGAGTACTCATTTGAAGGATGTTACGTCACAGCGCCGCGACGAAGGCTGTCCAAATTCGTAGGATCCTTCAAATGCGGCCCACAAATACGTCCTCCTTTTCCCCGAATTGGAAGGATGGGTGTGGTGGATCCTTTCCCGTCCTACCTATCCCATAATTCTTTTCGGCAGAGCGTAATGGCGGACGAAGCGAGCGGTAGCGGAGTGGGAGAGGAGTTTCTCTGACAAAACAAGCTAAAGTTTATGCTTCGGCTCAATGAATTTGTAGGAGAAATTAGTAGAATACTTAAAAACAAATAAAAATAGGCTATAATGGCTTACCTGGATGTGACTGTCTTGTAGTCTGATATAAAAAAACTCTCCGACAACGAGCAAAGAAAGTATTAAATTTATTTAATTGCTTTATTTCTTCCAAAAGAATTAAAATGAGGAGAATAACTCTTTGTTTGTCCATTTTCCCGCTTCTTGCTTGGCGCTGTCACGGTTGCTAGGCGACAGGATATGAGCAACGGGTAAGGGAGGGAACTGAAAGAAGGGTAGGCTGTCCAAATTCACAAACACCGACTTCTGGGTTTTGCGGACGTCGGAGGATCCCTCCTCCTTCAACCGGGTAGGAAGGATCCTAAGGAGGATGCGGATCCTAAGGAGGATGCAGACCCTGAATTTGGACACAGCCCTTGATTAGCTGGTTCAGGTGTGTTTGATTAGGGTTGGAGCTAAACTCTGCAGGACAGTGGCACTCCAGGACCGAAGTTGCCCATCCCTGGGCTAGAACTACAGTAGGGTTGCTAACGAGGTACTGACAGGTGAGGATGATCAACTAAATAGGTGTTATGTGTCCATTTCTTGTTAGTTCCTGTTTTGCTCTTATTTGGATTTTCCTGTTCTTGTTTCCTTTCATTAGCTAATAATCGTTTAGTCTTTTCAACTGTGGTTCATTAATCATCTCTTTTACTCCTTTGTTTCTGTTTCTTTATAGGCATTCAGTTTTGTTCTAGCTTTCATAGAGTCTTAAAGTAAAGTTATGTTAATGCTGACTTTGTTATTGATTTCATTTGTACCATTAAAGAACCTGATTATTCTGAATCCCTCGTTGTCCTTACTTCCTGGATCAGGATTCTGTTACAGAAGACTCGACCAAACTGAAAGCTGGAGTCCGCGGCGATGGCGTTCAATGCCCACCTCCTCACCCTTATCTGGTGCGATCTCCCCTTCGTGGAGTACGCCGGGGAATTCTGCAGGCTCACCGCGGTGACAGAGCTGCACGGCACGGCCATCCTCCATCTATTCCGACTCGGGGTCTGTTACCACCACCCCATGGACCACCCAGACACCACCGGATTGTGTTGGAGAGAAGGGATCTTCCAGTGTCTGGGCTCGAGTCGGAACCAACCCGCCGTCCGTGTCGAAGCCTGTTTACCCACGAAAAGTGAAGTGGACCTCCAATAGCGCTGACCTGAGGGTGAAATTACTGGACCCGTCTATAACATCTGTCAGGTCAGCGCTGAAGTCTAAACCCTGTCGCCCTGTCAGCCGCCGTCCACGGGGAAATTAACGCCGCTGTCCACGTCTCTCCCTAGCCAGTTGCCGTCCGTGGCCAACGCAAGACAGCCGCTGTCAGTGGCCAACCCAAGTCCGTCGGCAGAGAACATGGCAAGCCCGCCATCTAAGCAGATGGTAAGCCCGCCAGAGAATCGAAAGTGCTCTCCAGTGCCTGCTCCTCGCCAGTGCCGTTCAGTGCCCATGCCCCTAAGTGCCCGCGCTTCCAGAGTGCCCCACAGAGCACGCTCCTTCTGAACTGCCCCGAGAAGGGAATTTCCTCAAGAATATTTTAGGACGGGGGCGTATAGCCATGGCCGCTGTGGTCGGGCCAAGGGCCAAGGCTACTAAGGCTCCTGACCTGCCATGGCCGTCCAAGCTCCCTGATCCGCTCTGGCCTCCAGAGTCCCCTGATCCGCCCTGAAGGCTTCTTGTCTTTGGCATGAGGGTATAAAATACTGAAGTCCTGAGCAATCTGAAAATTAATTAAGAAAAGGAACAGATAAAACCACACTATAAGAGTACAACCACCATCCAATTTATGCAGTTTGTAAAAAATCTTCATCACCCAAATGAAGTTAATTGTTGTAATGGTTGTGTTTTGTATGGCAATGAAGCATGGGTACCTGAGATGATTCTCAGTGACTCACAAAAATTCCCATTCTACAGCTGATAACCATTTGCTTAGGACAGGGGTGTCCCAACTCTGTCCTGGAGGGTCACTGTTCTGCAGAGTTTAGCTCCAACCTTAACAGGTGTGTTGAAGAAAGTTGGAGCTAAACGTTTTTTTTTCTTACCTGGCAATAAAGTGATGCGATCAGTCACAGTAGCTCGGCGCTCATTTGTGGTCTGTGATCGCTGTGCTGATGCTGAACTGTGACTGTGGAGGTGCTTTCTGATATTACAGAGTCGTTCCTCCAAAAACCCTGTGGCTGGATGGCGGTATCGCCCTGGTGTATACCATACTCCCTAAAATATCAACATAAATATGTTAAAGGGATAGTTTAGTTTATGTCTTCAGTATATCTTCTTTGTGTTATTCAAAAATACTACTGCAGTGTGAAGGTAACCATAGTTCTGGGCATACTCACATATCCACTGCCCTCTGAATCTCTAAGGCATGGGGATTGTGATACCAGGGCCAGAGCTAGCTCTTTTTTTTTGGTCTGGTGATGGACTAGTAGAAGGATTGTATAGATATTAGGTTACTTATGAGTAAACTATATTTACAGCCTATGACTGACTTTATGTAAAGTAGAACAATGAATAAAACATCACTTACTATTCTCCAAACTTCTCCATTAAATGGGACACCAAAATGCGAACCATTTTCCTTCTGTCTTCAAGACATAAGTTGTGGTTTCGTTCCAAAGACGAGAGAATGGAAGACCGATGTGCGCATCCCTCTAAAATCTGTCGTATATCCTTATTGGAGAAAAACAATACTTTAGAATTATACATTATATATATAACCTTATAATGCTAAGATTCCCTTAATATTTAATATTTAAAAAATATATATATTTTCCAGAATTCTTTATCAGTGATGTTAAATATCTCTGACCAATTTCTTTGACCGAAACTTTGTAATTTATTAAGGTTGATCTGTGATTTTAAAGATCAGGGAAAGGGAAATAGTACAAATGAGGCTGAATTTTCCACAACAGTCAGTGTCACAGTAGGCACCTCAGTTACGGTGAGTACCTCAGTTTCACTAGTATTGTTGTCAGATGATTCGTCTGGCTATATGTGAAGAGAAGACACATTGGTTTTTAGTTTCATTCACAGTATATTTGACATAAATTGAATTTAAAAACAATTCATAACTGGACAATACAGCCCCTGTACTAACCCAATATATGCCTTGCAGTTGATTTGTACACCACACCAAGAATTGGCTTTTAAAAATTTTAATAACAAACCTTAAAATTATAATATCTACATACAGGTCCTTCTCAAAAAATTAGCATATCATGAAAAGGTTCTCTAAACGAGCTATTAACCTAATCATCTGAATCAACTAATTAACTCTAAACACCTGCAAAAGATTCCTGAGGCTTTTAAAAACTCCCAGCCTGGTTCATTACTCAAAACCGCAATCATGGGTAAGACTGCCGACCTGACTGCTGTCCAGAAGGCCATCATTGACACCCTCAAGCAAGAGGGTAAGACACAGAAAGAAATTTCTGAACGAATAGGCTGTTCCCAGAGTGCTGTATCAAGGCACCTCAGTGGGAAGTCTGTGGGAAGGAAAAAGTGTGGCAGAAAACGCAGCACAACGAGAAGAGGTGACCGGACCCTGAGGAAGATTGTGGAGAAGGACCGATTCCAGACCTTGGGGGACCTGCGGAAGCAGTGGACTGAGTCTGGAGTAGAAACATCCAGAGCCACCGTGTACAGGCGTGTGCAGGAAATGGGCTACAGGTGCCGCATTCCCCAGGTCAAGCCACTTTTGAACCAGAAACAGCGGCAGAAGCGCCTGACCTGGGCTACAGAGAAGCAGCACTGGACTGTTGCTCAGTGGTCCAAAGTACTTTTTTCGGATGAAAGCAAATTTTGCATGTCATTCGGAAATCAAGGTGCTAGAGTCTGGAGGAAGACTGGGGAGAGGGAAATGCCAAAATGCCTGAAGTCCAGTGTCAAGTACCCACAGTCAGTGATGCTGGTGTTGGTCCACTGTGTTTTATCAAGGGCAGGGTCAATGCAGCTAGCTATCAGGAGATTTTGGAGCACTGCTGAAAAGCTTTATGGAGATGAAGATTTCATTTTTCAGCACGACCTGGCACCTGCTCACAGTGCCAAAACCACTGGTAAATGGTTTACTGACCATGGCATTACTGTGCTCAATTGGCCTGCCAACTCTCCTGACCTGAACCCCATAGAGAATCTGTGGGATATTGTGAAGAGAAAGTTGAGAGACGCAAGACCCAACACTCTGGATGAGCTTAAGGCCGCTATCGAAGCATCCTGGGCCTCCATAACACCTCAGCAGTGCCACAGGCTGATTGCCTCCATGCCACGCCGCATTGAAGCAGTCATTTCTGCAAAAGGATTCCCGACCAAGTATTGAGTGCATAACTGAACATAATTATTTGAAGGTTGACTTTTTTTGTATTAAAAACACTTTTCTTTTATTGGTCGGATGAAATATGCTAATTTTTTGAGATAGGAATTTTGGGTTTTCATGAGCTGTATGCCAAAATCATCAATATTAAAACAATAAAAGGCTTGAACTACTTCAGTTGTGTTGTAATGAATCTAAAATATATGAAAGTCTAATGTTTATCAGTACATTACAGAAAATAATGAACTTTATCACAATATGCTAATTTTTTGAGAAGGACCTGTATAACCTATGGTCAAGTGTGTATGTCTATATGTACAATAATTTTCTATTTATAAAATGTGATTTAACGTACTGATGAGGTGGAAAATTAAAAGCTTGTACATCTCATTTCACGTATAAAAAACAAACAAACAAAAAAAACAAATCCCTGCATCTTAACATCTAAAAACAGACTACAGAATACCCTTGCTCTTGAAGTCCCTTATTATTATTATTATTATATTATTAAATTTGTCCATTATGCCACATTAAGCGTTTTGCCTTATGACAAGTGAAAGTTTGCATATTGTGTTCATGGCCGTCTGCTTGCCTTGTAGTACATTTAATAATAACTATACATCAAATGTTATCTTTTAATTGCACTTAATGTATCTTAATACATTAAGCCATATTAAGTGTTTATGGTTTTCTACAGGAGGAAAACGCTTAACGAGAAACTCATGTTCTGCTGTTCTGTAGCCACGGATTTGCGGGTCTTGTGTTTTTCTCCTACAGATGACTTGCAGGACCCTGTTCGTTATTAAATCGTTTAATCGTTTAACCACCACAGCGTCTCAATCAGGGTATCTTCCGTCCATTCCATATCCGTTTTCAAAGCAAAAAACGGAAAACGAAAAAACTGATATTTTTTTTCATTTATCATGTTCTGCCTTATTCAGTTATATACTTAAAACTATGTTTTTCTATTCTGCAAGAAAAATATTTTTTTCTAAATAACAGATTTTAGAATATTGGCCTTATTTGGAACGGCGAAATGAGAAGACGGCTCTAAACAATACTCGGCGTTATCCGAATGGAAGTCCCAGGCTTATATAGCATGTGTGATTGTGTGATCAGCAGTGCAATCAGAATCAGGGTAATGTGAGATTGGTGCCAGCTGTGTGTCGTTAGTGCAATGGATGATGGGAATTGTATTGTTAAGTGTTGTGCAATAGGTAGTGTAATGCCAGAGTCCATGTGGTGAGTGAGTGACCTCAGGTGGTGAGTGAACAGAAATGCATGGCCAGGATTCGTAACAGAAGGCTATGTTCACTGAAATTCTTACCCCCGGTTTCACAGACAATGCTTAAGCCTAGTCCTAGACTAAAATGTAAATCTTAGCTGTTTCAAATGAAATAAACTTGCACTGACTGATCTTAAAATACATCAGTGACTTTCTTTTGTCTCAAGATGCGCCCCAGTAATGTTTTTTTCTAAGCATGTTTATAAAAATTACTTAAATGTCCTAATTGAACTATGGCCTAATCCTGGCTTAGTCTAAGCCCTGTCTGTGAAACCGGGCCATAATCTTTAATTTTTAAGCAGGATTTGCTGATTGCTCATTACAGGATTTAATCCCTTGTATCAGTCTAGTAGTTGTAACAATCCTTCTTCAATGGACGCATAACTTTTATTATTATTATTATTATTTTTCTGTTATGAGCTAAATGAGAAAGCCAAAATCTGTCTATTTCTACTTTCTGCTTGTCTTAGATCAGTTTGGACACATACATGGGGCAGCTTTGGGTTAGTTGCTATGTGCTATTTAATGTATGGTAGTTGAAATGTTGTTCAGTTTTATTCATTGCTGTTAGCTTTCACAGCAATACTGTTAAATTTGCGATTTATCTCTATCAAACCATCAAACATGGACCTTAAAGGGATGCTTCACCCAAAAACTTTAGTCAAATAAATTAATATTGTGACAATCATGTTCATCAGTCTGATTTCAGTGGCACAGCTTGGTGTAGTATCTAGTACAGAGGTTGTTGACAGTATTGTGTGCATGTTGCTGCATTGTACATGGTGTCCTGATAAAATGTAAAAACTGTAACTTGAATGCAGTGTAAGTCGCTTTGGATAAAAGCGTCTGCTAAATGCATAAATGTAAATGTGTTCACTGCCCAATATTGTATTATTGTTTACACCTTCAGTAACTTGCTTATTATTTCCTTATAAAATGCTCTAACATCTTTTTGCATTTCTTTCTCCACCAGACACCCTAGGAAATGGTTCATCCTAAAATGCACAGATCTACCTAGAGCCCACCATTATTCCCACACCCATCTTGCAACAAAGTTTCATTAAGTGCAGTCTATAACCAGTGTTTGCCACACATGGTCTGCTTCTTGTTTATTGCAGATGTTATGGATTATTCTATTAGAGATCTTTATACTCTTCACTTGAGACTGTTATTATGTAGAGATTATGTTGTGAAAAAAAGTCAACTCACCTCGATGCTTTCAGCAGTCAATACATTAAATTGTGTCCTTATGTGTTTTATTATTTAAAGATTGCTATAAAGTTTATTACAGGCTCAGTCAATTCTTTCACTAGAAAATAAAGTGCACTGCAAACTGTCATAATCAAGTCTGGGACATTTTTCAGTATTACTAATTCTGTGAGGCATCAAATCAAATGGACATTAGTATAGTGTTTCATCCAAAGGCTTCTTCCGCATTCACTTAAACATCAAGGGGTTTCTTTGCCTTTGTCACCTTTAACTTTCTCATTGGAGAGCATTATTTGCAACAAAATATTAATATGTATTACACTATATTTCAATGCATGGAATGGCGTCAAACAACCACCTGACACAAACCCTTCATACAGACCATGGTATAAATACTAAATACTAAAATATCAAGCTTGTAATGTTAACAATTGAAATTCCAAGCAGCAGTCAAGCTTGGTATAATAAGGGTCTAATTTATGCTTTCTGCAAGATGACAGACAAGGAATGTAAACCAGTGATAAATAGGTATAATTACAGTTCGCTTGAAACAAGGGTCACTTCAAAAAAGAAACTGGGCTGGCATTTTTTGCATATATTTATCCACTATCGCCTGGATGCGGCGCGACTCCTTGTTCTATTTCTGGCATAATCCAAGCTCTTTGCAACAGTGGTTGCATCTGGTTAAACCCGAGTTCTGATTTGTCTGCTTAGACCCAGCGCTGGCAGCACGTACCTTCAAATGTTGAATATTCATCGTATAGACGTCGTATAGAGGTAAAGACGACTCATTAACAGCAAAAAACATTCGATCGAATGCGACGTTTATCAGATGCTACGATCTTTCACAGATGTCTCTGCCACGTACATGTGCTATCTGGGAAGATTCTTAAAGTGACCAAAACCAAATAAAGAAAAGCATAGAGATTAGCTTCAAAAATTAAAGCAAGACTTGAAACATATTAAATGGTAACAAAACAACATTGTTAAATTAATTGATGTCATAATATTTTTGTCTTCACCCGTTTAAGGCAAATAAAAGCTACTGGACGCACTTTTAAGAATGTTTACATGAGGTAAAAATAAGTTCAGTTTGTATATATTGTGCTGGATTTATTTGCTACTAAAGATAGGCCTATGCTATATATTTTTTAGACATTTCTGTATAATGGATTGTCCGTTTATGGTACAGAAGAAAATATAAATCTACAGAAATTTCAATTTTAATGTTGAAGGAAATGCCCGTAAATTTAACCAAAAATGTCCTGGTAATTTTCCGCCAATACATTATAAGTTGATTAAACATTTTATTTTTCCATTTTTCCAAGTGGAAAAGCCACTGATTTTATGTTATGACCCATACAGATCACAGTATTATTTAATAAGCATTATTTTGCCATTTTTTGATGTCTTTTAGTAAGCTGAGTAAATGACCCTTTACTTGAGACATGATGCACAACCTGAACTGTTAGCATGTTCACTGGAGTGATTTTCAGATACATCAGACTGACAGGCCTAAGACGTTCAATTTTAAAACACTTTTCACAATTATTTATTTCTCACACTTCCAACTTAATGAATACAAACACTGTTTGGTTCATCATAAAGTTTAAGCAGTTTCAAATTGTGATATACTTCAAACATGAAATATATACTTTATTTTGTTTTGAAGGTAAGATCATTTCACAGATACTATAAGGAACTGAATTTTTAAACCTCTTCTACTGTACTTGATGAAGTTACACTCTTTTAAGGTATATGACTCCAGAGACTCTGATGTATATCTAAGAAACTCGTTTCTAACTGTGCTCTAAGGAGAATCTGAGAGATGTAAGAGTCTCATTATTTATCTTCTCCTTTAGTGGTATTTATTCAAACACACAATAGCTTCTTGTTTTGAGTATTTTCTCCATTCATCTGGTATCTCAACATAACCTGTAATTTTGTTGTAGTATTTTTCCAGATCATTCTGGAATCGGCACACAAACCACTTCCAGTACGGCTGTTCAGAGAGATCAGAGGTGATGCTCCAGTCTGCATAAACTCCTCCTGCTCTTCTGTAATCTCTCCAGAGAACTTTATCATCCGAGTCATTGAGATGGAAATATAGATTGCTGTTTGCTACTGCTGATGTGCAGATAGACAAGTTGGGTGTATTATTGTAATATATTCCATTCAGACCAATACTACGATGTAAAGGAACACTGTGATCTCCATCGTGGTTTTCTATGGTGTTGGTGCAGGTGGCTCCACAGAACGGACACTGAACCCAACAGCACTGACAGAAGTGATCAATCAGAAGCTCATCTGGCCTGTCTTTATTGTCCAGATTTACTGGAAAAGTATTTGTACTAAATCTACTGCTGATGTCTGACATTATAGAAGGAAGTTCTTGTTTTATCACATCTTCTAGGAGGCTGAAATCATCAACATCATCATGTTTCACTCCACTGAGGTCTTTTTCAGAGAAGATCAGCTCATCTGAGAGCTGCTGTGTGAAACGCTTCAACCATAAACCAACATCTCCTCTGTTCACTTGAACATGTTCAGTAGATTCATGAGCTGCTTTCATGATCTTCTGCTGCAGGAGTTTAATGTTCTCCTTCATCTTTGGTGAAACACTGAGACTGAACTTATCACTGATGTACTGTCTGACTTCATTGTTGATAAAACTCTTAAAGTGATGTCTGGGATTATTAATGTAGTTCATGTATTTATTAAAATCCTCCTCTTCTGCCAGTGTCTTCAGGATGTGCTTCTCCAGATTTGATCTGTTCCTATTCAGTGATTCACAGTTTGATCTCATTTCATCTGTCAGATCTCTGGCAGTCTTCTTGTAGACACTCTGCTCAATGGGATCTTTAAGTTTCTGACAGAAGATTTCACCAAAAATAACAGCTGATGTTGCTCCATGACAGTATTTCTGGAAAATACTATAGAACTCTCTCTTCTTCTCAGCATATATTGCTTCACTGAAATGTATGTGTTGTTCAGTGATTATCTTGTTAAGTCTATTACAGATAGAAAGAACCAAATCAATGAAGAATTCATCCTTGAACACATATTTTACTCGTCCCTCCTGATGTTCTGTTACACTTGTCTTTATGTAGTCTATGAGTTGTTGGATGTAACTGGTGTTGTAGCCCATCTTTGAAATGTTAAATGACGGAATCATTTTGTCTGTCTGCTGGTCAACATCTGAGACTAATGATCTTATTTGAGCTTCATTCTCTGGAGACAGAGTTCGATCATATCCCAAAAAATGTTTAACTCTTCTGAAAGCTCTTATTACAATCCTTTTCAACCAACTTTTTGTTGGCTTTTTGAAAACATATTCAGAAAAACTTGACACAGTGAAAATGTCAGTGTACTCACTGTCTTCTGTATTGCTTTTTAAAGGGAGACGGCCCTCATAGATGTTACTGAGGATTTCTCTCACATCTCTCATAATGTCAATATCATTGATTTTAGGAGTGTCTGAGATAATGCTATCTACACTCTGCTCCCAAAACAAATCAAACTCTTTTGTCAGTGTTTCTTCATTATTTGTTTTGTCTTTGAGTTTTAAGGTGAGTTCTTTGCACATTTCATAGAGAGTGTTTTCATGATCGGTTCTCTGAGCTTCAGTCGTCGTCGTCTGTGTTTCTTCAAAATTAGCTTTGTCTTTGAGTTTTAAGGCGAGTGTTTTGTTCTTATCATGGAGAGTGTTTTCATGTTGTGTCCTCTGAGCATCAAGAATCTCATTTAATTTCCTTTTTGTTTCCCTCATAATATTTTTCTGAAGCTCTTTGATTTTGATTTCAAATGATGTTTTCCACTGAATCAGTATATATTTATCTTTGTCTTTCTCAAAGAATTCTGACATTGACTTTTCCACTTCTTCACTTGTCTTCTTCAGTTCTCTTTGAAGATCGATTTCCTCAACTTCATGAATTGCTTCATTTTTTATTTTATTGTGTAGTTTGTTCTCAGTTTCCATCATGGCACTGCGAAGACTCCAGGACCATTTACTGTATTTTTTCTCTAGTTTCCTGTACGCTGAAATCTCTAGAGAATTTTGAAAGCTGAAGACAAAGTGTTCATTTTTTATAGCCTCCCAGAGATCTTTAATTCTGTCTTTTAGGTGTCTCACCATCGTTCCATGTGATTTTGAGGCATGAGACACAATAATTTTCTTGAGTTCCTGAATATTCTCACAGTACTTTGGGTTTGGTGGTGCCATTGGTGGGCTGCCTTCCCAGAGCTGAGCAAAATACTTCACATCATTCTGAATATCAAATCTAATGACATCACTGAAGCATTTTGCATCACAGTCTTCACCTTTAGCAACAATTTTTGTCATCTCATCCAATTTCTCCTGCAGTCGTCTCCTTCCCTCCATGTTTTTCTCTCCAGCTGAGACATCCGAGATGTTCTGATGCACAAACACACAGCTGGGATTCAGTCTGACCTTCTTCATCCTCATGAAGGCCTGAACAACAATCTGAAGAATGTCCTGCAACTCAGATGGGTTTTCTCCAAAGATGTTGATTAATGTCAGATTTGCAAGACCAACAACAAATGTGGCCAGTTCATTGTCATGAACTCTTGTAGATCTTCCAGCAAGTTCTAGAGCACGAAGACCCTCAGTATCAACGACCAGAATATAGTCAAAATTAATCTGTGTTTTCATCTCGTCGGACACTTTGACCAGCTGCATGAAAGCTCCTCTGGTGCACCTGCCAGCACTGACGGCAAACTGGAGTCCAAACATGGCATTCAGCATGGTGGATTTCCCAGAGCTCTGAACCCCTAAAACTGACAGCACAAAGACTCGCTGGTCTCCCAGTTTCTGGATGAGTTGATCTAGAACAGCAGAGATCCAGATCACAGGAACTTGAGCAGCATCTCCATCCATCAGCTCCAGTGGAAATCCAGAGATCATCATCTCTGCTGCAAGACTCGGGAGAGAAGAGAAGTCAAACTGCAGATCTTTCTTGTTCTTCTTCACAGATGAACATGATTCATAAATCTGACCGATCTCCCTCATGATGTGCTCCAAACCAATAACTGCAGCTTGAAGTTCCTCAGATATTCTCTCAAGTTCTGCTCGTTTAACTGTCAGTTTTTCTAGTTCATGTTTCTCTTTGAGTTTAAAAATTGTTGACCATGTTTCTTCATATTTGTGATAAAACACAAACAACTCAGCTGATGTACATTCATTCAGGAGTATTCCGAGCCATTTAATGAAAAACATCTTATGTCCAGTATCTGAGTTAATTTCTTTAATGAACAACTTTATAAACTCACTGATATCAGTTTTATGCTGCAGCTCACGGATAATCCTCATCTCTTTTTGTTTTCTACTGGTGTCCATTTCTGTGTCATCTCCTTGAGGTCGATGTAGTTCTTTGTTCTTCTGACACCACTGATGCCACAGTTTCCCCTGATGAGGCAGAAATGATTCTTTGATTTTTGACAGATTTTCCTTCTCCAGTAAACCCATCATCTGCTGTGCTGCTTCTCTTCCTTTCCTGCAGTCATCATCATCTTCCTCATCTACTCTCATGTTTTTGTATTTAGGCACATCTTCAAGTCTGAAAGTGGAAGATGATTCTGAGAGACAATCATTTATTGCTCTTGTGAGTTCTTCAGATACTTCAGACTGATTTCTGTCTTTCAGACCAATCCGATATTTTTTCTTTAAAACAGTTGCAGCAGACTCATCCTCAGTAAAAAGGCAAATGAGTGGCTTTGAGTCCATGTAGAGTTTTTCAAGTTTTGTCATGCTTCTGTCATTCCTCTCAAGTTGTGATAGAAAAACAACATTGACTGAGGCCATTTCAGTGAGGATCTGCAGCTGTTTCTCATGGTCTCCTGCATCACCGTGTAGATTACAGAAAGCAACACAGTCAGTGAATTTATCATCATTTGATCCAGAGGGGCAGAACCAGGTGATCTCCACCACTCCATCCATCAGGACTCTGGTTCTGCTGCTGCCTGGGCAGTTCCTGTGGAAGAACGTGTTGTGCTTCTCATTGATCAGACTGTTTATCAGCTGAGACTTGGATGAAGATACAGAGCCAAACCTGAAGAAAAACACCATTGGAGTTTCTGCCTTATAGATTGGCTGGGTTTGACTGATTATGTCATTGTTGGTGTTTCTCATCTTCCAGCTCTTGTTGATTTGTCTGAATGTCCAGAGAGGAAACTCAATCTGTTGTGTGAATGGATCAGGAACAAGCAGAGGCAGAGCGTACTGACACTGGGACAGTTTAGTCACCATCAGCTGCTTCAGGAACCTATCAGCACAATGAAACACAGCCATCTGAACATCCATTGGGTGAATTCGTTCAGACTGGCTTGTTTCTTCATTAGACACTGACCCTGAATTGAAGAAAAAATTATCAGAATCAGCCTCTTCTTTAAGTGGATCATAACTGCCCTGATCACTGTGACCTTCCACATTGTTCTCCAAAGTTTTGAGATATCTTGCTCTGTAGTTCATCATCAGTAGATTTTGTATGAAAGTCTGAATCAGCTCCTCTTCATCACAAGACTCATAGGACTGTAATGAATGTGCAGATGTTAACTGAAAAACATCTGCAGCTCTCAATTTATTGTAAAGTCTGCCTTCAAGATGAAGTCTGTGGAATAGATTCATTTCTTTAGTGAAAACTTCCTGCTGTAGGTGTTGATCTGTACTGACTTCTGATGTTCCACAGTGCTTGTTTTCTGCCTGTTGAAGAAATGTGATCAAAAAGTTAAATGATAATATCACTCTAGTTTAAACTAAAGCAGTAAGCCCTGTGAAGCCGTGGTTTACAGTGCATTTATAACAGCTAAGGGGCGTTGTTAGGGACGATGCGAATCAGAGTATAGACTCACTGTAAACCATGGCTTCACAGGGCTTATTGCTTTTATATAATGGTTATTCGATATACAGTTGTGTTCAAAATAATAGCAGTCCAACATCACTAACCAAATCAATCACCGTTTTTGGTAGTGTATTTAAACACTGTTTAATGCAGGACATGAATTCATTTAACCTGCAGTTACAAATACAAAAATAATGTTTTGATATAATATAATATATATACACATATATATATATATATAAAATCAAAAGATACTTTAAATGTGAAATTAAAACCGCCAGTAGGTGTCAGCAACTCACTCTTAATAGGTGAGTCATTGCGATTGAACCAAATCATTTAAATGGTTGATTCATTCAGCAACGAAATCTGCGAAATCCGAAACACTTGTCTGTCTGCATCTTTGTTGTGATTTTAGCACCAGTTTGTTCCCCTGCCCATTATTTACTGCAGTAGTTTCCAGGGAGCTAGGGGAAGTTTTTTTACTCAGTAATTAATGTGTTTTAAATGTAGCGACGCACAATACTTCAAACAAAATATACTTCAGTAAAAGTAAATTACAGTTTTTATAAGTTTTTAAAAGACTTACTGACTGATATATCATGTAAACAAATAAATACACAATTGGTCGTATTTACCATGTTTATTATGGCAATACCTAGTGTCTTTTGCATTGCTTTTAAATATTTCTGCCATTTATGGTGATCATAATCCACATAGGATCTCAAACAGAAGATATTTCAAACATTCGCTGCAGTCTGAAAATAAGTTTTGAGCTAAAATAATTTAAAAAGTTTTTAATGCTGATGTTACCTGGTAACAATATGAAATTAACTGACGCTGACGCTCTCCAGACTCAGAGAAACTCAGAGAAAGCCTTTGCTCATGACCATTCCTCAAGCCTGAACTGGCCTGCTTTGGCCCAAGGTATTTGGCAGGTCAAAAATCCCTGGCCGATGGCCCCGTGGAAGCCCCGACGAGGCAACATCAAGCCCTAAAAGTGACAGTGCTTTTTGGTGATCCACCTTGAGAAGCCACATGCTACTGACTCTCTCCATTCTCTCCTAGCCTCTTTAGACCTTCGGTAGCTCCATACCACCGGTACAGATAACCAGCCCGACCTCATCTTTACATGCAGTTTTATCACAGATAACATCTTGGTCAAACTCATGCATGTCTTGGATTATTTCGTTTTTACTTTTAATCTACATTTACTTTCTTCCGCACCACCAACCAGTTTCATTTAGACGAAACTTAAGAACTCTCACTTACACACGTCATCAACACATCTCTTCTCACTTGATTTTTTCCCCCACCTCATTCAAGCAGGCTTGAGTAAACCCACTGCTTTAAAAACATAAACTAGGCTGCTCAAATGTTGAAAGCAGGCCTGTGTCTCTACTCTCTTCCATAGCAAAATCACTTGAAGGTGTTGTTTTCAACCAAGTGTCTTCCTTCTTCTCACAGAACAACCAGCTGGACAATAGTCAACAAGGATTTAAAAGTGGCTTTTCAACTGAAACCACCTTGCTGTCAGTCACTGAAGTGCTACGGAGTGCAAGAGTTGCTTGGGGAAGAGAGCCATCCAAATCACATCAACTGGTCACTGGGACTCCTCAGGGATCAGTTCTTGGACCCCTCCTCTTCTCTGTATACACTGTATCACTGGGACCTCTCATTCAGGCACATGTTTTTTCCTACCACTGCTATGCGAGTTTCTAGGCTGGATGTTTGCAATGTTCTTCTGGCTGGACTTCCATCATGTGCAGTCAGACCTCTGCAAATGACTCAGAGTGCAGCATTCTGTCTTATTTTCAATTAGCCCAAAGAGAGCCCATGTTACACCACTTTGCACCTCAAGACATTGGTTTTTGCCTACAGAACAGCCATGGGGTCCATATACTTCTAGCTCCACTGTCCCCTATGCGTATATATCCCCTCCAGATGCCTGTGGCTGGTAAATGAGTGGTGTTTTGCATTCACTTTTACTATTCTCTTATTATCCTTTATCTCTTCCTGTCCAAGTTTTTACTATTATGAATGATGACTGAAAACTTGTATAACAGGCACTTCTTGTGTTTATTGTCATCTTATGATACATCACTTGTTGTATTCCTCAACTGTTAATAACTTTGGAGAAAACCATTTGCCAAATGAATAAATGTAAATGTAGCCTATAACACATAGTTATAATTTTATTCAGTGTTCTAAAGCCTAAAGCCTCTTCTCCATTCACATTCATTCAAAAACACTCTTGTCCATTTTTACAATAGACACCCACGTTGGTGAGTGCTTGGTGCTTGTGTGAGGGGATTAAAAGACCAAATCCAGGTAACAGCTCCAGAATTGTCAAAAAAAAAAAACTGGTTCAGAATGACTGTCACAATCACCAGATAGAGTGCCCTTGATAGCTACCAATGGGCACTCCATCCCATATTATTGCCACTCTGTCGTGGACTTCATTCCCCATAATCCTTTGCCAAGACTCATAATTGTTTTCAGCTGTGTCTCATTAATCCTATTAGTTTACCCCTATATAAGCCTGCTTAAGTCATTCATCACACTCTCATTTGGTAAATTAATAATATTATTTAATTGAATAACAGACTATTACTATTAACACTGATTGAGTGACTACGTGAGAGCTGGTACATACTACAAACTTCAGATGTTCATTCATGTTTATCTTATGTAACTAATAGTAAAGAGAAGGAGAAGATTGGTTCATCTCAGTGATCTGTCATGCCACAACACAAAACATCAAAATTACGTTTATATGACGTTTGAATGTTGCTACAAATAATATTTTGTGAAGTTTTATTCATGCATCACTTGAAAACTGCCAATTTAGCAAATTCAAAGGAATAAAAAAAATCAATTTAGCATATTTTGATATATTTTTTTAATTAACAAGGTCATGAAATGCATATAATGATTTAACTTAAATGCATGACTATTTGAATTGCTCCACCACTTTTGTTAGTCCATCATCAGAAACGTTCCGTTTCCTTGGCTTTGACACCTTCTCAGTCACCTCTGTTGCTACAGAAATTACTTGAAAATAAATCAAATCTAAATCTTAAATGAGCCAAGAGCTTGTGAATTGCAGTCAAATAGTGAAATCTGTCCTACAAACAGCTGTCACAATAAAATAAAATAAATGAGTAAATAAATAAATAAATATTTTTGCAATTCTGGTGGGGAGGAGGAAGAGGACTTCGATTTTTCATATCTGGAATGTAAGGAAGATACAGGAGTTGGGGAAGAAAGACAAATATATGCCTGTTCTAAAAACTGGAGAAGGATATTGCTTTTTCTAGCAATCTAGGACCACCAGAGATGCTATATAAAGTCACTGATAATGTGCATACTGTTTATAACAGGAGAAATTTGGAAATATGGAGAGAAAGTAAGAGGAGGAAACATAAATAATTAGCAACTGAAAGGTCTTTCGAAAGTATATTCTCTTTGTATGGACTTAAAAGAGCAATAGCTGGGTCAAAGAAATCATCTCCAAGGTATTCTATAGGGTGATGGAATAGCTTTTCCTGATGAAGCATGCATTGTAAGTTTGGAGTTCTTCAACTAACTGTGGCGTAATTTCCTGAAGTAACCCGGCCAAGATCATTGAGGGCGGACAAGCTTAGAATTTCATTGAATGTTATCATCCTTTCTACAAGTTCACACATATTTGAAGTTAGTGCTGTCTGTTTATAGATTATATTTATATTATGCATGTGACATGCACTATTTTCCAAAGCGACTTAAATTACCAACAGTTAGATTTTTTTTTCTCTCTCTCTACTCAAAAGGGATTCATTGCTTTGTTTGAAGCCGAATTGTAATTTTTTGGTACAGTAATATAATTGGTTGGTGGCTTATATGTGCACACTCACAGAGACACACAAAATACAACACTAATCTCTAATGTTTTAGATGTGAAGTAATGAAGTCAAACCTGAGTATTGAAGTCCTCCATCTCTGTATTATCAGTTCAGTCATGGGCTGCATCTGTAAACTACTCTGTAAGCTGATGTCTATTTATACGATGTGATGCGGAAACTGTTGTGCATTCTTAAAATCCCCTGTCGTGGCAGTACGAGATTGAAAGTTTTTGTGTTATGTATTTTTGTGGGAATGTCTTTGAGCTGACAACCTTTTTTTTTCCATTTAATTTCTGCTATTTCTGTCTTTATTATTTTTATGATTTAAAGAATTGACAGACTATATGGAATGATTGTTTTAATTGAAATTAACAGAATGTTAGAGATTATATATAAATCTTGAAAAAGTTTAACTAGGATGAAATGTAGAGGAAGTCAGAGAGGATTTATAAATCTTGAAAAAGTTTAACTAGAATGAAATGTAGAGGAACTAGTTTTGACAAACTGTTCTTTAGAAAAGTATTTCCTTATTTGCGGTTTAGTTCTTTCATCTTAATTTTAATGGTCCCACTTTATATTAGGTGGCCTTAACTACTATGTACTTACATTTAAATTAATAATTTGGTGCAATGCACTTATTGTGCACATTTTAAATTATGTAATTACATCTGTAATTAATTTTTGTAATTACATTTAAATACTGCTGAGCAATCCCTTACACCTTAACCCACTCTTAAATCGACCCATACCAAACCTGTCCCTAAACGTATCCGTATCACACCTCAATATCAGCAAAAGTGTTTTGCAATACAGTATGATCACAATGTACATTGTATTTATTTTCTGATGAAAGTACATAGTTAAGGCCACCTAATATAAAGTGGAACCATTTTGATTAACAACTCAACATTCTAGGAATGCTGATTTGTAACATTTCACAAGAACACAAAAATGTCCAGTTTCCTCAATGTTTATTGAATGTCAAAGGCTACATTCCTGTGACATTCTTTCAATTTAATTTATATTTAACACAAGAAGTTAATAATTAATCCAATGGAGAATTTTGTTGTGGCATGCACTCTTAAAAATAAAGGTTCCAAAAGCGTATTTTTTGCAGTGATGTCAAAAGAACCATTTTTTGGTTCCCCAAAAAACCTTTCAGTGAACAATTCCTAAAAGAACCATTTTGAAGAATATTTAAAAAATCTAAAATACACTTTTAAAGAACCTTTTCTGCATTTGAAATGTTTCATGAATGTTCATTGATGCCAATAAAGAACCTTTATTTTTAAGAGTGTTGTATGCAGGATGAGCGGTTAGGCGAGCAATGGAGTAAGACATGTTCGCGAAAGGGTCCTGCAGAATTCCATTATTTTCTGTATTAATGCACATCTGTATTTAATATCGAGTGCCTGCAGATAATTATGTCTATCGGTGTTGTTTTTTAAACTAGTCCTGTGTAATGAAGATGAAAACTAAAGCCAATAAAGGGGGTAACGCACAGTCTTCGCAACAGCGGCCTGACGGAGCAACTGCATCCTCAGATGAGCGTGACACAGCCGGGAGGGATGAGCGAAGTGAGCTTGATACTTCTTCAGGCGACACTCAGTCTCTTAAAGCTGAAATACTCTCATCGCTACGCAGTGAATTGGCAGAAATATTTCCCACTGAATTACGATTCATGTTAGACAATGACTTGTCGACCATCAAAAGTGAGCTTCAAGCCGTGAAGGCGGAATTTTCTAACACCATGGTCTCGATGCAATTTGACATTTCGACACTGAAAAGTACGGTGAAGGATATGGAACAGTCTCTTTCCACCTGTTCGGATGATATAAATTGGAAGAAAATTGTGAAGACCAGGTCAATATAAGGATTATTGGAGTTCCGGAAGACCAACTTTGTGGTTTCAAAGCTACTTAAGGAGGCATTCAATATTGATAAGGATATTATAATAGACAGATCGCATCGCACATTGCAGTCGAAGCCTAGTCCGGGGGAGCGTCCACGAGCTATTGTGGCAAGACTTCATTACCACTTGGACTGAGTTGAGGTTGAGGCGCGTGAGATGAAACAGTTCGGAGTTGGTGATACGAGAATATCCATCTTCCCAATAATTGCACAAGCCCGATCAGCCTTTATTGATGTCCGCCAGCAACTTCGCTCTATTCCTGGAGTGAAGTTTGGATTTCTCCATCCAGCGAGATTGCGTGTCACTTACAATGGAGTGGAGAAACAGTTTAGCTCACCGGGATTGGCTAGAGTTTATGTCAACACCATCAAGCCTCCACAGAGCGAATTAACTGACTTGAGAGTAACTAAGTGTGATCTTGTCACCAGAGTAAGCTAATCCTTTAATTTTAGCAAAATTACTTTGTCATTAGTTACTGAACTTGACAAATAGTAATGAGGTTTTGATTACATACTTTCTAAAACTGTTGAAGTGTTCCACACAGGTACAAATTCTAAATTTGTTCAATGTGATTAGAACTCAAACTGGGTTCATGTTTTCCTTATATACTGTACATGTGCTGTTATTGGTCAAAGCAGGCTTTCTGTTGTAATATTTGAATATCTGTGCATTTTCATTATTAATATTACTCAATGGTATATTCTGCAGGTCTCAAGCTTTTGTTTGAGGTTTTCTAATCGTGAGCAGTAACTATGATATGGCTCCAGCTGGAGTTGGCACGAGTTTGCATCGTTTGGGGATGTGGATATTGGATGTGCTAATGGGGGGTGGGGTGGTGGGTGTTCTGGTTGGTCTTTGTACTGTTCATCTTTGGCCCCCTTTTTTATTATATATATATATATATTTTTTTTTTTTTTTAATTATTTATTTATTTATTTTTCCTCTCAACAGGAGGTGCATTTACATTTACATTTATTCATTTTTATCCAAAGCGACTTACAATTGCTATATATGACAGAGGTCGCACGCCTCTGGAGCAACTAGGGGTTAAGTGTCTTGCTCAGGGACACATTGGTGTCTAACAGTGGATTCGAACCCGGGTCTCTCACACCAAAGGCATGTGTCTTATCCACTGCGCCATCACCACCCACTACATTTACACATTTTCCCTCAGGCAGAGTGGATTATAGTAAAGTAAATGTCTAATTTAAGATTTTTTACTTGGAATATTAAAGGAATGGGTAACCCCATCAAGAAATCTAAGATATTCTCCCATTTAAAAAGGTTGAATACTGATGTTGTTCTTCTACAGGAGACACACTTGAGAAATCAAGATCATCTCAAGCTTAATTGTCCCTGGATTGAGGACGTTTTTCATTCTATCTTCAATTCAAGAGCTAGAGGGGTTGCAATATTAATTAATAAGAGGGTTCAGTTTTCTTCTGCTAAAGTAATAGCTGACAAAAATGGAAGATATTTGATTGTTGTTGGCACAATATGTAAAACCCCTGAGCTTCTTGTTAATGAATACGCACCCAACTTTGATGATCCAGGTTTTACTAATAAATTATTTGGAACCCTTCCCTCACTGAATACTCATTTACTTATCTTTGCTGGAGATCTCAATTGTGTAATTGATCCAGTTATGGATCGATCCAGATCCAGTTTAGGGGAAGTCGTGGCCTAATGGTTAGAGAGTCGAACTTGTAATCAAAAGGTTGCGGGTTCGAGTCTCCAGCCGGCAGGGATTGTAGGTGGGGGGAGTGAATGTCCAGTGCTCTCTCCACCCTCAATACCATGACTGAGGTGCCCTTGAGCAAGGCACCGAACCCCTAACTGAGTGCCGCAGCATATATGGCTGCCCACTGCTCCGGGTGAGTGTTCACGGTGTGTGTGTGTGTGTGTGTGTGTGTGTTCACTGCTGTGTGTGTGCACTTTGGATGGGATACATTCTGAGTATGGGTATGGGCCATACTTGGCCAAATGTCACTTCACTTTTTTTATTTTTTTTATTTTACCGAACAGTGACCTCTTCATCTATGTCTATCTAGGTCAGTAACAGAGTTTATGACCAGAAACTGTTGCGTTGACCCTTGAAGATTTTATAACCCTCAAGATAAGGTATTTTCTTTTTTTTTTCACAAATCCATCAGACATATTCGCGTATAGATTATTTTTTTTATAGACAGCTCCCTAATTTTTATAAGCACCATCCCTAAAGTAAAATCTGTCCTGTACCACCCTATTGTTATTTCTGATCATGCCCCTCTTACTATTGATATGCAAGTGTCTGTACAGACACGATATTCATCACCATGGAGGTTAAACTCTCTCCTTTTGTTACGGAACGCAGACAGGCAGGCAGAACAGACTCAGGAATATCCGAAAAATGGTTTAATGATAAGAACTTCGTGCCAGTAACATAAACAATAACCGACAAACCACAGAACTCAAATGGGATCTTAAATAGGACTCAACATAAGGTTACACACAGGTGATGTGGATTAACCAATAATTACTTAATGAGGGTAAATGAATCAACAGACTGAAAAACCAAAACCAAATAAGAGAACTCAGGAACACACAGGAAAAAAGGCAAAAGACAAAACTAAAGTCCACACATGTGACACCTTTTTTCTGATGAAAAATTTGTTGGTTTTTATTTCAGCCTCCATTAATGATTTCATGGCTACCAATCAGGCTGGTGAGGTCTCTTATTCACTATTGTGGGAAACATTCAAAGCTTATATTCGCGGCCAGATCATTTCCTATTCTGCACATTTAAATAGACTTCGTAGACCTCGTCATCGTCCACGACTCTCCCGAGCTTGGCGCCGTTCGCGCTTCCAGAGTGCCACCGCGCCCTCAAGAGCCCGCTCCCCCAGAGCTCCCCAAAGAGCCCGCGCCTTAGTGGCTCCCAGGGGGGAACATCCCCAAGAAATTTTTTTGGGGCGGCTATAGGGTCACGGCCTGTGTGGCCGGGCCGAGGGCCAAGGCCACAGAACCTGAAAAAATAAGGCCGTGGCCTCCCAAGTCCCCAGTCTTGGGCCATGGCCTCCCGAGTCCCTAGATCCGCCATGGCCTCCTCCCCTGTCCCGCCATGGCCTCCCGAATACCCGGATCCGCCATGGCCTCCCGTGTCTCCTGTCCCGCCATGGCCTCCTGAATCCCCGGATCCGCCTTGGCCTTCTGAGTCTCCTGACCCGCCATGGCCTCCTGTGTCTCCCATCCCACCATGGCTCCCGGAACGGGCCCCCGCCCTGGAGGCCGGTAGCCCTGACCCCTGATCCCTGGAGGCCTCCAGAGCACCCACCCCCTCTCCCAATTAGATGGTATATGGCGTGAGGACACGCCTTCCGGAGGGGGGCGTAATGTCAGTCCTGTGTCTTGTTTCCCCCTCCTCTCGTGTCCATATTTGGCCTCCTCGTTCTTGTCATTATTAGTTAATTAGTCCCTAGCCCTGTTTGATTAGTCCACACCTGTTTCTGTTGATTTCCTTGTGTTCTTAAGCCCTGTGTTTCCCTGCCCCTGTGTCCGGTCTTATCGTCATCTACAGGTCCTTTTCAAAAAATTAGCATATTGTGATAAAGTTCATTATTTTCTGTAATGTACTGATAAACATTAGACTTTCATATATTTTAGATTCATTACAACACAACTGAAGTAGTTCAAGCCTTTTATTGTTTTAATATTGATTATTTTGGCATACAGCTCATGAAAACCCAAATTCCTATCTCAAAAAATTAGCATATTTCATCCGACCAATAAAAGAAAAGTGTTTTTAATACAAAAAAAGTCAACCTTCAAATAATTATGTTCAGTTATGCACTCAATACTTGGTCGGGAATCCTTTTGCAGAAATGACTGCTTCAATGCGGCGTGGCATGGAGGCAATCAGCCTGTGGCACTGCTGAGGTGTTATGGAGGCCCAGGATGCTTCGATAGCGGCCTTAAGCTCATCCAGAGTGTTGGGTCTTGCGTCTCTCAACTTTCTCTTCACAATATCCCACAGATTCTCTATGGGGTTCAGGTCAGGAGAGTTGGCAGGCCAATTGAGCACAGTAATACCATGGTCAGTAAACCATTTACCAGTGGTTTTGGCACTGTGAGCAGGTGCCAGGTCGTGCTGAAAAATGAAATCTTCATCTCCATAAAGCTTTTCAGCAGATGGAAGCATGAAGTGCTCCAAAATCTCCTGATAGCTAGCTGCATTGACCCTGCCCTTGATAAAACACAGTGGACCAACACCAGCAGCTGACATGGCACCCCAGACCATAACTGACTGTGGGTACTTGACACTGGACTTCAGGCATTTTGGCATTTCCCTCTCCCCAGTCTTCCTCCAGACTCTGGCACCTTGATTTCCGAATGACATGCAAAATTTGCTTTCATCCGAAAAAAAAGTACTTTGGACCACTGAGCAACAGTCCAGTGCTGCTTCTCTGTAGCCCAGGTCAGGCGCTTCTGCCGCTGTTTCTGGTTCAAAAGTGGCTTGACCTGGGGAATGCGGCACCTGTAGCCCATTTCCTGCACACGCCTGTACACGGTGGCTCTGGATGTTTCTACTCCAGACTCAGTCCACTGCTTCCGCAGGTCCCCCAAGGTCTGGAATCGGTCCTGCCACACTTTTTCCTTCCCACAGACTTCCCACTGAGGTGCCTTGATACAGCACTCTGGGAACAGCCTATTCGTTCAGAAATTTCTTTCTGTGTCTTACCCTCTTGATTGCGGTTTTGAGTAATGAACCAGGCTGGGAGTTTTTAAAAGCCTCAGGAATCTTTTGCAGGTGTTTAGAGTTAATTAGTTGATTCAGATGATTAGGTTAATAGCTCGTTTAGAGAACCTTTTCATGATATGCTAATTTTTTGAGATAGGAATTTTGGGTTTTCATGAGCTGTATGCCAAAATCATCAATATTAAAACAATAAAAGGCTTGAACTACTTCAGTTGTGTTGTAGTGAATCTAAAATATATGAAAGTCTAATGTTTATCAGTACATTACAGAAAATAATGAACTTTATCACAATATGCTAATTTTTTGAAAAGGACCTGTATGTTCGTCTCTCCCCAAGCTCCTCGTTTCAGGGATGTGGATTTCAATAAAGGATTGAATTTGGAATCTCCGTGTCTCCTCGCTCCTTGTGCCCCAAGAGTAATGTGACAATCTCAATGGCTTGTGGATACCATGTTTTTTCTTAAATTGGAAAAGGTTAGATGTTCTGGGAAAAGTAATTTCTTTAAAAAGTGGCAATGTTTTATAACTTATTTTAAGTCTCTTAACACCTTGCCTTCTATTTAACAGATGCAACCCCCCCCCCCCTCCCCCCCCTCCCCCCGCCCTTTTTTAATTTTTTTAATAGTAAATATTTAGTTTCATTAATGACCATGTATGTCTGGATATATGATTGTGGTTGAGTAGATAGTATACATTTATCTGAACATTATTACTTTTTTTTCTATTTTCCTTTATTTTTCATTTTTTTGTAAAAACAGAAAAAATGATAAGTAACAGTTTGTTCTGTAATAGTGACTGTTTTACAATAAGAAGTTTGAACATAAGTGTGTGGCATGCAAAATTTCTGTAGATTTCCTCTTGAAAGTGTGCGTACACAAGTTTACAGATTTCTAAAACCATGCGTATGCCAAAATATGCGCAAAAATGCCTTTAAAAAGTCCAGTCAGGGGAAGATTGTGCGTACGTGCATCTCCACCCCGTCTCCTCCCCGAAATCACCATATATGGACCTTACAATGCCTAGTTTTAATATTAAAATCAAATTAAATGTATGCAGTTTTGCTGATAAGGTGGGCATCTTTTTAGTGGAAACAAATAGGCCTATATTTATTGAGAGAAAGTGAGTTTAAAAGAGTGAAAATGTCAGAGTTGTTCGGAGTGACTTGGGAAGCCAATGCCTGGGCGTTGGCTGAAGATGCTAAGTTGTGGGCTGGTTGAAGTGTCGAGGCACGCACAGTCGAGGACGAACTTGGAGACATGGCGTAGCAACAAAATTTGGTGGCAAAAAGGCAAGAAAAAATATAATTTGTTGGTGTCCTGAGTTTTTAAACTCGCCCATTGGACACATCCCAAATGGTGTCTTGACCAATTAGAAATGGTCTTAGCTCGGGGTGTTGCTCTGTTTCTCCTCCCAATATATAAATCAACATGTTATCTCATCAGTGACATGGTCCAAATTTTCTTGCTCTTGCAGAGTATAATTTGGACAAATGTTTCTATAACAACAATCTGATACATTTTACAAAGAATTGATTGGAAGAGAGCCTACTTTTCACAAATATTTTAAATTAAAACTTACCACTGACAGAAACAAAAGTCCCACACGGTGTTATGTGGTGAGAGATAGAGGACCAAAAAGCAAGATTAACGATAATTCAGTCTTTAATGGAAATGAGAAGTGAATCTCTGAATCAATAAGGAACATAAATCTTCTCAGGATTCTTAGGTAACAGTCCAACAGAAAACTTCGCTCGTAGAAATGGAACATAAACTGCAGGTAGCAAATAACTTATTACTGGAACTCTTGATGCGCAGCAATGCGAAGTTGAGGTCCCAGTGGAGACTGCAGAGAAAGGCTAAGCCCGCCGAGAGCGAGGGTACCGTAGACTGGGTACCGCGTCTGGTCAGGAACTCAGCGTCTGAATCGGCAGGAAAGAGTTCAGTGAGCGAGTAGAGAATGGATAAATATACCGGCTCGAGGAGAGGCTTCCACACGAATCACACAGGGCAGGACAGGATAGGGCAAGACTCGATTCGACTCAACAAGAGAGGTAAGAGAAGCGTCATCTGCATTGATAGCTTGGAATAAACTGACAAAGAGAAAGAGAGGGTTAGAAATAGTAGGAAGCATCAGGGGAAAATGAGAAACAGGTGAGAGGATAGAACGGAGATTAAGGTAAATGGGAGCAGGTGAAACGGATGAGGCTAAAGAGACGGTGTAGTGAATGAGTGTGATGTGCGGCCACAAGAGGGAGAAGCGAGGAACCCGGATCATGACACACGGATCTTAAAGAACGTTGTTCTACCTGTAGACACACTTGTGTCTACAGGTAGAAAAACCGGTGTTTTCGTGTTTTTTGTCTTGTAAGTCGCAATGTTTTTGCACATCTTCGTCTCGTCTACCTGTCTTTAAGCGCACATACAGTCGTGAGTTTCTGCTCGATGTCGGCAGAACCACATTTTTAGAGTTAAACTCCGCGCACGCTGAAGAGCTGCGGGACCTCGGTCTGCTCCGAAGGCCTTCTCCATCACCGACCCCCACTACTGCATCTTGCCCACAGCGGAGGCGCTACAAGCGGCATGAGAGGAAGCAGAAGAGGGGTAAGCGCGGAGGTATCCGAGCTAGGCTAGCGGCCAACCCACACAAGCCAGCTATCCCCACCATCGTACTGGCGAACGTACGCTCTTTGGACAATAAACTGGACTACATCCGACTACTCCGCTCTACTCAGAGGACTGTAAGAGACTGTTGTGTTTTTGTGTTTACGGAAACATGGCTTAACAACAGCGTACCGGACTGCGCCATACAGCTCGACCAGCTAACATGCTATCGAGCTGACAGAGCTCTCGTCGAGGGAGGTAAGATCCGCGGCGGCGGGCTTTGTGTTTACATCAATGATGCATGGTGTCGCGACGCTGTTGTGGTCTGCAAACACTGCTCACCCCTGGTGGAGTTTATGATTATTAAGTGCCGGCCGTTCTATCTACCGAGGGAATATACAGCCATACTGCTCGTTGCTGTATACATCCCCCCCAGCTCCAGCAACAACAACAGGAGTGAGGCACTAAATGATCTGTACCAGCACACCAGTGAGCAGCAGACAGCCCACCCAGATGCCTTTCTTATCTTGGCTGGGGATTTCAATCACGCAGACTTAAAGAGTGTGTTCCCAAAAATTCCCCAACACATAGACTTTCCAACAAGGGGAAAAAACACTCTGGACTTTGTTTACACCACCCAGAGAGGAGCTTACAAGGCCCTCCCCCTCCCCCTCCCCCACCTCGGAGCCTCAGACCACATCACTGTCATGCTAATGCCTGCATACAGACCGCTCGTTAAAGTCACCAAACCAGTTCACAAACAGATTCAAGTGTGGCCGGAAGGGTCGTCAGAGGCACTTCAAGACTGCTTTGACACCACTGACTGGAATATGTTTAAACAGGCTGCCACATACAACAATACTACAGACCTCCAAGAGTACTCAGAGACTGTTACTGCCTACATCTCCAAGTGCATTGATGATGTAACGGTCACAAAGTCCATCACTGTCCGGGCCAACCAGAAGCCGTGGATGACAGGGGAGGTCTACAGACTTCTGAAGGCTCAGAACGCTGCCTTTAGAGCTGGAGATGAGGAGGGCCTGAAGACAGCTAGGGCCAACCTATCCCGCGGCATCAAAGAGGCCAAGAGACAGTACTCCAGGAGGATAGCCCATCGTTTCAGCGACAGCAGAGACACGCGGAGCCTGTGGCAGGGGATACAGACCATTACGGATTACAAGCCCCCACCACAGACCTGTGACAACACCATCCCCCTGCTGAACGAGCTGAATGCCTTCTTTGCTCGCTTTGAGGCACAAAACAGCACCACTGCACAGAAGACTCCACCTCCTCCCGGTGACCAGGTGATGTCGCTGTCCCCAGACAGTGTGAGGAGATCCCTCAGCAGGATCAATGCACGCAAAGCTCCGGGTCCTGACAACATTCCTGGGCGTGTACTGAGAGACTGTGCAGTGGAACTCACTGAGGTCTTCACAGACATCTTCAACATCTCACTAAATCAGGCTGTTGTCCCCACATGCTTCAAAGCTACCACCATCATTCCAGTCCCTAAGAAGTCGTCTCCATCCTGCTTCAATGACTACCGTCCAATAGCACTCACTCCCATCCTCATGAAGTGCTTTGAACGGCTAGTCTTGCACCACATCAAGTCTGTCCTCCCCCCCTCCCTGGACCCCTTCCAGTTTGCATATAGGTCCAACCGCTCGACCGATGATGCCATCACCACTGCCCTCCACCCAGCCCTCACACATCTGGAGAAAAAAGACTCATATGTCAGCATGCTGTTCATAGACTTCAGTTCAGCATTCAACACAATCACCCCTCAACAGCTCACTCACAAACTGGCCCAGCTGGGGCTCAATACCTCTCTGTGCAACTGGCTGTTGGACTTCCTGACCGGGAGACCTCAAGCAGTACGGGTCGGCAGTAACACATCCAGCACCATCACACTGAACACTGGGGCCCCCCAAGGATGTGTGCTGAGCCCCCTCCTCTTCACTCTGCTGACCCACGACTGCACACCATCCCACAACTCCAACATTTTCATTAAGTTTGCGGATGACACGACTGTGGTGGGTCTCATCAGCAACAGAGATGAGACAAACTACAGGAGCGAGGTGAGCCGCCTGGCCGGGTGGTGCAGTGACAACAATCTCTCTCTGAATGTGAAGAAGACGAAGGAGATTGTTGTTGACTTCAGGAGAGTACACACTCAGCATGCCCCTCTGACCATCAACGGTGCGACTGTGGAGAGAGTGAGCAGCACCAAGTTCCTGGGTGTGCACATCACTGAGGACCTCTCCTGGACTAACAACACTGTAGCACTGGCCAAGAAAGCACAGCAGCGTCTCTACTTCCTCCGCAAACTCAGAAGAGCCAGAGCCCCGGCCCCCATCATGTGCACCTTCTACAGAGGCACCATCGAGAGCATCCTAACTAGCTGCATCACTGTGTGGTATGGCGCTTGCAACGCATCCTGCCGCAAGTCACTTCAACGCATAGTGAGAGCAGCTGAGAAGATCGTTGGTGTCTCTCTCCCCTCCCTCCAGGACATCTACAGCACCCGTCTCACCCGCAAAGCCCTCCGCATTGCAGGCGATCCCACCCACCCGACACACAGCTTCTTCAGTCTGCTGCCATCAGGGAGGAGACTGCGGAGTCTCCAGGCGAGGACCAGCAGACTGAAGGACAGCTTCATACATCAGGCTGTCAGGAAGCTGAACTCCCTCCCGTCCTTGCCCCCCCTCCCAATTTCACCCCCATTTAACACCGCAACACACTAGGAACTCTGACTCTGTGACACCCCCCCCCCCCCCCCCCCCCCCCCACCGACCAACAAACTGTGACCGGCACCTGTCACTTGTGCAGCATTGGCTGATCACTACCTATCCAACATTGACTGCAAATTACCTCTTCGGATAGTCTGACAAAAATCTATCCGAACTTGTCACTTTAACAGACTGATAAGCTCTTCTTGCACTACACTCATAACAAAACAAAACAAAACAAATCTGCACAGTTTTGTTATTGTACATTCAACTGGTTTGCACTCCATCTATTCTGCGATGTGCCTTATGCACTTTATCTATCTTTCTTTTTTTATTTTCTACAATGTCCTCAGACTGATAAGCTCTTTTGCACTACAAATATATCTACACAGTGTTGTTTTTATTTAACTGGTTTTGCACTCTATCTGCCATGCGCCTTATGCCACTTATCGATCTAATTCTTATTCTTTTTCTACAATATCCTCATTTGTATATTTGTATAGTTGTATGTACATATGTTTAAACTGTATTTATCTGTATCTGAACGTGTTTAATGTTAACTGTATGCACCAAGGGTCTGAGAGTTATGCAATTTCAATTCTCTGTATGTATGTGCTGTACATGTGGAAGAATTGACAATAAAGCTGACTTGAACTTGAAAAAGTGCATATGTTGCCTTGTTTATTTAAAAGTGCACTTTTATTTGTTTTAAACCTAGCCAAAAAGCCTGTGAAACACAGTAGACTTTAATTATATCTATTTATTCTGAAATTACTACATTTCCATGTCAATCCATGTTAATTTTTACCGTGAACAAAGTGCTGTCACTTTAATTCAGCGCGTGCAGCACAGAAAACATAGACTGAAAAAAAATAAACGATCGCTGCACTGCTGCAGACACATTGCTCCTGAAACGCACAGCCGGATCGCAACAGCATGCAGTGTGAACGCTTTAATCCGTTAACATGGGTGCAGAAAAAATACACATCGCAAACACACTGCAAATGGAGTATGTGTGAAACAGGCGTTAGAAAGTATAAGAGGGGACATTACGCTGTCTCCTGAGTAGCGAAGAGGTACACCAGCCCCTGGCCAAACACTCTCCAGGTCTACTTCACTACCTTGGGGTGAAGCATCCATTCCCAGGGCCTCAGCCCCTGCCTCGACAGGATGTCTGCTCCCATATTGAAATGCCCAGGAATGTGAACTGCTCCGTGTGACACATGGCGATCTCTTAGGTCTGGGAGGAAGTGTTTCAGTGCTCGAAACGCGGCCAACATCCCCAGACAACTGATGTGCCACGTGAGCTGGCAACCACTCCACAGACCGCGGGTAGGGTGGCCACTCATGACCGCTCCCCAACCGGTGAGGGACGCGTCCATCACTAGCGTTATGTGGCGACAAGGAGCTCCCAGCACCGGGCCCTGAGACAAGAACCAGGGTTGTCTCCACATGTCTAAGGCATGTAGGCACTGCCACGTGACCTTGATCATGCGAAGCGGGTTTCCCCTCAGGGAAAATCCCCTGGTCTTGAGCCACCACTGTAAGGGTCTCGTGTACAGCAGGCCAAGAGGTATCAAGTTGGATGCAGCTGCCATCAGACCCAGCAGCCTCTGAAACTGCTTTACAGTGAGTTACTGGCCTTCTCTCACTCTCGCAACTGCAATGAGGATTGACTCGATCCGAGCAGGTGATATACGTGCCTGCATTGTGGTCGAATCCCACACCACATCCAGATAAGTGCTTCTCTAAGCCGGAGAAAGCACACTTTCCTTGGCGTTCAGTCTTAACCCCAGCACTTTCATGTGAGCGAGAACGTCATCTCGATGTTTAACAGCCATCTGCTCCAATTGAGCGAGAATCAACCAATTCGTCGATGTAGTTGAGTATGCGGACGCCTTGCAGCCACAATGGAGCTAAGGCAGCATCCACACACTTTGTAAAAGTGCGGGGTGAGAGTGCTAGCCCAAAAGAAAGAACCTGATATTGGTTATTGCTTTGCCCCCGAAAGCAAACCTCAGGAACTTCCTCTGAGTGGGAAGGATGGCGATATGGAAGTATGCGTCTTTTTATTCTTTTTCTATTCTATCTGTCTTCTTTTTTTTTATTATATAATAATAATAAAAAAACCTTGATACATGTACTGCGTTATGCTAACTGTGACTTGTTATAGCACTTGTGTATCATTCCTTTTTTGTTTATTTTGATTGCTTCCATTGTCCTCATTTGTAAGATAAAAGAGTCTGCTAAATGATTAAATGTAAATGTAATATAAATGTAAAGGAAACACAGCACGAGTGGCAAAAAGAGTGGCTCTTTTGCATATTACTGTGCTTGAACATTGGATTCAGGAGAAATGGGCATGAATAGACCTCTCAATGCTTTTGACAAGGGCCAAATTGTTATGGCAAGGCAACTGGGTCGCACTCTGCTGCATATGGGGAGTAGCTTCAGACCGTATGATAACCCCCAGTCCACCCTTTAAAAGCAACTTCTATGGGCATGCAAAAAAAAAAATATTGATGGTCACAAATCATGATGGTCATGAATATTGATGTGTTGATGTGTTTTACGATAAAGGCACAGGTGATAATGGTTCAATGTTGTGAGGAAACTAAGAATATGAAAGATTTTTAGAGGTTTCTGTTCATCATGAAAAAATTTATGTGATCATGGTTCCTATTCAGTGGTCCTTTGTCATACAGTGAGAGAGGTTCAAAGATGGCCATGTCAAAGTCTTGTGACCAAAGATAGCCTACGCTAATTTGTTGACAGTGTTAGAAATTTAGCATGATCATCACACAGTGTGTTTGCTGCTACGACCCAAGTTTGCTGTCCAGCCAATAAAATGCAACATGAAATCAATGCTACATTTTTATCTTGGAATGTTACAAATCTGCATCCCTAGAATGTTAAGTTGGTAGTTAAAATCAAGCTGAAAGAATGTTTCAGGGACATAATTTTAATTTGTAAAAATCCATTCCACTTACATTAACCCTGTGCTGTTCGGTCATCTTCGACCGAAAAAAAAAAAAAAAAAAGTTTTGAATTTTTAAAAATTGCTACTTCATCGGAATGGTACAAAACTTGGTGACTTTTATGGCAGTCACTATGTGACCACAAAAAAAAGAAATTGTGGACTTGATTCAAAAAAGCCAAATGGCCGTAAAAAAAAAAAAAAAGTCACACTTGTGTTGTTCGCGGCTAAAAATACGAAAATACAGAGAATTTTTTGTGTACAATCTACAAATAATTCACGATGTAGAAAAAGAGTGCACAGCAATAAAGGGGTAACACTCTAAAATATCAAGAGCGCAAAATATACACACTCTAACCACCCCCCACATATATGAACTAGTGTGACTGTAACACAAAGCATGTTTCTGCAAATGCATGAAATAAAATCAATAATTCGGCCAAAAATGCAGTCAAAACACCGACACCAAGGAAGGGGTTACACACTAAAACATCAAGAGTACAAAACAGACACACAAACACACACTCACAGAGACACACATTGTTGAAGTTTGATGTTATGTGTAACAAACTGCCTTTCTCTGTGCTCAGGATTGACTCTAGTACAATTAATGCAAAAACTGACATTTCAAACAAAAAAAACAAAAAAAAATCTAAATCTTTACAAAAAGTTGTCTTTGAGAATGTCTAAATATATATCCAGATCCACAACTTAATAAAAATAAGTCTTTATGCCTAAAAACTGCTAGAGATTTTATAGGCCTTTTATATAGAGCTATATAGGAAACTGTCCCTTACCAAAAAGTATACTACTTCAAGTTTATTTTATTAAGTATACTAAAGTAAAGTTCAAGTATATTTTTTAAAGTATATTTTATGTAGTAAGTATACAAATATCAGTGTACTAGTAGTATACTTGTAAGTGTACTATTTCAATACTCCTTGAGACTAAATTGGCCCACTTTCTAGAATATAAATGTATACTTTTAAGTATACTTTGGGTACACAAATATTTTCAATGTAAATCAATGTTTTTAGCTTGTACTGCAGCTATACTAAAAGTTAACTCATAGGAATACTGGTAGTTTACTAATTAAACACTTGTACATTTTTAGTACACTTTGAAGCATAGTCTCAGTAAACGGTTACACTTTATTTCGATAGTCCACTTTAGACATTCTACTAACTATAAGTAACTTTGTAACTACATGTCAACTACATGTCAACTAATTCTCATTAATTTGCAACTACATGTCTACTAACTCTCAGAGTAGGCTGTTAGGTTAGGTTTAGGGTTAGTAGAAGAAGTTGACATATACTTGCAAAGTTTCTAATAGTCAGTAGGTTGTATGTTGTGGACCCATCAAAACAAAGTGTTAGAAAATATTAAGCAGACAGCCTACTAATACTCTAATGACTGCTAGTTGACGTGTAGTTGCAAAGTTACTTACTGTTAGGAGAATGTCTAAACTGGACTATCGAAATAAAGTGTTACCCAGTAAACTACTAGTTTAGTTTTAGTTTTATACTGAAATTATACTCGTAGGTTTTCTATAATTAAAGTACATCATACTTTAATTATACTACTGTTCCTATTTAGGTATTAATTTGTATATATTTGCTTATATTATTGTCTGAACATACAACATTTCATACATAATTTTTTTAAACACTTGAATGTGGGTTTCATAAATAAAGAAATAAACAACATTTTGAACAAAAAAGCTGAAAAAGACTATGAATTGGATTCAGAAATCAAGACGTAGATGGAGTTGATCAACACCCCAAAGCTTGACAGTCATTATTACCTCTTCATTGGTGACATTTTATTCCATAACGTTACACAGTTTTGATGCTGTTTTATGTCTGATTATCATGTTAGATAACGTGGAAGCATCTGTTGTTTGGGTTTCTTCTTCACTTGTGTTTTTGTTTTTGGAAATTCTGTACAGAAGATGTGTACTACCATATTACAATGAAAACACGGATTCTCGGAGCACAAGTATAGCTCAAATATATCTACTTTTTCTAAGTATAAGTCAAGTATACTTAAATGTAATTTTAAGTATATTTCTGAGAAGTACATAAAGTACTAAAAGTATACTTTCCTATTTTTAGTCTAAAAGAAGTATACTGTCACGGTGTGAGAGATAGAGGACTCAGATGCAGAGTTAGAGCAGGAGAAACTTTTATTTTCGCCACCAAAACACAAAGTAACATAAACAATATTTAACTGCTGCTTAAGGAAGTGGAGATTCCAGAGCTGGCCGGCAGCGTCTGCGAACCACACAAGCTGCTGGATCTCCGTACTACGAGTCCTGCAGCACAAGGGAACAGAGGGTCAGAATAAAGAAGCGAGATTCTCACACAGAACACTAGCAAGGACAATTTACTCACAACGAGGAACAGAAAAACAGGGACATATATGGGAGTGGGG
Organism: Barbus barbus; assembly: GCF_936440315.1. NCBI lineage: Eukaryota > Metazoa > Chordata > Actinopteri > Cypriniformes > Cyprinidae > Barbus > Barbus barbus. The sequence goes on from NC_136731.1 coordinate 42,927,790, forward strand.
GAATGAGCGACAGGCGGGGGAGAGTCAGCTCGTGATCCGTGCCCTCCTGCTGCACGATCAGCACTGATTGCCCAGACCACGAGCTGACGAACATGACAAGACAACACAGACAGCATGAGGAGTCGAGAAGGCACCCTGAACCGTGACATATACTAATAGCACACTTGGATAAACTTCTTTTTCGCAAGGGGTGACCAAGCCATAGAATTGCAGATGTTTTTCTTTTTTTACTCTGACCAGATGGCACTAATCTGACTTCAAAAAATGGATTTTAAAGACATTGTCTCTATTTTAACATGAAATAATGCCATAATTGAAAAGTAATACCAAAATCTTAGAATTTATTATTTTTATTTTTTTTTCAATAGGAAAATATTGATCATAATTATTAACATAAATGTTAATCAGTACCATGAAATTCTCTCAAAATACAAAAGAAAAAACAAAAAATATTATGGAACAAAAATATATTTTAAAATAGATTTACCCTAAAACACAAATGAGGAAATACTTTTTTTTTTTTTTTGAGGAAATACTTTTCTAAAGAAACTAGTTTTTGTCAAAACTAGTTTCTCTGCATTTCATTCTAATTAAACATTTTTGAGATTTATATCCTCTCTAACATTCTGTTCATATCAATAATTAAAAGAGTCATTACATATAGTCTGTGAATTATTAAAATCATAAAAATAATAAAGACAGAAATAGCGGAAATTAAACGTACACATCTTCACAAAAAAAAAAAAAAGAAAATGTTTATCTCAGCTCAAAGACATCCCCACCAAAATAACACAAAAACTTTCACTTTTATTGCTGCCACGACAGGGGATTTTAAGAATGCACAACAGTTTCCGCATCACATTGTATATATAGACATCAGCTTACAGAGTAGTTTACAGATGGAGGTCAAGATGGAGATGGGGAACTTCAATACTCAGGTTTGACTTTATTATTTCACAACTAAAAATAGTAGTGTTGTATTTTGTGTTTCTCTCTCTCTTTCTCAGAGTGGGTTTACATGAGTGGATGTGTGTGAGAGTGTTTCTAACTGTTAGATATATTGTTGATTTTCTACTTTTTCTTTATTTCTGAAACACATAGAGAGTGTGTTTCTTTTTTCTCATCTTTGTTTTCTTTTAAGTTTATGTTGGTTGTGGGGGAGGGGGTTTCTACATGTGTCCTTTTTGGCATCTCCCATTGAGGGAACGATGCCGTTTTCCCTCCAGAATGTGTTTAGGTGTGTACTAGAGGCAACCGCTTTGACTGAGGATGTGTTGGTTGTAGTCGGTGATCAGGTTGGTCACGAAAATATAAATTCAGCTTCATGAATGAATAAAGCTGTTGTGTTTTTTTCAACTTGTTAATCATATACAGTCATGGCCAAAAATATCGGCAGTGTAGGCTGTGAAAATTATTCTGCATTGTTAATCTTTTTGATCTAACCTTTCATTAGAGAATAAGAATTTAAAATGGGGGAGAAATATCATTATGAAATAACTGTTTTTCTCTAATACACATTGGCCACAATTAACGGCACCCTTTTATTCAATACTTTTTGAAGCCTCCATTTGCCAGTTAACAGCTCTAAATTTTCTCCTATAATGCCTGATGAGGTTAGAGAACACCTGACAAGAGATCAGAGACCATTCCTTCATCCAGAATCACCCCAGACCCTTTAGATTCCCAGCTCCATATTGGTGCTTCTTCTCTTCAGTTCACCTCACTCATTTTCTACAGGGTGCAGGTCAGAGGACTGGAAAGGCCATAGCCACAGCCATATCACCCTGCAGCCCAAGACTGGTTGACCATTGAAGCTAAGCAGGGTTGAGCCTGGTCAGTACCTGGATGGGAGACCTCCTGGGAAAACTAGGTTGCTGTTGGAAGAAGTGTTAGAGAGACCAGCAGGGGGTGCTCACCCTGCGGTCTGTGTAGGTCCTAATGACCCAGTATAGTAACGGGGACACTATACTCTCAACAAGCACCGTACTTCGGATGAGATGTTAAACTGAGGTCCTGACTCTCTGTGTTCATTAAAAATCCCGTGGCACTTCTCGTATAAAGAGTAGGGGTATAACACGGTGTCCTGGCCAAATTCCCTCCACTGGCCCTTGTCAATCATGGCTTCCTAATAATCCCCATCCATTGAATTGGCTCTCTCTCTCTCTCTCTCTCTCTCCTCTCCACCTGTATCTGGTGTGTGGTGAGCGCACTGGCGCCGTTGTACTGTGGCTGCCGTCGCATCATCCAAGTGGATGCTGCTTACTGGTGGTGGTTGAGGAGAGACCACCCCATATGATTGTAAAGCACTTTGGGTGTACAGCAATACACAATAAAAAGCGCTATATAAATGCCTCATTCATAGCAGAAGCTTGGTTTTGTGCTCAGTGACCCATTGTTGTGTTGTTTTTGAGGTTTGTGTTTGGATTATTGTATGGTTGGAAGATCCAAACATGTCCCATTATAAGATTTCTATAAATGTCTGATAAATGAATATGCTGGAGTTTGTTTTTGGATGAGCTAGGATAATTTTTCTTGAAACCCTCCCAAAGAACATGTGGTGATGTAGGTGCTGTTTGACAATTTTTTTTAAAAAGGGTTTCTAACCCCGAGACTATTTTCTGCAATTCTCCAGCTGTGGTCCTTGGAGAGTCTTTAGCCACTCAAACTCTCCTTCTCACCGTGCATTGGGATGATATAGACTTCCAGGAAGATTCATAACATTTTATGTTGATTGGAAAGTTTTAATTATTGCCCTGATGGTGGAAATGGGAATTTTCACTGCTCTAGCTCTTTTCTTAAAGCCACTTCACTAATTTGTGAAGCTCAATTATCTTTTGCTGCACATCAGAAATATATTCTTTGGTTTTTCTCATTGTGATGGATAATTTAGGGAATTTGGGCTTTGTTTTCCCTTATATTTATATTTCTGTGAAACAGGAAGCAAAGGCTGGATAATTTCATGTCCATAATCACCCTGGAGTGCTCAAAATTGTGAATATGAATGGGAATATACTTCAGAGATATTTTACTCATAAGAATTTCTAGGGGTGCCAATAATTGTGTCCAATGTGTATTTGAGAAAATTTTTTATTTCTTAATGATATTTCCCCCCATTTTAAATTCTTATTATCCAATGAAAGGTAAGACTTTTGTTAATCTTTTAAATAAAAGATCAAAAGGATTAACAATGCAGATTAATTTTCACAGCCTTCTTTGATCAAGGGTGCTGATATTTTTGGCCATGACTGTAATTGAAAGTGGACTTTGGGTGAAAGAAATATTTATGCCGGTGACTCCATTGTGTGCACCGGCAATCAAAGTCACAACTTCAAATGTTCCTCCATTTATTAAAAATTAAGCGATTGACCCTTAAAGACCCAAATATGGGGGAGGGGGGGACTTTCACCTATTAAATGTTCTTGTAGGAGGTCTCTAATGGCTCGGCACGGCTCAGAACGGCACGACACGGCTCAGTTCGGCTCGTTTTGTGTTTCCACTGCAGTTTAGTACTACTTTAGAATGGGCAGGATTATTCACGTGTCGAAACTGCCTGTAATTGACCATAAAAACTCATGCTAAATATTTTTTAAAGTACATATGAAGTTATAGTGAAACTACACGTTTATTATTATCATAATTTAATAAATATCATACATTTTGAAAAATTGCCAGTGTAGGCCACAGTTGAAAGTGGGTGGGCCACTGCCCACCAGGGCTTCGACACTGACTTAAACCTGAAAAATGTTGTGTATTGATGTTTTTCCATGGTTGAAATAAAATACGATCTAATGTTCATTCATTCATTCATTCAGTAACAAATTCCTCGTATGTGTAAACATACTTGGCCAATAAAGCTCATTCTCATTCATGTTTATTTCAGTGGCGGCTTGTGGGTTTTAAAATAGATGAGGCACACTAATTGGTCTGGGGATCCCTGCCGATTAATATTATTAATGTATTTGCTTAACCACTTTAAAATGGCTTTTTGGTTGCTTTTAGTCAGAAAACGTAAAGAAATTGACTCATACAGCAACATAATATAATTCCACATACCTGGCTTATCACTTGAAGCAAACATCCATCCCCTCGGCCATTTAATTAAGCCAATGAATGTCACATGGAACAAAGTGATAACTGATCAGAAAGCAAGCTGATGGAAGATGAAAGCATTACTCACCTCCAGCTGTAACATGTAAAGACCATGATAATGCCATCTGTACAACTTCATTCAAACCTTTTTTTACTCAAATATTCTGTAAGAAGTAGTCCAAACATTATTATCGCCATTCATTCTTGCCCATTTTACTTGTTTGTTTACTCTAAAGTCGCATTTGACGACAAGATGTTTTGCAAGATTTCACAGCTGGGAATGTTTGTTTGTGAATGGAATCTGTTATTGTGTGGTGTGCTGTCTTGGACACATCATGGTATTCCACACACTATCGGGCCAAAACTGTTTTTTTTTTTTTTTTTTTTAATCATCATGTTTGTTGTCTCTCTTATTTTTGAAAATCAGATAAGGCTATTTAGTGTGGGCCAGCCTTTACATGAATCCTGAACAGCTTGCAGATCGTTTAAAACTTTAATCATGTGCTTTCATGTGCTGTGGTTTGCCTGGAAGCCAAAGAGAAATGTCTCAGTGATTATATTGGGAGTGTATTGCTGTACGTTAAACACAGGTGATTTTGCTGTGCATAAACCATAAATGAATCGAGCGGTCCAACCTGTTTTTTAGAGACTGAATTCAAATACACTACCATACTATTTTTGAAAGCAATGTCTACTGAAAGTGTGATTTTTGTATGGATATATATGGTTCAGATCACTCAAATTATGTGGGAGGTGGGTGTCAAAGTCTTGCTCCAGATTTTCTTTTATACTTCTGTCATTTCTGCAACATTTTCCTGTTCCACTGTTAGAACTTTTTTCATGTAAACAATGAATAATAATCTGCCAAGTGTCTTACCTCAAAAGAGTCCAAAATTAGGTCTCTACTTCAAGGCATTCATGATTTACAAGCATTTGAGTTGGATATATTATTCCCAGGTCTATGCTCAGAAAGTGGCACTGACACTAAATCCTATCAGACATCTAAATAATCAAAATGCTATCAGACATAAAATGTATGAGTGTACAATTATTTAATTGTTTGAAACCAAATTAAATAATAAAACTTAATGAAATTTTTATTTCTTCAACAGGCAGAGAACAGGCACCATGGAAAATCTGAAATCAGTACAGATCAACACAGACAACAGGAAGTGTTGAATAAAAAAAAAAATCTATTTCACAGACTTAATCTTGAAGTCACACATCACAATAAACTGAGAGCTGCACATGTTCTTCAGTTAACATCTGCACATTTATTACAGTCCCATAAATCATGTACTGAAAACAAGCTGGTTCAGACTTTCATACAAAATCTACTAATGATGAACTACAGAGCAAGACATATTAAAACTAAAGACAACAATAAGGAAGGTCACAATAAGCAAAGTGGCGATGATTCGTTACAAAAAAACACTGATTTTCAAGATTTTTTCTTCAATTCAGGGTCAGTGTCTGATGAAGGAAAAAGCCAATCTGAGAAAATTCACTCGATGGATGTTCAGATGGCTGTGTTTCATTGTGCTGATAGTTTCCTGAAGCAGCTGATGGTGACTAAACTGTCCCAGTGTCAGTACGCTCTGCCTCTGCTTGTTCCTGATCCATTCACACAACAGATTGAGTTTCCTCTCTGGACATTCAGACAAATCAACAAGAGCTGGAAGATGAGAAACACCAACAATGACATAATCAGTCAAACCCAGCCAATCTATAAGGCAGAAACTCCAATGGTGTTTTTCTTCAGGTTTGGCTCTGTATCTTCATCCAAGTCTCAGCTGATAAACAGTCTGATCAATGAGAAGCACAACACGTTCTTCCACAGGAACTGCCCAGGCAGCAGTAGAACCAGAGTCCTGATGGATGGAGTGGTGGAGATCACCTGGTTCTGCCCCTCTGGATCAAATGATGATAAATTCACTGACTGTGTTGCTTTCTGTAATCTACACGGTGATGCAGGAGACCATGAGAAACAGCTGCAGATCCTCACTAAAATGGCCTCAGTCAATGTTGTTTTTCTGCCACACACAAATAACAAAAGCATGATACATCTTCAAGAACTCTATAACATCTCAAAGCCACTCATTTGTCTTTTTACTGAGGATGTTTCAACCATTACTAGGAGACAGAAAGGACCATTCAAAATAGGGTTGAAAGACAGAAGTCAGGCTGATGTATTTGAGGAACTCAGAAGAGCTATAAAGCTTTGTCTCTCAGAATCAACTTCCACTTTCAGGCTTGAAGATGTGTCCAAAAACTCAGACATCAGAGTAGATGAAGTAGATGATGATGAATGCAGGAAAGGAAGAGAAGCAGCACAGCAGATGATGAGTTTACTGGACAAGAAAGATCTGAGAGAAATCAAAGAATCATTTCTGCCTCATCAGGGGAAACTGTGGCATCAGTGGAGTCAGAAGAACAAAGAACTACATCGACCTCAAGCAGATGAGACAGAAATGGACATCAGCAGAAAACAAACAGAAATGAAGAAAATCCTTGAGCAACAGTATGAATCTGATATAAGTGAGTTTATTAAGTTATTCATCGAAGAAATGAACTTAGATACTGGACATAAGATGTTTTTCATAAAATGGCTCATAATCCTCCTGGGTGAATATATCTCAGATGACTTTGCTGCTCTACATCAAAAGTATAATGAAAAATGGTCAACAGTCTTAAGACTGAAAGATAATAATGAAAAAGCTGAACAACTCAAAGCTGAAAAAAATGAATTTGAGAGAATATCTGAACTTCAAGCCGCATCCTTTGGTTTGGAGCACATAATGAGGGAGATCAGTCAGATTTATGAATCATGTTCATCTGTGAAGAAGAACAAGCGAGACCTGCATGTTCACTTCTCTTCTCTCCCGAGTCTTGCAGCAGAGATGATGATCTCTGGATTTCCACTGGAGCTGATGGATGGAGATGCTGCTCATGTTCCTGTGATCTGGATCTCTGCTGTTCTAGATCAACTCATCCAGAAACTGGGAGACCAGAGAGTCTTTGTGCTGTCAGTTTTAGGGATTCAGAGCTCTGGGAAATCCACCATGCTGAATGCCATGTTTGGACTCCAGTTTGCCGTCAGTGCTGGCAGGTGCACCAGAGGAGCTTTCATGCAGCTGGTCAGAGTGTCAGACGATATGAAAACACAGATGAACTTTGACTATATTCTGGTCGTTGATACTGAGGGTCTTCGTGCTCTAGAACTTGCTGGAAGATCTACAAGATATCGTGACAATGAACTGGCCACATTTGTTGTTGGTCTTGCAAATCTGACATTAATCAACATCTTTGGAGAAAACCCATCTGAGTTGCAGGACATTCTTCAGATTGTTGTTCAGGCCTTCATGAGGATGAAGAAGGTCAGACTGAATCCCAGCTGTGTGTTTGTGCATCAAAACGTTTCAGACGTCACAGCTGGAGAAAAAAACATGGAGGGAAGGAGAAGACTGCAGGAGAAACTGGATGAGATGGCAAAACTTGCTGCTGAAGAGGAAGAATGTGATGCAGAATGTTTCAGTGATGTGATTACATTTGATGTTCAGAAAGATGTGAAGTATTTTGCTCAGCTCTGGGAAGGCAGCCCACCCATGGCACCACCAAACCCAAAGTACTGTGAGAATATTCAAGAATTAAAGGAAAGCATTATGGCTCAAGCATCAAAATCACATGGAATGGTGCTGTTAGATTTTAAAGACCGTATTAAAGATCTCTGGGAGGCTTTACTGAATGAACAATTCATCTTCAGCTTCAGAAATTCTCTGGAGATTTCAGCCTACAGGAAACTGGAGACCGAATATAGCAAGTGGTCCTGGAGTCTTCGCAGTGCTATGATGGAAACTGAGAACAAACTACACAACAAAATAGAAAATGAAGCAATTCATGAGGTTGAGGAAACTGGTCTTCACAGAGAACTGAAGGAGACAAGTGAAGAAGTGGCAAAATCAATATCTGAATTCTTTGAGAAAGACAAAGATAAAGATATACTGATTCAATGGAAAACACAATTTGAAATCAAAATCAAAGAGCTTCAGGAAAACATTGTGAGAGAAACAAAGAGGAAATTGATTGCGATTCTTCAGCAGCGAAATCTGAAGAAAAATATTGATGCTCAGAGGACACATAATGAAAACACTCTCTATGAAAAGAGCATAGACTTTCCGTTAAAACTCAAAGACAAAGCAAATAACGAAGAAGCACAGAAGAAACAGTTTGATTTGTTTTGGGAAAGCAGCATACATAAGATTGCCTCAGACACACTTCCAATCAATGACATTGACATAATGAGAGATGTGACAAAAATCCTCAGTGAGGTTTATAAGGGGCATCTTCTTGCCGACTACAATAAAGAGAACAGTGAGTACATCAATATTTTCACAGTTTGGAGTTTTTTTGATTATGTTATTTTTAAGAAGTCCACAAAAAAAGGGTTTAAAGGGGCTGTGCAGGATGCTTGCAGAACAGTGAGAGGAGCATTTAGATATGATCGAACTCTGTCTCCAGAGACTGAAGCTCAAATAAGTTCATTAGTCACAGATGTTGACCAGCAGACAGACAAAATGATTCAGTCATTTAACATTTCAAAGATGGGCTACAACACCAGTTACATCCAACAACTCATACACTACATCATCAAGAGAGTAAATGAACATGAGAAAGAATCAGTGAAATATGAGTTCAAGAAGGAATTCCTTATTGATTTGATTCTTTCCATTTGTAAGAAAGCAAACAAGATGATCACTGACCAATACAGACTGTTCAGAGATGCCAATGATCCTGTAATATATGTTGAGAAGAAGAGACAAGAGCACTATAGTATCATCCAGAAATGCTGTCATGGAGCACCGTCAGCTTCCATTTTTGGTGAGATCATCTGCCAGAAACTTAAAAAGCCCATTGAGCAGAGTCTCTACAAGAAGACTGCCAGAGATTTGGCAAATGAAATGAGAACAAAATGTGAACCACTGAATGGAAACCGATCAAATCTGGAGAAACACATCCTGAAGACACTGGCAGAAGAGGAGGATTTTGTCAAATACATGGATTACATGAATTATCCCAGGCATCACTTCAAGAGTTTTATCAGCAATGAAGTCAGTCGGTACATCACTGATAAGTTTAGTGTCAGTGTTTCACCAAAGATGAAGGAGAACATTAAACTCCTGCAGCAGAAGATCATGAAAGCAGCTCATGAATCTACTGAACATGTTCAAGTGAACAGAGGAGATGTTGGTTTGTGGTTGAAGCGTTTCACACAGCAGCTCTCAGATGAGCTGATCTTCTCTGAAAAAGACCTCAGTGGAGTCAAACATGATGATGTTGATGATTTCAGCCTCCTAGAAGATGTGATAAAACAAGAACTTCCTGCTATAATGTCTGACATCAGCAGTAGATTCAACACAGAGACATTTCCAGCAAATCTGGACTATAAATTCAGGCCAAATAATGTTCTGGCTGATCACTTTTGTCAGTGCTGTTGGGTTCAGTGTCCGTTCTGTAAATCCACATGTACCAACACTATAGAAAACCACGATGGAGATCACAGTACTCGTTTCCATCGTAGTATTGGTCTGAATGGGATATATTACAATAATACATCCAACTTGTCTACTTATATCTGCACATCAGCAGTAGCAAACAGCAATCTGTATTTTTATACCAATGACTCGGATGATGAAGTTCTCTGGAGAGATTACAGAAGAGCAGGAGGAGTTTATGCAGACTGGAGCATCACCTCTGATCTCTCTGAACAGCCGTACTGGAAGTGGTTTGTGTGTCGATTCCAGGAATATTTGGAAAAATACCACAATAAAATATTTGAGGGAGAGGGTAAGATACCAGATGAATGGAAAAAATACTCAAAACTGGAAGCTATTGAGAGTTTGGATATTTTCATTTAATTGAACAAGCAAAAATTAGGTTCTTTTTTCAGTGAGTCTGAAATCAACTAAACCTCAATTCACAGAATACATCAGAGAGAGGAGTTAATGATTTAAAGTTTTCTGTTTTAAGTATATTCCTTATACCGCAGCATGTGAACCGTTCTCTAATTAAATGCTCCATTCCAGATGTACAGCTCTGAACTCTAAATTTTCCCAGTTCTTCAAAATAATGTGAAATGTAGCTCAATCAACCCAGACTTCCGTCAGAAATGTAATTTGATGTAATTGTAAAAAGACAACCAATTAGCATAATTTTAACGCTTAAAATGTTTTTTACTTTTTTTGTTGTTGTTGTTGACTTTTTGTTGGCTGTTTTTAACCCTAAAAAAGCATTTTGTGTTTATTACTTTTGATTTAGTTAGCTTAAGAACACAAAATGTTCTTGCTGAGTTATGGGAGCATACATGTGACTGTGATGTGTGACTGAAAGAATCATTGACTTTAGATGTTGGAAATTTGAAGTCAAATATCTCACCTCCTACTTCATCAGGAACACTGTAGAAGAATTGTGAAGAAAACAACTAAATGATTTTGAGTTTTATGTGCTCAAATCAGTTTTATCATTATCTTCTATTTTTGTTATATTTAGCTTTGTTTTAGATTTAATATTTTATGGGTGCCAATTTAATTGTTTAAATCAAGTTCTTAACAAAAGTTCGGGAGGAATATTTGAATTGAATCCAAGCAATCGGTGCCAGAATAAGTGTATACTCTATAAAACCATTCCGGTATCCCAATGCCACCTTCTTAGGTGGTTACTACTAAACCAACCAAGGTAGTCCAGGGGTACTTCAGGTTCAGCTCAGGTCAATTCTCGAGCTTGAGCCCTCCACCACAGCCAACAAGCCAAATTTACACTCTCTTCAATTCAAACATTCAATTATATGTTGTCATTTTTATTTGCTTTGTGGTGATTAAAATATTTTACTAATTACTTTAGTTTGAAGTTACTTTCTAAAAACACAAATATAATACCCAATAGTGCTTTCAGTATGATCCAGTAAATTCCTGCAAAGGTGTATCTTTGAATCTGCCCATCAAAACTTACTATTGGATTTAAATGTGTGCAAGTTGTAGACCACGTGTTTGTGAATATGCATAAGACAGAAACAAAACGAAAGAAAGAAAGAAACTTATTGTATCCATGTGCATTTATTTATGTTTACCTCTGTGTGTGTTTTCAGTTATGGGTGTTCATGTAAAACAGTAATGGAGTTGTTTTTCAATAAATTCAACAAATTTACCAGTAACAGACATTATGGAGGTTACACATTTTTACAATGACACCAAAGTTATTCATTAGAGTGTGTTTTGAGCCTACCTAAGGGGTTAATCCATGAAGCTGTTTTAGGTGGCTAGCAAGGTAAATTTCAAGCTAGTTTGTGCTATAACCCTGGGTTTTTGGAACCAAGGAAGTAGCTCAGCTTTTACTAGTGTCCATCGCCACGGTAACTTGTGCTCCATGGCTAACCAGGTCCAGAGCAGGTAAGAAGCATGTTTGACTTGAAGTGGTGCTACAGAGACCATGGGAGTGATTAGGCCATGTGTCCACCAAAAGCATTTTAGCCAGCTGAAAATGCCAGGTGCTCTGCTGAAAACTCTTAGCTGTGTGTGAGCACTTGAGAGCATTTTCTTTAGAGACGCTGGTTGCTATGATTAGGAATATATGCTTGTAACGCAGTTCGTAGGTCGGGAAGAAGGAGGCGGGAACCGGCAAACGTTTAAAGATTTAATAACCAAAATAAACAAACGTAAAAGTACAGCGGCAGCCCCTCACGGACGACTGCCGCACACAAAACATAAAATAATATCCAGGCCTGGTCCTCTCTCGTCTTCCACTGTCGTCACTCCTCCTTTTATCCTTCCGGAGCTCCTCCGTGGGACTCGAGACCGGTGAGTGTCGCAGGTGTCGCTCATTATCATTAACTCCACCGGCCTCGCTCCGTTCCCACGGCTCTCGGCCCCGCCCCACTCACCACAATGCTTAAGTTATATGGCAGACACACTGCAAATGAAAAGCTTCAACAAACATTATTTTTCATATCAATATTGTAGTACTCTGGGAATAGTGTGGTGAAGACATGAATACTCAGAATCAAGCAATATTGCTCATTTGTAATACAAGTAGGGTGTGATGGTTGGTCAGTGTGTTATTAGTCCCGCCCCTCCTCCACTGTCATTGGTTAGCTGACTAAAAGTTGACAGTGATGAGCATTGCGTTTTACCCAGAGTTGAACACTCTTCAATTCTCAATGTTGAGCAAAAAAACTCTCAGTGCATCGTCACGCTCCTGGTGTTGTAAAAAAACAAAAAAACAAGGTGCTCCTATTGAAAACAAGTAGAAAAAATACGTTAGACTTGGGATACACTTTGGTGGACATATGGCCTTAGAGCAGACAGCTCCAAATTATTTTGAATCGCTCTTGTAGTGCTTTGATGTCATGCACCAATCGATCTGCGCAGTGTCATTTCAAGTCAAACACACCTTTTGTTCTGGGTAAAGGTCATTACTTTGACGTTTGGGGGGCAAACCAAGCCAGTTGATTTGGTCAGTCAAACTTTTAAATCCATTTTAGCATTTCTGTAGTAAACGTACAAAGTCACAATCCGTGTACCATTAAACATGGTTTTACTATGATTAGAGCATCAGCAAGTGCATGAAGTTGCCATGGCAACCAGATACATTGCACGCAAATTACTTGTAAAGACTGCGCTGTCTATTTCTGCTGCACTAGCAATAAACACATTGAATATATGCACCTTAAACATGTTTGCCAACAGAATCACAAAGTAGATTTTAAGCAAATCAACAAGTGAATTACCCACTGCTCTAAAACAGATATCTGTTGGACATTATTCAAGTTAAATGTGCAGGCACACAAACACATCTAGTAACGTTAAATCTTACTGAAAATGGCCGATTAAGCAGTTTATATTCTGAAATATATTTCTAGGTTTTGTTCTGTGCATTAAATTACATTTGGATGCAAATGGTCCTTTTCCTGAAATAAATGTAAAACACTGAGCTGCTAACGAGCGTCCAGTGGATCACCTTTATGAGGCTGTCCGGTTCTGGGGTCGGGCATCTAGCTTCATCTCTCTTTATTTTGGTTAGGTTCAGATTCCTCTGCAGTTGTTTTATGTTGTAAAAGAACCCGCTAAATATCCAACAGCATGCAACAAGCAAGCATAGGCTATTATCTGCCAAAATTCAGATTCGTCATGCGCCAACTTCTTATGCAAATAAGATTGGGAAAGCCTATTAGTAAGTTTGATTTTATTTATTAATTTATTTACAATGAATAACAGTTAAATATATTAAAATTACTACATTATGTGCATATTTACTTTTGAGTTGAAAACATTATTAATTAACAAATATTTAGAAAAATCTTTCAATCGTTAGGGGGGCAAGGCCTCCCTGGGCCCCCGTAATCTCCGCCTATGACTGCGTCCGAAATTTACATCTGAAATTTTCGCACGTTAAAAAATAACTACAACCTCACGTTGTGTCAATCACGTTTACACATTGGTTCCAAAACTTTCGTCCATCATAAAAAAAATTGGATTGGGTTCGACTTTCTGCATTTTCGCATCTGTAACAAGCCTTTTGAAAGCTGTTTTGACAGTTCAGAGCCATCGTACAAGCCAAAAATACAGAACACAAAGCGCTGTAAAAGGTCTTTCACACTGAGTTCCCAAGTTGGTGGTCTTCTTTTTAATATTGGCTCCAGTAACACTAGCAAAGCATCAAAGTTTACTGACTTCCTGAAGTAAACTTTGAATTGCCTGGGACAATCCTGCAGCTCCTTCAAGTCTGTGTGAACCGGACGTTTCTGCCGATTTTATCAAAGCCACTAGAAGGCAAGCCTGCAACCATCAGCCAAATGAACGTAACGGCTAATGCTAACGGAAAGGAGATCAGAAGCTTCTTTTTTTTTTTTTCAACGCATGTCAATGGAGGATAGGCTTCACTACGCTGAATAAACAGCTTTTTAGAGAAAAGAGTCCATTTAATGAATTGACAACCTATCAGCTATTCTTCAACATGTTTTACACTAAATTTAAAACTAAACTAATACGTTTGGATTGAACCGTTGTTACAGTTTACCAAAAAGTAAGTTGTTTTATAAGAGAATATTTCATCTGGTGTTATAAAGATGTGTTGTACTGTATTGTAGACAATATGTTGTGCTTTGGAATTGTTTTGAGTTAAATGTTTTATGAAATCATTTTTATTTTATCTTGTAGAGAAATCTTTTTTGTATAAATAAAGAGGTTTTGAAATCTAAAATCTCTCTCTCTCCCACACACAATTACATAAAGAAGACTGTCATAGGATTACATATAAATACATAAAATGAATGCAATAAATAAATAAATAATATATAACACATACACAAAATAGTTTGCGATAAAAAAAGGCAATTGAAGGATGACATTCATGGGATAAAATCGAACAGAATATAAATGTTATAAAAAATATTAAAAAAAAATCATAGAGAATGAGAATGAGCTTTATTGCCGGGTATGTTTACACATACGCAGAATTTGTTATAGTGACAGAAGCTTCACAGTGCAACAGAAAGACAGCAACAGGACAGGACACATATAATAAAAAGAATAATATACAAAATAGGCAATGTACAAAAAAGGCAAAAACACTGTTCACCGTTCTGGTGCTCAGAGCTCTGTAGCGTCGACCAGACGGTAACAGTTCAAAGAGGGAGTGTGCTGGATGTGAGGGGTCCAGAATGATTTTACCAGCACTTTTGCTCACTCTGGATGAGTACAGTTCTTGGAGACTGGAGAGGGTTGCACCAATGATTTGCTCAGAAGTCCAGACTACCGTCCGTAGTCTTCTGAGGTCAGATTTGGTAGCTGAGCTGAACCAGACAGTTATTGAGGTGCAGAGGATGGATTCAATGATGGCAGAGTAGAACTGTTTCAGCAGCTCCTGTGGCAGATTGAACTTCCTCAGCTGGTGAAGGAAGTACAACCTCTGCTGGGCCTTTTTCACAATGGACTCAATGTGATTGTCCCACTTCAGGTCCTGAGAAATTGTGGTGACCAGGAATCTGAATGACTCCACTGCAGTCACAGTGCTGTTCATGATTGTGAGTGGGGGGAGTGCAGGGGGGTTTCTCCTGAAGTCCATGATCATTTCCACTGTTTTGAGCGTGTTCAGCTCCAGGTTGTTAAGACTGCACCAGACAGCCAGCTCCTTAACCTCCTGTCTGTAAGCAGACTCGTCACCATCCTGAATGAGGCCGATGACTGTGGTGTCATCTGCAAACTTCAGGAGCTTGACAGAGGGATCTTTATATTCACAGTCTTTGGTGTACAGGGAGAAGGGCAGTGTTGAGAGAACGCAGCCCTGAGGAGCTCCAGTGCTGATAGTACGGGTGCTGGATGAGAATTTTCCCAGCTAGCTGCTGTCTGTCTATCAGGAAGCTGTTGATCCACTGACAGACGGAGGTGGGGACGGAGAGCTGTGTCAGTTTATTCTGAAGGGTGTCCGTGATGATGGTGTTAAAAGCAGAGCTGATGTCTATAAACAGGACCCTCACATAAGTCCCTGGTCTGTCCAGATGTTGCAGGATGTAGTGCAGTCCCATGTTGACTGCATCATCCACAGACCTGTTTGCTCTGTAGGCAAGCTGCAGGGGGTCCAGTAAGGGTCCAGTGATGTCCTTCAGATGAGCCAAAACCAGTCTTTCGAATGATTTCATGGCTACAGACGTTAGGGTCACAGGTCTGTAGTCATTAAGTCCAGTAATTTTGGGTTTCTTTGGGACGGGGATGATGGTGGAGCATTTGAAGCATGATGGGACTTCACACAGCTCCAATAATCTGTTGAAGATCTGTGTGAAGATGGGGGCCAGCTGGTCAGCACAGGATTTCAGACAGACTGGTGTCACACCGTCTGGGCCTGTTGCCTTCCTTCTCTTGTTTTTTCTGAAGACCTGGCGCACATCATCTTCACTTATTTTCAGTGCAGGTGTGGGGGAGAGGGTGGTTGCAGGAGGTGTGAATGGTGTTTTTTCAAACCTGCAGTAGAACTAATTCAGATCGTCTGCCAGTTGTTGATTCTCCACAGTGCTGGGGGATGGTGTCTTGTAATTGGTGATGTCTTTCAGACCTTTCCACACTGAAGCAGAATCACTGGAAGAGGATTTGTTCCTTAGCTTTCCAGAATAATTCCTCTTTGCCACTCTGGTCTACTTTTCCAGTGTGTATTTGGCCTGTTTGTACAAGACATTGCCCCCCTTCTTGTAAGCATCTTCTTTAGCCTGATGGAGCTGTCTGTATTTTGCAGTGAACCACAGTTTGTCGTTGTTGTAAGTTAGGTGAGTCCTGATAGGAATGCACATATCCTATGGCAAGCCATTTTGACTTTCATTCATTCGCAGGAAATGAATTCTTGATATCAACAATTAAATTTTCACTAGTTAAAATGTTAATTCTTGATATCAGAAATTATATTTCTACTAGTAACAATGGCTATTTTGGATATCAGCAATTACATTTTCACTAGTTAAAATGCTAATTCTTGATATCAAGAATTAAATTGTTGATATCTGTAATTATATTTTCACTAGTTAAAGGTCACCATAGGCTGCCATTCAAAATCAATTGTTGATATCAAGAATTAATTTCTTACTAGTTGAAATTCCAATTTCACATAACAGAAATACAATTCTTACTAGTAAAAATTTTTATTCTTGATATCAACAAGTAAATAGTTGATATCAACAATTTAATTCTTGATATCAAAAATGTAATTATTGATATCAGCAATTTAATTCTTGATATCAACAATTAAATTGTCACTAGTGACAATGATCATTTCTGATATCCTGAATGTGATTGTTACTAGTAAGAAAGCTATTTTAGATAACAGAAATTATATTGATATCAGAAATGCATTTTCAGATATCAGAAATAACAAATGTAACGTGTTGCAATAAATTGACTGATATCAAGAATTCACATTTTTACTAGTAACAAAATAATTATTGATATCAACAAAGGCAGTTGATATCTGAAATTACCCTTGCAACTAGTGAAAATAGAATTACTGATATCTTAACATTTTAACTAGTAAAAATACTTTTACAGATATCTAGAAATGCCATTTTCACTAGTAGGAATAGCTATGGTTATGAGTTCATGAATATTAATGCGATCTGGTTTTCCAATAATCCTCTTTTTAGCATCAGCATTGGCCAAAGATTGCGGGAGAACGTCCTTTTCAGTAGGGCTGGGTATTGTGACCAATTCTGCGATTCGATTCTTATTTTTATGGTTTCGATTCGATTCGATTAGATTCGATTCGATTCAATTCGATTCGATTCGATTTCGATTCGATTTCGATTCGATTCGATTTCGATTCGATTCGATTCGATTTCGATTCGATTCGATATCGATTAGCTATCAATATTTCATTTAAAATGTTAGTTTTGCAGACATGGGATCCATATTTTGATATAAATGCTGGTAACTGAAACTCTCCTACTTAAGTTTATTACTGAAATACACATCTAAATTAATAATAGGGTGCACACAGTTGTTGTTTTTAGTGGAGCAATTCGAAAGATAAGTGAAGTGACATTCAGCCAAGTACTGTGACCCATACTCGGAATTCGTGCTCTGCATTTAACCCATCCAACGTGCACACACACAGCAGTGAACACACACACAGCAGTGAACACACACACAGCATGAACACACACCCGGAGCAGTGGGCAGCCATTTATGCTGCGGCGCCGGGGAGCAGTTGTGGGTTCGGTGCCTTGCTCAAGGGCACCTCAGTCGTGGTATTGAGGGTGGAGAGAGCGCTGGACATTCACTCCCCCCACCTACAATCCCTGCCGGCCCGAGACTCGAACCCACAACCTTTGGATTACAAGTCCAGCTCTAACCATTATTTTGACTAGTAAATAAGTCAAAACGGCTTGCCATACTGCGATACTTAAGGGGTTAAACTTCAACGTCAACGTCAGTAAGCCAATTAGCATGCAGCACTTAATGTGTTCGACTTGAAGCGGAGCTGCGCAGATCGATCTGTGTTTGACATCAGAGTAAAGTGCACGCGATTCGAAAGCATACGGAGTAGTCTGCTCTTTATAGTTCTTGTGGTACTTTGATTTCATACACAAATCGGTCTGCACAGAGCTGTGTTGTCGAACACACCTACTAGTTTATGCCGGTTACATCCAGAGACGTGGCTCACATGTGAGGCTGTAGTGTGAAAGCATCCAAACACCCATAGATGTAAGGCTATGAATACACTGATACATTTTTGTTTTAAAACTGCATTTAAAATGAAAACAATCCTCCCCATACTGGCTATCACACTCTGAAAACGCATGTTACATGGCCATTCATGCACACTTTTGTAAGGTAAGGAATTACTTTTAAATAACAGTAATAAGTAATTTGTAATGTATTATAGTTTGGAAGTGACTTGCACAAAACTGATTGTAACTGCTAGAATTGGAATTTAAAATGAGAAGTATGTTTTGTGAAAGATAACTTTTTTTTTATTATAAAAAAAATTAAACATGAATTCGTTAAAACCCCAAACAAATGGATATGCAATTATTGTAGTAGCTATGACATGCAGCAGATGATAGTACACCAGAATATTTAATGATCCAAGTAAAAATGATTACTGTCAGAAGTAGCCTTTTCAGAGTTTCTTTCAGAAAGTAAATTACCTGAAAGAGAAATATTAAGAAAATTTAGGAAGAGCTCAAGAATAACATGTGCTGAAAAATATTTTGTAATTTTAGATTTGTTAAACATGTCCTCTGAGTACCAAAGGAAGTGGAGATAATGATGCCTTAGAGGAACGTGATAGTAGCTCTGAATCCGAGCCATGGAGCCAGCCTTGGAGAGTGAGGGATCAACACATGACGAATTACATTCCACATTACAACAAACAACAGCGTCACTCCTTGAGTGTTTTAGTAAACAGCTGGACTGTCACACTTACAGGAGGAAAGAACAGGTATGCCACCAAAAATGACTGTGAATGTAGTGCAATTCTCATTCGATTTTTATATCATCGTTAATGGGTTATGGAAGTAATGTCACTTTCCATGGAAATTTAAGTACTTTAAACACTTCATTCAGCAGGCATGCAAGTTTTGGATGCAAGATATTGTTTGTTAGCTTTGGTTTCAGATAATAGGGTCCTCCCTCCATTATGTAGATGCATAGGACAAATACATGTTATTGTTATAGCATTTAATAGTAAAATTGGACAGTGAAATGCTTCAAAACTAACACATCCTATGTAATATTTCCAAGAAGGACAATTTACTCAGAGCCTGCTGGATCTCCAAGTAAGACGGAGGCAAAGGCCCACATCTCATGAAACAATGACAGCTACCTCCAGCAGTATGTCCCTGTTTTTTTAATTTTCACAATGTCCTAATGTATAAAATTTAACGTAAGTGGTTGCAAAGCTCTTTATAAACATCTTCAAAATTCCATAGATAAAATGGCTCTTTATTTCCATTACTTGTTTTGCTCTTTTCAACAGTGGATGCACAACATAACACCTTTGTAGGTCAGCATCAACAACACAGAATCCCTGAATCTTCACAGACCTGTGGGTATATGTTGAGGCTTAGGTGCTAATCTTTTGAAAACATTATATCTGAATGTGCACAACTAAGTTGATTTTTTTCCGTTACAGGGCAAGACATACACAGTCCTGTCAATTACAGAATTTTTTTAGAAGAACTATATTTTTCCCTGAAATACCAGCTCCAGCATCTAGAAATATGTGATGAATATGTTCTGATTTTGAATGTCCAAGTGACAATTTTAAAATGTCGTAGTAGTTATCAATAGGTTAAATGCTTAATGACACCCGATGGCGTAATTCAGAATGTAATGCAGTTTTCCTCCACAAATCCAATAAACAGAAATGTTAACATTTACTTTCAAAGTTGAAATCCATCTCTAGAGTGTAATGAAAATAATCTCTTTCTTCTGGAATAAGGTCTGATTGTTGCAGGGTTTGATAGTGCAAGTGTAACAACAATTTTATAGTCATTTATATATTTTGAGATATGAATTTCAAAATGAATATAAATTGTTTTGTTGTATTTTTTCCACAGGTGATAACAGGCTTCATGTCAGTGAACATCAGTATCAAGGTGGTGTGATTGATCTGTCTAGAGTCGGTGGATCTTCTGTCAGAGGCAGGTATGTTTTTACCTTGCATTGTTTGTGTGTATTGCTGCATAATATTTCAGTAAATTATATATATGATTGCCACAATAATAAAGCCAGCCTTTGATATTACTTGAATTCAGGATTTAACCTGTCACACACCATTATGTCTCCTTATATACCTGCCTGATTTCTTGCTCAGACGTTTTATGATGTCTAACTCGGACAGCTACACCTTTATACTATGTAATTCAAGGTAATGTTGGTCTTGTAACATTCAAAAAATCTCTTGTTCCTTGTCTTATGTAATTTTTATTGGTATTTATTCAGGGGACATTCTCTAAAAGACTACCTGTCTTTATCAGAAATGTCCTGTTCAGTTTTACAGTTACACACCTAGTTAAGGGTCTTTCTGAAGGGCATCACAGTGGGAATGAAGAGGGAGTGGAGAAACGGCTAAAAACACAGCTAAAATCTAACACGCATTTAATGCAGAAAATCTTTTACTGACATAAGATTATTGTAGAGTAAAATATCATATAAATACATGTTGATTACTTTTTTCTAATGCTTCGTTCATAAAATGGATGCAAATCTTGATGCAGCACTGGCGCACGCTCCAGGAACAGCTGGGGGTGGTGGATATAAAAATTGAGCCATAAACAACTTTCACAGACTCTCAAAAACATTTACATATGTGTTAACCACAATCCAGTATTTTTGCTGTTTACTTGTTTGATTTATGGCTGTTTAACAGTAATGCAAGGCTATTAGGAAAAAAAGTAGTGCTTCCACAGCTCTGACTTCATGCATCTATGGTGGAACACATGAATCACACTCCACTGGAAGAGCAGGTGGTCGTGGACCAAGAAAATGAGAGTAAATATTTAGATTTTTTTTTTTAAAGACTCTAATAATTACATATGTGTTAACCATGATCCTGTACTTTTGTTTTCTTGTTTAAATAATGTCTGCTTAACATTAATGTAAAACTGTTAGAGAAAATGCCATTGCCACAGATTTAGAATGAACCACATTCCACTATTTTTATTTTCTTGTTTGAATAGTAGCTGTTTAACAAATGGAAGCCATTTTTCAAAAAATGTAATATTCTAATGTAATTAGAACACTATTCTTCTTGCTGAAGTCCACGAATAATGTGTTAATGTTTGTGATGTACACGTGATTATAGTAACGTTTTATAGACATTCAGGTCTGACTTGACCAATTTTGGACCTTTTTAGAACCTTTGTCAAGCTCAGATGTATAAACCTTGAGACATTATTGAATGCCTTTTAAAAATGTTACGCAATGGGTGTGTGATTATTTTAGATGCAATCTTATGTATACACTTAAATTATGCAGCAGCACAAAAGATGACATATTTAGACGTCCAGGGACACGCAGCAAAGACGTGCAGTTCACGGCCAGATAACGTCAAAGACGTCCGTTCAACTTTCATTTTGGAACTATTTTTCAACCATGACGGGACGTGACGGAGGGACGTCTTTTCAACGGTCATTAAATGTCCAAATGTTTGCTGGGATTAAACTGACTTAAAAAATCAAGTTGAATCTAGTATAACTTACAAAAATTTAAAACAAAAATCATTGTTTAATTTTACTGCATTCTCTATTTTCTTTGTAAAATTACATTTATTTCACTTCCTTGAACTGCTGCACAAGCATATTCATTTTTAAAGCTTAATTGAACTGAGACAGAAACACAGAACAGGAATGAGTCTTTTAATGTTTTTGCATGACTTTAATAAACATGAATCTGATTGGCTTTGCTTGTGTTCCACATCTTCTCGTGTAAATAAGATTAATATAGTAGTATGCAACAATTAATATACCTGATTAAACAATAATTCACTTATTATACCACAGTTATAACAGCTATAAAGTAAAGAAACATTAAGAAACCCACAATCAGTTTGGCATCCCCCAGCATCTTTAAACTGACATTGGAAATATGTAAAATGCAGATTTTCTTTTTCTTTTTTTTTTGGAAGAATATACTAAAAAAAGATAAAGACACTTATCAGAGGAACAAGTAACACCATCAGAAAAGCACAAAGAAAAGAAGCCTTCGATACCGTCACTTTGTCTTTGACCCTCTTATCTGTGAACAGGGAATATAATGCATAGTGCAGTGAAATGTAATGCATTCATGACAGAAATATTAACTTATTAATGATTAAAAGTGAAGTGAATGTTCACCTGTGTTTCCTTCTGACACCATCAGAGGACCCATGGATATGGAAGAACTGTCATGGAAGTCCAGAGACCTGCGCTTTCTCCAGTGCTGTCCAGAGCCACAGTCCTATAGAAATAAAAGACAAAATCCAGGTTTGTAAGAACCTGTTGAATATAACTGAACAAAAATGGAACGTAAATTGTGCACAAAGTCTCTACAAGAAGAAGACGGTAAAATAAGTATTGTAGCATCCCTGGCATTAAACCTTATCACTATTGGCTGTGGTGATGGAGATATTTCCCTGCCAGTGTTTAGATTGATGTTTGATCAACAGGAGGTTTTCAGTGGCTGAATCTTACATCTTTTACATTTACAACCATCCTTTATATTCATCACATCTCACCACTGAGCAGTGATTGCTTGACAGAAGGCAAATGTGAACAGCACAGTGCAGGTAAATCTTAGAGGAGTTTGCAGTGAAGATAAACATCCTGAAGGAGAAACGGCTGGATGTCGAGACGCCGTTCTGCAGCAACTCCACTGTGTCGTCATTAGAATTGGAACACCTGATGATATCAATGATTAATAATGAAAATACGTTTTTTTAATATTGTTTTACAGTGACATGAGACTGGTCTTTTTTGAATAGAAAAGAAGCATTTCTTTACTCTTGAGTGATGAGATCCCAGCGGAGACTGTAATCAGGATCATTCACAGGTGTAGCCCAACATGTGTCCATCACCAGGGAAAATTGTCGGCTGTCAACCCCCTCAACACGAACTTCCACGTGCATCTCCTGGTTGAGCTCTGCATCCACACTACCGGTGAAGGGCCGGGTAAACTTATCATCCTGATATGGAATCATCCGAACCCGATATCTGCCTTCACCTGCGGGAAGGCTCTTGTGCACAATGCTGTTAAAATTAAGGTTATATGAAGGTTTTAATAATTATGTTTCTGCCTAAAGAATTATTTCCCACACACACACACACAAATCTTTATTCACTGAAAATTTTGACATCTGCACTAGCTCTTTTTGGCATGTTTATGATAGGACATCAGAAATTTGAAAATGGACTTGCACCTCTCCAGTGGGTTGATTTCCACATTCATGGAAAGCGTTTTTGTTTGGGGGTAAGCACAGCTGAAAGAAAGCTTCAGAACCTTCTCTCTGCTGATCAGGCCTTCTGACCTCGGTGTTCCCAGAATAAAGTTATCATAGATGAAGTGGGTGCCATTGGCCTGTGGACAATAAATAAATAAATAATTAATTCAAATTGTGTAATTTAGCCTAACTGAATTCAAGTTAAATATGTAGTAATGACATAGGTAACACTTTATTTTGACTGTCCCTTTTGAGCATTCCGTCAGCTATAAGTAACATTGCACATGCATGTCAACTTACTCTCATTAGAGTATTAGTAGATTGTCTGCTTAATATCTGTAAACTCTTTATAGTAATGGTCTCCTAACAAACATTCTATTGACTATACATAGTTTTGCAAGAATATGTCAACTTATTCTAACCCTAAGCCTACCAGTCTACTAACACTCTACTAGTTAGAGTTAGTAGACATGTTGGTGCAACGTGACTTATAGTCAACAGAAAGTGCTAAAAGGAACCATCAAAGTAAGGTGAAACCACTACATAACCCAAACAGTTGCATCAGTCAAATATTTGTAATTTTTTTTGTCATGAACGACAGGTTATTTACACATATACAGAGTGGGCTAGTAGATTTGTATTAGTGGTGCTCACAGCAGAGCCAAATACGTCAAATGGATGCAGCATGACCTAGTTGGTTTAGGGCAGGGGTCTCCAACCCTGATCCTGGAGACCCACCATCCTGCAGATTTCAGCTCCAGTCTCACTCAAACAAACCTGAACCAACTGATCAAGGTGTTCAGGGTTTCTTGATAATTACACTGATGTACAAGCACCAAACACTGATTGTAAGCCTAAACTTCACAAAAACTATAAACTAGTTCTTCAAATCTGGTTAATCACAATGTTGTTCCAGGGCCAACAAAGATGTTGATCCAGGAACATGTCGGACCTGGTAAAATCAGGTTCTGCGCCACACTTTATATCAAATAAGGGGAAGCTGGACATCAAGCTCCACACCAACTGACTATTTAGTTTCTAGATCTGTGTGCCATTAAACACTGATTCTTTCTATGTAATTGTGGTCCAAGTTATGAGGACATGGTACACACCAATATTTAAGAATGATGAGGGGATCATTTTGGTATGAGTTATGATACATATAGGTGTACCATACAAATGCACAATGATACAAAAGTGTTTTAAATTTGTTTTAATGAAAGCAACATTAAAAATCATACAACTCAAAAAGGTGTATAAGTCAAGTGTGGTTATGGTCTTGGTGTCTTTTTTAGCATGTTATAAAGGGAATGTGTTGTCACTCTCCAGGCTAACATCAGCAGAAGAGTAAAACACTAGTATCCCTGAGCCCTTCTCAGTGTAAGGTCTGTTTTTGGTTCTGTGTCTTGTTCTTGTTTTCATGTCTTTTATTTTGAAGTTCAGTTATGGTTCCTGTTTGTGTCTTGCTTCCCTTGCCCTCATCTCTCTTTGCAATGTCATGCCACACCAAGTAAAGTCTGTTTCAAGCCAAGTCTGTTTCATGTCAAGTGAAGTCAAGTCTGTTTGGATTATGTTTGGATTTCATGTTTGTAAATAAACTGCACTTGGGTTCTCACTACGCTCGCCGTTCAGTGGACTCAGATGCAGAATACACGAACTGCACCATCAACCCAGCAGTTTCACGTCACCTCTGCCTGTGTCAGGGCGGCCGGGCTATAGAAGAGTATGTGGCCGATTTTTGTGAGGTATGTCACTTGGTGGATTTTAATGACGTGACCCTCAAAGACATTTTTTGTTTTGGTGTAGAACCATTCGTAAAATGGCCGCCGTTCTAGAGTCTCATCACATCTCAGCTGATCTTCCAGAGTCTCATCATAACATGGCCACCGTTTCAGAGTCTACTCACATCATGTCTGCCACGCCAGAGTCTACGGGGCCTGCCCATGTCATGGCCGCCATTCCAGAACCTCATCGCAAGATGGCCTGAGTCACCGGCCAAAATGGTCGCCACGCCTGAGCCTCGCCATGTCACGGCTGTCACCAAAAAGGGATTTTTTTGGTGGGGGCTATAATACTCAAGCTCCTGTGGATGCGAAGCTTGGGCCAAGATGGAACAGACTGATAACTATTGTTTTGGACCCACCACTGATGTCAGTGTGAGCGGCTGACATCCCAGTGGTCTCTTTGCTCTCAAGCCCAGCAGGCATCCCACTGCTGCACTGCCCGCAATGGCGGTCGCCAATTTGAGCATGTGGGCTGCACACTGCACTCCTGAGATCTCTTCTGTCCACGAGTCTGCTCCTGAGACCTCTTCTGTCCACGAGTGTGCTCCTGAGGCCTGTCCTGTCCATGAATCTGCTCCAGTGCAGAACCACCAGAGGTGGCGGCTTCCGCTGCTGCAGAACCTCCCGAGGTGGTGGCCCCCCCTTATGAACCCAATGTTTGTCATGTCACCATTATGAACCCAATGTTTGTCATGTCACAGCGATGGAGGCCGCTCATGAACTCACTGTCTGTCCTGTCACGGCCACGGAGGCCGTTCCTGAACTCACTGTCTGTCCTGTCACGGCCACGGAGGCCGTTCCTGAACTCACTGTCTGTCCTGTCACGGCCATGGAGGTCGTTCATGAACTCATTGTCTGTCCTGTCACGGCCACTGAGGCCCCTGCTCTGCCATGGCTCCCTGCTCTACCATTGCTCCATGGGCCTGGCCCTCCATCCTTCCCCCCATTCTGCCTATGCTCCACCACCCTCCTGGACTTTTTGGGTTCTGTTTTTGTTTTGTTAGAGGGGGGAATATGTAAGGTCTGTTTTTGGTTCTGTGTCTTGTTCTTGTTTTCATGTCTTTTATTTTGAAGTTCAGTTATGGTTCCTGTTTGTGTCTTGCTTCCCTTGCTCTCATGTCTCTTTGCTATTGGTTCCCTTGTTTGTTGTCATGTTCTCATTGGTTCTCTTGTTCATTGTGTCATGTTCTCATTGGTTGTTTCATGTCATGTGACCCTCTTTGTTTGTTATAAGTAGCCTTTGGTTCTTATCGTGTGTTAATGTTGTAACCTGCTGTCGGTGAGTCTAGTCTGTTCATGCCATGCCAAGTCAAGTCTGTTTCAAGCCAAGTCTGTTTCATGTCAAGTCTTCATCTGTATGGATTATATTTGGATTTTGGATTTCCTTTTTTTTAAATAAACTGCACCTGGGGTCTCGCTACGCTCGCCGTTCATTGGACTCATTACACTCAGATTGACTAGTGAGGTTTTTTAGAGTCCTTTGTTTTGAAGTTACAGATTGATTCATCAGTGAGAGTTTGACCCCCAGTTTGCATGGTTTACTTGAAGAGATTATACATAAAAGGATCTTACCACAAGGTTTGTACCACAGATGTGTTCATCGTTGTCAAAATGAAATTCCACCCTGCCATTCTGCACTGTTCCTTTGCAGCTGGGATCGTTGAGATGTAAGATGTCAGCTGGAAAACCAGCCTCAAAGAGCTGACAGCGAGAGACAGACATGGAGCCAGAGCTGCTTTCACAGCTTTCTGAGAAATCTGAAAGAAAACATAAAAAATATATATATATATATTTTTTTAAATGTCATTAAAGGCCATAAAAATGTTGTTAAACAATACCAACCAAAAGATTCAGAATGTCGTCTGTAATGGTTCGTGTTACATAAACAGCCATAAACACCATTTTTTTCCCCACAGTGTTCATCTTCAGAGCAGATGAGTTCAGAACAGCGATCCCTCACACCTAAGAGGAGAAGCACAGATAAATGAAATACAGCACAAAAAGAAATTTTGATCAGAGTCATATCTAAACATTCTGAGCCCCCGAATGATCATTGCTCTAGATCCCCTAATGCATTTTTTCCCCTAGTGAATTACAGGAAATCTTTCTTCAATTTCAACTTCCAGACTATCATCCACCAATAGAATTACTCTGAGAAGCAACTCTTACTCATTACTAGGAAGCGGCTGAAGTATATATTTGCTAAAATATAGTTTATTATTTCATCGTTTCCAGGTGTTCTCCTCCAGCCACTGTATGCCACATGCTTTAATTTATGATGAGCAGCATGCTGTGATGTGAGCGTGTTCCACTCACACATATACTATATATGCATCTAACATGCTGTTTATACAATAAAAGTAATCTTATTGTTAAAATACACATTTAGTTGTAATTATTTAAAAAGGTTTTTGAAGTTTGAGCAATAATGTGTCTTCTCGAAACATGGAACAGCTCACTTATACGATGTTCAAAGTGTTTATTTTTCATGTTAACTCACATGTATTTTGACCAAGAACAATGCACTGAGGCTTTAAGTATTATCAGCAGCTTTATTGTGTTGCTCAGGAGCTAATTACCCCCCTCCATCCCCAGCTCCTCCTCTCATCCACAGTGAGGACTTGGCCTTGTGATATTCCTCTTTGAATTAGACTGTAATTCCTCTTGATACATGTTACGTAAAATTATTCTCATTACGAATCTGTAACTTGTAATACATTAATGTTGTTTCTGTTCCATTTACCTGGGAGGGTGGGGGTGGTGTGTGTGTGTGTGGGGGGGGGGGCCTATCACTCCGCCTGCTTTTTGCCATGCTAAGCTGCATGGTTGGGGTTGGGAGTTTTTGCCCAGAACAGAACCACACTGCCAATCCACACTGTATGCTGATTGTCAGGCATCTTTTATGTTAGTGGTCTTTACAAAAATGACTTTTGCTATGGATTGACTGCACACATGTGTGATAGTGGGATGAACAGAAAAATGTGGAGAGTTCAACTAATTAAAATGCATGTCCAAAAATATGCTCATGAGAGTTCATGAAATAAGCAAGACATTACTTTACCAGTGGTTGTGATTGGTGGAGTCATTGATGCCGGTGTTGTTGCTGTTCTTGGTGTTGATGTTGTGGTCGAAGAGGCTGCACTAAGCCTGGTGACATCTAATATCAGGAACAATTGTTTAGATCAATATAATTTTAAATAACACAGAAAGGTAAATTACTGAAATACACATTAATAAATGCTCACCTGCACAGTAAGCTCCATAGAATATTGGCCTGACAAACTCATAAACATAATAATTTCCTGGACAGGCTTTGACCTGTATAGGGTGAGATCTGTAAGTACAGCAGTCAGTCGAAGTGGAACCACAGACATGACGGGTGACCACTCCATCTTCCAGCTGCGGATGAGAGCCGTTGAGCCACATTGGGATGTAAGTGCCACACATGTATTGATTAACACATGATTCTGGCATCTGGACACTCTGACCGTTGTAGAACAGCCTGTACCAGCCCTGGACATAATCACGCCTCATATTACTATTGTTAGAATTGTTTGTTGCTCTCCAAGTCTCATTCAGACTGTTATAGTTGTAGCAGGGGTCAACACTTGGGGTGGTGAAACGTACTGTTATGAAAAAAATAGAGAACATAGAAAGAGAATATTATATACAGCAGATTAATTTATTCAAGATAGTAATGTGAAAACCTACAATAATTCACAAAAAAGCCTTGTTTACACCAAGAACGAAAACCATAAAGATAACTACAAAGATAACGATATTGTTGTCCATACCATCGAATGATATCTTCTGTTTATTCTAAGAGCATGTGTGCATCTCTCGAGCTTGTGATAGCAGGATGGATTCTGATTGGGTGTCAATGTTTGTATCGTTCATCAACCGGAAAAAAAAATTCATTCTGAAAGTGATTCCAACAATATTGTTTCCCTATGCCTTTATATCACCGCTGTGCTGTGCACTCTGCTGTTCTTTAATACTGAGAACGATTTTTAGAACTATATATTTAGCGTTATCATCCTTGGTGTGAATGGGCCTTAAGCATACAAATACAAGTAATAGGGTATATAGAAAAATGAATGTACCTGCACAATACGTAGGAGATGGGATTGAAAGAGATGGCCTTGTAAGTTTGTAGACATAATAGTTTCCAGGACAAGCTTTGACTTGGATTGAGTTGGATCTGTAGTAACTGCACTGCTCAAAGTGAGAGCCGTAAATGTCACGAGTTACAGCTCCATCTTCCAGCCGAGGATGAGAGCCAGCAAGCCACAGAGAACTAAGACCTCCACATGCCGAGTAAGACACACACCATTCAGGCATCTGAGCACTCAATCCATTAAGGAAGAGTCGATACCAACCATCCCAGTTAACACCTGTGTCATCATAATTAGCATTGGATCCATACCGATGCCCGTAACCAAGTATGTTTCTCCAGTTGTCATTGAGTGTGTTGTAGTTAATGCATGGGTCGTAGTCTAAAAGTGAGTGATGACAAGATCAAAACAAACAAGGCTTTTTTTAAATGAGGAAGTTCATGAGAGCAAATCTGAACAGCTCAAAGATCATCAGCTTCCTAGAGCATTCATACGTAACATGACTGTGCATTAGTGATGATACATGCTAAGACACAAAAGCTGTGATTTTAAATTGCATTGCAAGAATTCAGTTGCAAATTTCACAGTTTTTATTATTTATAGTAACTTAAATAAATAACCAGACAAATGTATTATTTTTACAGTCTAATATATTGAAGTTTATTGATTTGGTTAAATTTAAAACTGCACAAATTATGTTTAAAGCAAGAAATAGTTACTTCCGGGAAACTTGCAAAAAATATTTTTGGAAAGGCAGGGTGGTTATAACTTAAGGGAAGAGTTAAACTTTAAAAAGATTTGTATAAGAACAACTTTAAAAAGTATGTGTGCCTCTGTTTGTGGGGTGTGGTTGTGGAATGGTTTGGAGCAGGTGTTAAAGCATTGTGGAAATATTAGGCGGTTTAAAACATTGTATAAAAACTCTTTATTAAAAGGATATGTGGATGTATAGGGTGATTGTGAGGGTGGAGAGGGTTATAAGGTTCATTGTGTTAGGTGACTATAGAATGATGGGTTATTTTGGATGAAAACAATGTGGTTGGGGTTTGTTTATTGTGGATTTGTTAATTTGGGAGGAATATATAAAAATAATATAGGGATTGATGTAATATTAAAAGATATACTGGAACATTATGGAATTGTATAGGGGTGGGAAAAATAATAAGCTTTTGCTTCATCCCACTCCTTTTCGGACACGTTATGTATAACGTGTTTTTTTATTTTTTTTATTTGGTAATAATTTGTTGTCATATGGATATATGTGCATGTATGTGTGTGTATATACAATGTATATAGGTATATATATTTTGTTTTTATTATATATATATTGTGTTTTGTTCAAAATAAATATAAAATAAAAATAAATATATGCATTTACAAATACTGATTAACAACTTACTCAAAGTGTTGTTGGTTCTAGTGGTTATAGCTGGACTTATAGTGGAAATCGGCTGTGAAATGGTGCTAATATCTGAAAAAGATAATTCATCATATGATAGAAATCATTTTAAATAGTTCAATTTAAAATGATCAAAGACTTCAAAAATGGTAAAAAGCACCGTACTTGTACAGTATCCTGCACACGACGAGCCTGGCCTCACAAGTTCATAGACATAATAATTCCCTGGGCATGCTTTAACTCTGATTGGTCTTGTTTTGTAATTACAGCATTGAGTCCCATAATATCCTCCACACACCTCCCTGATCACCACTCCATCCTGAATCCGAGGGTGAGGGCCGTTCAGCCACAGGGTGATATCTGTGTTACATCTGTATGAGCTAACACAGGTCTCTGGCAACTGGATGTTCATTCCATGGTAGAAAAGCCGGGTACCAGCCGTTCCAGGAGAAAGAAGCATCACAAATGCGATTTCCACTTTCATTGTTGGCTCTCCAGGGACGATCCAGAGACTTATAGTTGTAGCAGGGATCACTGCTGATGTTTTGGAAAGCAACTGTCATGGAGTTTGCAAAAGTAATGTTAAAACACTGTAATTACATTGAAGACAATTTAGCTTGTGTGTAATGTTATCTGCTTTACACATGGTCAATTTTGAGATTTTTGAGATTTTTTTCAGACTAGTGGAAAGAATATTTCCATATTTCATTTGCATATTTAAACCTAACATTTTAGAAAACTTGTAATACAATTTTTTTTTTCAATTATCAATGTAATCAATCAACTAGGTAAGTAAGGTGATAACTATTAGTTATTTTTTTACCCTATTCACCTGCACTGTCTCGCCTTAAAGATGTAAAACAATCTAATACATAGAGCATTTATTCTTCATATTGACTTTTGAAATTCACCTGCACAGTACATTGGCCTGGGGATTGATGCGTTGGCTTTGACAAGTTCATAGACGTAATAATCTCCAGGACAAGCTTTGACTCGAATGGAGTTGGACTTGTAGCTGCCACAAGTGGAAGACGACCACAACCAAGCACTAGTTCCCACCACTTCACGGGTCACCACTCCATCCTCAAGTCTTGGATGAGAACCATTGAGAGACAGTCCAGTTTCACCACCACAACCTGAAGTAGTCACACACCACTCAGACATCTGAGCACCGAGTCCTCTCAGATACAGCCGATACCAGCCTCTCCATTCAACATTAGAGTCATTCCATGAAGAGCTGTAATAGTTTGTCTGTATGTCTCTCCAGGATTCATCAAGAATGGTATAATTATAGCATGGATCAGAGCTTGAAGCTGTAGAACCTGATGCCAAAAAAAAACATTGTCTGACACATTGTCTGATTATTATTCAGAATACAGATGACAAACACACTAACACTACATTACAGGTAAACATCTGTGTCTGTATGACAGAGAAAGTGTGGACAGAGGATGAGCTGGATAAACTGACTACACTTACAACAAATGTATCATTTACACTCTTCTCTCACTAATTACCACCTAGATCATAAGTGAGCATTTTCTAAGAAGCACACCTGCATTTGTTTTCTCCAGTGCAGTAAAATATTTAGGTAACACTTTATTTTGATGGTCCCTTTTGAACATTCTGTTGATACTAAGTAATGTTGCAACTACATGTCAACTAACTCTCATTAGAGTATTAGTAGACTGTCTGCTTCATATCTGCTAACTCTTTATTGCGATGTCTCCCAACAGACCTTCTACTGACTGTAAGTAACTTTGCAAGTACATATCAACTTATTCTAACCCTACCAGTCAACTAATACAATACTGACACTCTAATGAGAGTTAGTAGAAATGTAGGTGCAATGTTACTTATAGTCAACAGAATGTGTTTAAGGGACCATCAAAATAAAGTGAAACCAAGATTTATAGCAGAAAGTTGCATAATGCTTAAATATATCAAATCAAATCAAATCACTTTTATTGTCACATCACCACAGCACATGTGCCTTCGTGAGTGAAATTCTTGAGAGCGTGCTCCAGACAGTGCAGAAACAATTTACATATAGACATTACCATACATACGTACAGACTTATACAGATGACAATGTGTAATATACACATACATATACTCAGTGCACACAGTGTACTATTAGACAGACATACAGTTACCGATACACATTATACACAGTATGTAGTACACATTCTACGTTATATACACACAGTAATATGCGAAGATGCAGCAGATTATATATACACCGGATGTGCAAATGTCATGGATGTGCATTGGATGGTATCCAGTGCTGGCAAAAAGATTGTTGTATTTGTGCAGTAGTGTACTGGTAGTCCAGTTTGAACTGTATGGAATTAAAGTGCAGTGCGTGGTATATTGTAAAGTGGGAGTATGCTGTAGGGTGTATTAGTTTTGACTGTTCATTAGCCTGATAGCCTGAGGAAAAAAGCTATCCCTCAGTCGGCTAGTGCGGGATCGGATGCTGCGGAGACGTCTTCCTGAGGGCAGCAGAGAGAGCAGTCTGTGGGACGGGTGGCTGGAGTCACTGATGATCCTCCGGGCTTTCTTTATACACCGCCTGGTGTAGATGTCCTGGAGGGAGGGAAGCTCACCTCCAACAATGTGACGGGCAGTTCGCACGACCCTTTGCAGAGCTTTGCGGTTGCCAGCAGTGCTGTTTCCAAACCAGGCGGTGATGCAGCCTGTCAGGATGCTCTCCACAGTGCAGGTGTAGAATGATCTGAGGATGCTGGGGCTCATTCCAAACTTGCTCAGCCGTCTCAGGAAGAAGAGGCGTTGGTGTGTCTTCTTCAGCACTGCATCTGTGTGAGCGGACCATGTGAGATCCTCAGTGATGTGAACACCGAGGAATTTGAAGCTGTTTACTCGCTCCACAGGTGTCATGTCGATGGTGATGGGTGTGTGTTCTCTGCTCTGTCTCCTGAAATCCACCACCAGCTCCTTGGTCTTATCGATGTTGAGTGAGAGGTGGTTCTCTTGACACCATTTAGTCAGGGTTCTCACCTCCTCTCTGTAGGCCGTCTCATCGTTGTCAGTGATCAGGCCTATCACCGTTGTGTCGTCAGCAAATTTGACGATGACGTTGGAGCTGTGTGTTGCTGTACAGTCATGTGTGTACAGGGAGTACAGGAGTGGGCTGAGGACGCAGCCCTGAGGAGCACCAGTGTTGAGGGTCAGCGGGGATGAAGTGTTGTTGCCCATTCTGACCACCTGACATCTGCCTGTCAGGAAGTCCAGGATCCAGCTGCACAGAGATCCGTTTAGTCCAAGAGTCTGGAGCTTCTCAACCAGTGTGGCAGGCACTATGGTATTGAATGCTGAGCTGTAGTCCACAAACAGCATTCTCACATAGGTGTTCTTATTTTCCAGGTGGGAGAGAGCAGTGTGCAGGGTGAAGGCAATAGCATCGTCTGTGGAACGGTTTCTGCGATATGCAAATTGTAGGGGATCAGTGAGTCAGGCAGCACAGAGCAGATGTAGTCTCTGATGAGTTTCTCAAAGCACTTGCTGAAGATGGGTGTCAGAGCAATGGGCCTCCAGTCATTCAAGCATGTGATTTTATTTTTCTTTGGTATGGGCACAATGGTGGATTTTTTGAAGCATGCGGGAACCACAGACAGAGAGAGGGAAAGGTTAAAAATGTCTGTGAAAACCCAAGTTGGAATGCGCATGCTCGGAGTACACGGCCTGGGATGCCATCGGGACCCACAGCCTTGCGGATGTTCACACGTCGGAAGGATCGGGTTACATCTGCGACAGAAAAGGAAAGTGCGCTCGCCTCTTCTGCTACAGCTGCGGGAGCGCGCTCTGTGTGGGCGGTGTTGTGAGCCTCGAAACGAGCATAAAAGTGATTGAGTTCGTCCGGTACAGAGGCGGCAATGTTCACAGTAGCTGGTTTATTCCCTCTGAAATCTGTGATGTTATTGATACCCTGCCACATGCTTCTTGCGTTGTTGGTTTTGAATTGTTCTTCAACTTTGTTTTTATATTGTCGTTTGACAGCTTTGATTGATTTCCTGAGATCGTAACTGGCTTGTTTGTGATCGTCAGAGTTTCCGGATTTAAAGGCAGATGTCCGCGCTGACAAGGCTGCTCGAACATCGCTGTTAATCCACGGTTTTTGGTTGGGGTAGATGCGGATTGTTTTTGTTGGTACTACATCCTCTACACACTTCCTGATGAAACACGTTACAGTATCTGAGTACGCCTCTATGTCGTCATCAGACGCTGCCCGGAACATGTCCCAGTCCACGTGATCAAAACAGTCCTGTAGTATAGCGTCTGATTGGTCCGACCAGCGTTGAATTGTCCTGAGGGCGGGTGCTTCTCGTTTCAGTTTCTGCCTATAAGCAGGCAGGAGCAGAACGGAAGTGTGATCTGATTTGCCGAAAGGTGGGCGGGGGAGCGATTTGTAGGCGTCCCGGAATGGAGAGTAGCAGTAGTCAAGTACACGATCACCACGCGTGTTGATGGTGATGTGTTGAAAGTATTTTGGAGCTATTGTTCTGAAGTTGGCTTTGTTGAAGTCCCCCTTAACAATAAACGCCGCGTCTGGGTACGCGGTTTCCTGCTCGCTTATATTCCCATGCAGTTCCTTGAGTGCCTGGTCTGTGTTGGCTTGAGGGAGAATGTAAACAGCTGTGATTATGATCGCTGTAAATTCCCTCGGTAGCCAGAATGGTCGACACAGAAGCATATGAAATTCCAGATCAGGGGAGCAGGAGGATTTAATAGAGTGTAGGTTCCTTTCATCACACCACGAGTTGTTGATAAAGAAACAGACGCCCCCACCTCTGCTTTTCCCTGTGAGCTCTTTCGTTCTGTCCGAGCGGTGCACGGAGAACCCCGTAAGCTCGATGGCTGAGTCTGGAACCACTGCAGACATCCAGGTTTCTGTGAGGCAAATAATGCAGCAGTCCCTTGTTTCCCGTTGGCATGAGATGCGTGCCCGCAGTTCACAGAATTTGTTGTCCAGTGACTGAACGTTAGCCAGCAAAATAGTTGGGAGAGGAGGTCGGAGGGGACGGCGTCTGAGTCTGACAAGGACGCCGGCTCTCTTCCCCCTTTTCCGGCGGCGTTTCCTCGGTCGCGATCGTGCAGCCCAGACAAAGGGCTCTGATGCGGTGTCTGTAAACAAGGCGCCGGCGTTCAGGAACTCAAAGTCCGGTTTGCGTTGCGCGACGAAGGAACCAATGTTTAAAAGCGTGTGTCTATCGTAGACAGTTATACTGACAACATCTAACACGTGAAACAACAAAATAACAAATAAAACATAAGAAACATAAGAAAAACTGCAGAGTTTTCTTGGAGCTCGCAACACAGCTGCCATGCTCGGCGCCATCTTGGATACATAAGACAAAGCAAAAAAAAACAAACAAAGAAGCTACTTTGACACAATTTGCATTGTAAAAAGCGCTATATAAAAAATGGTGATTTGACTTGACTTGACCTAACTGAATGAGTCTTCAACAGTTTCAAATTCAGGCCTGAACTCTATCCATATCTGGGTAATGGGAAAAACAAATTTGGCATTCAGATTTATCTCTGTTAGTTCGTGGTTGGGGAACATAGACAAATGGTTTTGTTTTAGGGGGTTATCGCTGCTCTCCATGCTCTTATCCATGCTAGGCTGTATGGGCTGGGAGTTCTTGTCCAGAACAGAAACATACCGCCAGTCCAAACTGTATCCTAATGGGCATTAATCTTTTATGTCAGTGGTCCTTACAGAAATTACTTGTGATATGAATTGACATCATGCATGTGTATTAATGGGATGAACAGAAAAATGCTGAGAGTTCATGTACTTAAAATGCATGTCCAAAAAGATGCTGATGAGAGTTGATGAAGTAAACAAAGCAATACTTTACTTTTGGTTGTGACTGTTGGAGTAATGGATGCCGATGGTGTTGTTGCTGTTCTTGATGTTAATGTTGTTGTCGAAGAGGCTGCACTAAGTCTTGTGACATCTGATATCAGGAACAATTGTTTTTATCAATATAATTTTAAATAACACAGAAAGGTAAATGACTGAAATACACATTAATAAATGCTCACCTGCACAGTAAGCTCCACAGAATATTGGCCTGACAAACTCATAAACATAATAATTTCCTGGACAGGCTTTGACCTGTATAGGGTGAGATCTGTAAGTACAGCAGTCAGTCCATCCGGAACCACAGACATGACGGGTGACCACTCCATCTTCCAGCCGCGGATGAGAGCCATTGAGCCACATTGGGATGTAAGTGCCACACATGTATTGATTAACACATGATTCTGGCATCTGGACACTCTGACCGTTGTAGAACAGCCTGTACCAGCCCTGGACATAATCACACCTCATATTACTATTGATAGAATTGTTTGTTGCTCTCCAAGTCTCATTCAGACTGTTATAGTTGTAGCAGGGGTCAACACTTGGGGTGGTGAAACGTACTGTTATGAAAAAAATAGAGAACATAGAAAGAGAAAATTATATACAGCAGATTAATTTATTGAAGATAGTAATGTGAAAACCTACAATAATTCACAATAAAGCCCTGTTCACACCAAGAACGAAAACTATAAAGATAACAATATTCCACACCATCGAATGATATCTTCTGTTTATTATAAGCGCATGCATGTAATTCTCGAGCTTGTGATAGCAGGATGGATTCTGATTGGGTGTCAATGTTTGAATCGTTCATCAACCGGAAAAAAATAAAAAAATTGTTCTGAAAGTGATTCTAATGATATTGTTTCCCTATGCCTTTATCATCACCGCTGTGGTGTGCACTCTGCTATTCTTTAATACTGACAATGATTTTTAGAACTATATCTTTAGCGTTATCATCCTTGGTGTGAATGGGCCTTAAGCATACAAATACAAGTAATAGGGTATATAAAAAAATTAATGTACCTGCACAATACGTAGGAGATGGGATTGAAAGAGGTGGCCTGGTAAGTTTGTAGACATAATAGTTTCCAGGACAAGCTTTGACTTGGATTGAGTTGGATCTGTAGTAACTGCACTGCTCAAAGTGAGAGCCGTAAATGTCACGAGTTACAGCTCCATCTTCCAGCCGAGGATGAGAGCCAGCAAGCCACAGAGAACTAAGACCTCCACATGCCGAGTAAGACACACACCATTCAGGCATCTGAGCACTCAATCCATTAAGGAAGAGTCGATACCAACCATCCCAGTTAACACCTGTGTCATCATAATTAGCATTGTATCCATATTGATGCCCGTAACCAAGTATGTTTCTCCAGTTGTCATTGAGTGTGTTGTAGTTAATGCATGGGTCGTAGTCTAAAAGTGAGAGATGACCAGATCAAAACAAACAAGGCTTTTTTAATGAGGAAGTTCATGAGAGCAAATCTGAAAAGGTCAAAGATCATGAGATTCCTAGAGCATTCATACGTAACATGACTGTGCATTAGTGATGATACATGTTAAGACACAAAAGCTGTGATTTTAAATTGCATTGCAAGAATTCAATTACAAATTTCACAGTTTTTATTATTTGTAATAACTTAAATATATTAATTTACAAATACTGATTAACAACTTACTCAAAGTGTTGTTGGTTCTAGTGGTTATAGCTGGACTTATAGTGGAAATCGGCTGTGAAATGGTGCTAATATCTGAAAAGGATATCATATGATTATATGATCTATCATTATTCATCATATGATAGAAATCGTTTTAAATAGTTTAAAAGACTTCAAAAATGGTAAAAAGCACTGTACTTGTACAGTATCCTGCACACGACGAGCCTGGCCTCACAAGTTCATAGACAAAATAATTTCCTGGGCATGCTTTAACTCTGATTGGTCTTGTTTTGTAATCACAGCATTGAGTCCCATAATATCCTCCACAGACCTCCCTGATCACCACTCCATCCTGAATCCGAGGGTGAGGGCCGTTCAGCCACAGGGTGATATATGTGTTACATCTGTATGAGCTAACACAGGTCTCTGGCAACTGGATGTTCA
Organism: Barbus barbus; assembly: GCF_936440315.1. Lineage (NCBI taxonomy): Eukaryota > Metazoa > Chordata > Actinopteri > Cypriniformes > Cyprinidae > Barbus > Barbus barbus. The sequence goes on from NC_136731.1 coordinate 42,966,627, forward strand.
TTCCATGGTAGAAAAGCCGGTACCAGCCGTTCCAGGAGAAAGAAGCATCACAAATGCGATTTCCACTTTCATTGTTGGCTCTCCAGGGACGATCCAGAGACTTATAGTTGTAGCAGGGATCACTGCTGATGTTTTGGAAAGCAACTGTCATGGAGTTTGCAAAAGTAATGTTAAAACACTGTAATTACATTGAAGACAATTTAAAGTATTCTTAAAACATATAAGCATGACAATTTTAATGTAACCTTACATCTGAGTCTGGATTTGAAAATTATATCAATATCATCACTAAACTACAGAAACGTGGATTTGTGAAATCGCTGACATCATGTGCATGTGTTACGTGTTCAGTCTATAGGAATTTGCACAGGTGCAATGTATTTCTTTACAAAGTGATGTAATTGTAAATACAGCATTTTTAGCTGCTTTCACAGATCTGTGTGAACATGGCTCAATATAACATCATCGTCATCTGTCTGCCTGTCTTAGTCCTTGACTACATTTGTTTCTTCTCAGAGTGATAGTTCAGCAGTTCAGCGCTTGTGTTTACTGCTTTACACATGGTGTGTTTAGCTGTTAGGAAGATGTACGAAAGCAAAACCTATGTTTTTCCAGTGTTCTGGATTTACTTTATATTTTTGTTTACTTATTTTTTTAATAGCAGCGGCTAATTGCTCGAAGTGTAAATATATCCTGTTTACACCAAGTGAAAATAGCAGTATTTGTTTTAACGACACGCTATTTACACAAAGTGCAAACATATAAATTCTATTTACCCTATTTTAAAATAGCAAGATTTTCTGCTATTCATATTACTATGTAACGGAACTGCAGGACACAGAGGTGAGTGATTCAAGTGAAAGGGTTGATGAACACACAGCAAAGGTGGACGACGTGGAAATAGGTGAGTGGTGATTCTTCGTGAATAGAATGTCAGGTTTCTAACAGTCTCTCCTTTCTGTGCAGATCCGTGGATAACTGGAGTCCCAGAGAGCTTGGGGAAAGACGGTGTTCAACCGGGAGCTGGATTCTGTGAGCGAAGAGGATGAAGAGGAACAGGGCAGAAGGTAAGTATAACAGGTAGGGAATTTCAGGTAGTATACTCAGCCAGTAGCTTCGTATGATGTCGGTCCTTGTAGTCACAACAGCTTGCAGCATGTTACTTCAAGATCGGACAAGGAAGTGAACTGAGGGAAGTGCTTTTATGAGCATGGTGATTGGAGATTGAGGAGGTGCAGGTGCGGGTGATGATTGAAGACAAACAGGTGATAGTGATGAGTGACGGGGAAGACGGGCCATTCTGTGACATTACCTCCCCCTCCCGGACGGCGCGTCCCGCGACGTAACAACAATAATAGGGCAGGACTGGAGACTCGGGAGGACTGGAGACTCGGGAGGCCGTGGCGGAGCAGGAGACTCGGGGAGCCGTGGCGGATCAGGAGACTCGGGGAGCCATGGCGGGACAGGAGACTCGGGGAGCCATGGCGGGACAGGAGGCTTGGGCAGCCATGGCGGATCAAGAAGCTTGGGCAGCCACGGCGGATCTGGGAGCTTGGGCCGCCACGGTGGATCAGGGAGCTTGGGCAGCCACGGCGGATCTGGGAGCTTGGGCCGCCACGGCGGATCAGGGAGCTTGGGCAGCCATGGCCATATTTTTTGGGAAGCCCAAAGGGAGTCATGAGGTCATGAGGAATGAGCCATAGTGGCCCTGACCAATGTCCCTAGCAAGGCCACCATGGCTACCAGGATTACAGGTATATAGCCCCCCCAAAAAAAAATTTTTTGGGAATGTTCCCCACAAGGGGTCTCACTGGAGGAGCGGGCTCTAGGGGGCGCTCTGGAGGAGTGGGCACTTGAGGGCGCTCTGGAGGAGCGGGCACTTGAGGGCGCTCTGGAGGAGCGGGCACTTGAGGGCGCTCTGGAGGAGCGGACAATTGGAGCCGCTCTGGAGGAGCGGATTCTTGGAGGCGCACGGGAGGCGCGGAGCTGGACAGAACCAGCGGAGACGAAGGAGAGCTGGACGGGACCAGCGGAGACGCAGGAGGGCGCTCTTGTAGCGCGGACACCTGACGGCTGGGCGGAACCAGCGGGACTTCAGGACGGCTGGGCTGGACCAGCGGGACTTCAGGGCGGCTGGGCGGCTGGGCGGGACCAGCGGGACCAGCGGGAACTCAGGTGGGCTGGACGGGACCAGCGGGAACTCAGGTGGGCTGGACGGGACCAGCGGGAACTCAGGTGGGCTGGACGGGACCAGCAGGAACTCAGGTGGGCTGGACGGGACCAGCGGGAACTCAGGTGAGCACTTGCAAGGTGCAGAAATAGGTGGGCGCAGACGAGGAGCAGGAAATGGATGGCACTGGCGAGGAGCTGGCACTAGAGGGCGCTTGCGAGGAGCAGGCACTGGAAGGCACTGATGAGAAGACATTGGAGAAAGAACGGGAGCCGAGAACTCCGGGGGAAGAGCCTCATCCATTAGCCCCTCGTTCTGCGTTGGCGGAGCCTGATTGTATGTGGGCTGTGGAATCATCCCCAACGTTCATCGCCGCTGACGGAACATACTTCGCCGTGGGCAGCAGAAACATCCTCCTCGCCGCAGGCGGAACATTCATCGCCGTGTACGGCAGGATCCTTTTCTTCGTGGCAGTAGGAAACCTAAGGCTCGCGGCGTGTGGAGGAAGCGAGCTGAGGATCTCCGGAGCTTCCCTCCGGGAAACCAAAACTAACCGCCTTCTCATCTTCGGTTTAGGTCTGATCTTCTGTAACAGAACTGCAGGACACAGAGGTGAGTGATTCAAGTGAAAGGGTTTATTCACAGAGTTGATGAACACACAGCAAAGGTGGACGTCGTGGAAATAGGTGAATGGTGATTCTTCGTGAATAGAATGTCAGGTTTCTAACAGTCTCTCCTTTCTTTGCAGATCCGTGGATAACTGGAGTCCCAGAGAGCTTGGGGAAAGACGGTGTTCAACCGGGAGCTGGATTCTGTGAGCGAAGAGGATGAAGAGGAACAGGGCAGAAGGTAAGTATAACAGGTAGGGAATTTCAGGTAGTATACTCAGCCAGTAGCTTCGTACGATGTCAGTCCTTGCAGTCACAACAGCTTGCAGCATGTTACTTCAAGATCGGACAAGGAAGTGAACTGAGGGAAGTGCTTTTATGAGCATGGTGATTGGAGATTGATGAGGTGCAGGTGCGGATGATGATTGAAGACAAACAGGTGATAGTGATGAGTGACGGGGAAGATGGCCATTCTGTGACAACTTATTGCAAATAGTGGCAATTATCTGCACGTCAGTATTGTAGTATATTATAAAACAGTACGCAATAATAATGTATTGAGTGTAAATTATAATTTTAATTCAAATTATTAAATGGATGCCGCCTTATTGAGACAATAAAGCCGCCCTACACCTGCACTAACCCTACCCGATACTTTATTTTCAACATTTTGATTATTTCCTTCATTTATATTGAACACAAAAGCCTTTCCGATGTGATATGAGATTTGAGGTTTAGAGTTGTGAGACTGTGAGGGAATATTACAGTAATGGTGGGTTATAAATTGACTGCACAGCACTGATTCTGACTGTTTAAAGATGTAAAACAACCTAATACATAGAGCATTTATTCTTCATATTGACTTTTGAAATTCACCTGCACAGTACATTGGCCTGGGGATTGATGCGTTGGCTTTGACAAGTTCATAGACGTAATAATCTCCAGGACAAGCTTTAACTCGAATGGAGTTGGACTTGTAGCTGCCACAAGAGGAAGACGACCACATATACCACTGAACACTAGTTCCCACCACTTCACGGGTCACCACTCCATCCTCAAGTCTTGGATGAGAACCATTGAGAGACAGTCCAGTTTCACCACCACAACGTGAAGTAGTCACACACCACTCAGACATTTGAGCACCGAGTCCTCCCAGATACAGCCGATACCAGCCTCTCCATTCAACATTAGAGTCATTCCATGAAGAGCTGTAATAGTTTTCTTGTATGTCTCTCCAGAATTCATCAAGAATGGTATAATTATAGCATGGATCAGACCTTGAAGCTGTAGAACCTGATGCCAAAAAAAACATTGTCTGACACATTGTCTAATTATTATTCAGAATACAGATGCCAAACACACTAACACTACATTACAGGTAAACATCTGTGTCTGTATGACAGAGAAAGTGTGGACTGAGGATAAGCTGGATAAACTGACTACACTTACAACAAATGTATCATTTACACTCTTCTCTCACTAATTACCACCTAGATCATAAGTGAGCATTTTCTAAGAAGCACACCTGCATTTGTTTTCTCCAGTGCAGTAAAAGATTTAGGTAACACTTTACTTTGATGGTCCCTTTTGAACATTCTGTTGATACTAAGTAATGTTGCAACTACATGTCAACTAACTCTCATTAGAGTATTAGTAGACTGTCTGCTTCATATCTGCTAACTCTTTATTGTGATGTCTCCCAACAGACCTTCTACTGACTGTAAGTAACTTTGCAAGTACATATCAACTTATTCTAACCCTAACCCTACCAGTCAACTAATACAATACTGACACTCTAATGAGAGTTAGTAGAAATGTAGGTGCAATGTTACTTATAGTCAACAGAATGTGTTAAAGGGACCATCAAAATAAAGTGAAGCCAAGATTTATAGCAGAAAGTTGCATAATGCTTAAATATAAGACAAAGCAAAAAACAAACAAACAAAGAAGCTACTTTGACACAATTTGCATTGTAAAAAGCGCTATATAAAAAATGGTGATTTGACTTGACTTGACCTAACTGAATGAGTCTTCAACAGTTTCAAAGTCAGGCCTGAACTCTATCCATATCTGGGTAATGGGAAAAACAAATTTGGCATTCAGATTTATCTCTGTTAGTTTGTGGTTGGGGAACATAGACAAATGGTTTTGTTTTAGGGGGTTATCGCTGCTCTCCTTTCTCTTATCCGTGCTAGGCTGTATGGGCTGGGAGTTCTTGTCCAGAACAGAAACATACCGCCAGTCCAAACTGTATCCTAATGGGCATTAATTTTTTATGTCAGTGGTCCTTACAGAAATTACTTGTGATATGAATTGACATCATGCATGTGTAATTATGGGATGAACAGAAAAATGCTGAGAGTTCATGTACTTAAAATGCATGTCCAAAAAGATGCTGATGAGAGTTGATGAAGTAAACAAAGCAATACTTTACTTTTGGTTGTGACTGTTGGAGTAATGGATGCCGATGGTGTTGATGCTGTTCTTGATGTTAATGTTGTTGTCGAAGAGGCTGCACTAAGTCTTGTGACATCTGATATCAGGAACAATTGTTTTTATCAATATAATTTTAAATAACACAGAAAGGTAAATGACTGAAATACACATTAATAAATGCTCACCTGCACAGTAAGCTCCATAGAATATTTGCCTGGCAAACTCATAAACATAATAATTTCCAGGACAGGCTTTGACCTGTATAGGGTGAGATCTGTAAGTACAGCAGTCAGTCGAAGTGGAACCACAGACATGACGGGTGACCACTCCATCTTCCAGCTGCGGATGAGAGCCGTTGAGCCACATTGGGATGTAAGTGCCACACATGTATTGATTAACACATGATTCTGGCATCTGGACACTCTGACCGTTGTAGAACAGCCTGTACCAGCCCTGGACATAATCACACCTCATATTACTATTGTAAGAATTGTTTGTTGCTCTCCAAGTCTCATTCAGACTGTTATAGTTGTAGCAGGGGTCAACACTTGGGGTGGTGAAACGTACTGTTATGAAAAAAATAGAGAACATAGAAAGATAAAATTATATACAGCAGATTAATTTATTCAAGATAGTAATGTGAAAACCTACAATAATTCACAATAAAGCCCTGTTCACACCAAGAACGAAAACTATAAAGATAACAATATTCCACACCATCGAATGATATCTTCTGCTTATTATAAGCGCATGCATGTAATTCTCAAGCTTGTGATAGCAGGATGGATTCTGATTGGGTGTCAATGTTTGTATCGTTCATCAACCGGAAAAAAATAAAAAAATTGTTCTGAAAGTGATTCTAATGATATTGTTTCCCTATGCCTTTATCATCACCGCTGTGGTGTGCACTCTGCTATTCTTTAATACTGAGAACGATTGTTTTTAGCGTTATCATCCTTGGTGTGAATGGGCCTTAAGCATACAAACAGAAGTAATAGGGTATATAGAAAAATGAATGTACCTGCACAATACGTAGGAGATGGGATTGAAAGAGGTGGCCTGGTAAGTTTGTAGACATAATAGTTTCCAGGACAAGCTTTGACTTGGATTGAGTTGGATCTGTAGTAACTGCACTGCTCAAAGTGAGAGCCGTAAATGTCACGAGTTACAGCTCCATCTTCCAGCCGAGGATGAGAGCCAGCAAGCCACAGAGAACTAAAACCTCCACATGCCGAGTAAGACACACACCATTCAGGCATCTGAGCACTCAATCCATTAAGGAAGAGTCGATACCAACCATCCCAGTTAACACCTGTGTCATCATAATTAGCATTGTATCCATATTGATGCCCGTAACCAAGTATGTTTCTCCAGTTGTCATTGAGTGTGTTGTAGTTAATGCATGGGTCGTAGTCTAAAAGTGAGAGATGACAAGATCAAAACAAACAAGGCTTTTTTAATGAGGAAGTTCATGAGAGCAAATCTGAAAAGGTCAAAGATCATGAGATTCCTAGAGCATTCATACGTAACATGACTGTGCATTAGTGATGATACATGCTAAGACACAAAAGCTGTGATTTTAAATTGCATTGCAAGAATACAATTACAAATTTCACAGTTTTTATTATTTGTAATAACTTAAATATATTAATTTACAAATACTGATTAGCAACTTACTCAAAGTGTTGTTGGTTCTAGTGGTTATAGCTGGACTTATAGTGGAAATCGGCTGTGAAATGGTGCTAATATCTGAAAAAGATATTATATGATTATATGATCTATCATTATTCATCATAGATAGAAATCGTTTTAAATAGTTTAAAAGACTTCAAAAATGGTAAAAAGCACAGTACTTGTACAGTATCCTGCACACGACGAGCCTGGCCTCACAAGTTCATAGACATAATAATTCCCTGGGCATGCTTTAACTCTGATTGGTCTTGTTTTGTAGTCACAGCATTGAGTCCCATAATATCCTCCACAGACCTCCCTGATCACCACTCCATCCTGAATCCGAGGGTGAGGGCCGTTCAGCCACAGGGTGATATCTGTGTTACATCTGTATGAGCTAACACAGGTCTCTGGCAACTGGATGTTCATTCCATGGTAGAAAAGCCGGTACCAGCCGTTCCAGGAGAAAGAAGCATCACAAATGTGATTTCCACTTTCATTGTTGGCTCTCCAGGGACGATCCAGAGACTTATAATTGTAGCAGGGATCACTGCTGATGTTTTGGAAAGCAACTGTCATGGAGTTTGCAAAAGTAATGTTAAAACACTGTAATTACATTGAAGACAATTTAGCTGGCGTGTAATGTTATCTGCTTTACACATGGTCAATTTTGAGATTTTGGGCTTTTTGATTTTTCATGAAGTATTTTTTTCAGACTAGTGGAAAGAAAACATCCAAAAGACAGTGTTAAGTGTTTCTTTTATAGCACTTTATCTATTTGTGTCAATAGATTTCAATTACAATATATATTTTTAAAAGCCGTTTTCTCAAAATGAGTTTTCTCTCCTACATTGAGCCATATATCTCCACTTCAGTAGCACTTACACACACCAAACTTATATCTTTATTCCTGTCTATATCCTGAAGGTTTTTACAGAGGGATTTGTTCATATATAATTGGCTTGATTATATACAACATTTTATTCCTCAAAAAATTGTGAACATTTATTGTTTTCTGTCTGTTCTAAGTATTTTCTGAATTATGGAGTGACAAAATAAAATACCCAAAATACCCTCTGTAAAAACTTGTGACTCTAATATGTCAATAAAATGAAATACGAATTATGAAACCAACATCATCCAGTGTTTAGATTTTTGTTTTAGAAATGTATGCAAATTAGCGCATATTTCATTAAATAATGCCTCATTTGCATATTTAAACCTAACATTTTAGAAAGCTTGTTATACAAAAAATGTTTGCAATTATCAATGTAATCAATCAACTAGGTAAGTAAGGTGATAACTGTTAGTTATTTTTTTACCCTATTCACCTGCACTGTCTCGCCTTAAAGATGTAAAACAATCTAATACATAGAGCATTTATTCTTCATATTGACTTTTGAAATTCACCTGCACAGTACATTGGCCTGGGGATTGATGCGTTGGCTTTGACAAGTTCATAGACGTAATAATCTCCAGGACAAGCTTTGACTCGAATGGAGTTGGACTTGTAGCTGCCACAAGAGGAAGACGACCACATATACCACCGAGCACTAGTTCCCACCACTTCACGGGTCACCACTCCATCCGCAAGTCTTGGATGAGAACCATTGAGAGACAGTCCAGTTTCACCACCACAACCTGAAGTACTCACACACCACTCAGACATTTGAGCACCGAGTCCTCCCAGATACAGCCGATACCAGCCTCTCCATTCAACATTAGAGTCATTCCATGAAGAGCTGTAATAGTATGTCTGTATGTCTCTCCAGGATTCATCAAGAATGGTATAATTATAGCATGGATCAGAGCTTGAAGCTGTAGAACCTGATGCCAAAAAAAAAAACATTGTCTGACACATTGTCTGATTATTATTCAGAATACAGATGCCAAACACACTAACACTACATTACAGGTAAACATCTGTGTCTGTATGACAGAGAAAGTGTGGACTGAGGATAAGCTGGATAAACTGACTACACTTACAACAAATGTATCATTTACACTCTTCTCTCACTAATTACCAGCTAGATCATAAGTGAGCATTTTCTAAGAAGCACACCTGCATTTGTTTTCTCAAGTGGAGTAAAATATGTATTGCAGAAAGTTGCATATTTATAGAAATATTGTTGGTATGACATAAAAACTTCTATAAAGCCCTCTAAAATGTAAAATGTATTTTAAATTCAAAAGCCATTATGTCAAGCAATGCATTTATCAGACACCTCTCTAGACGATGCTTAAATTTGACGGGAAAACAAAGCATCGTGTTGATTTGATCATTCTCAGTAGGTTTTTAAAAGTACTAAAGCAGCTTTGAATAATGTCTTCTGCATAAAGCCTAAAATGTAAATGCTTATTAATAAAATAAACTGAATATAAAAAAAATCCTTTTGAAACCATGAAATATTTATCTTTGAAAGTATTGCTGCGCACCCATTTTTGCTGGGGGAAAAAAAGTAATTTGATGTCAAATTTAATTCTAGAATTAGTTTTTGGGTCCTGCTGTTCCTCCTCTGTCCACCAGGTGAAGATGATGCTACTTTTCTGCTGTTAATCTAGATTGAGGTCTCTACAGTGCAAAAGTGGTCATATCTGATTTTTGGGGGTGTTTTCAAACTGCTGGGTGTTTCTAAACCATGCAATCAAAATGATCCCCCCTTACCTAACCCCACCCCTAAACTTACAGTCACTATGACATCAGCCAATCAGGTAACATGGTCTAAAAACACCCTGATCTGGTAACTCCCATTACTTTCCTGCAGAGACCTATACTTGCTTTAATCAGGGATCACACCAACTGTAACTCCACCCATTTTACATGTTCATTGTTATCATCTTTTGTAATTGTATGCCAGATAGTTCCAGTCTACAAGTGTGCTCCTTCTTGTTTGACATCAGGACATTTCTGTTAAAGTCATTACTGTCATCTTACATCAGAGTCTGTCTTTCAAAAGCACCTTCACTTTGATCATTGTTCCAATGGAAATCAGTTTCTACCACTATTTCAAATGTGGAAAATGTATCTTAGCAATAGCATATAAACAACTGTGTGAAATAAATTACAAAATAAATAATTATAGTAATAATAGTAAATTCTGAATGAGAAGGAATAAGAGCAACTGTTGATTGAGAAATAAAATACAAAACTTCTATATATTAGATACAAAATAAAAGGAGTTAATTTTGCTGCAATGATAACCTACACTACATGAAACTCAATTAATACTTTATATTATCTCTTACTATGATGAAAAGTCCATACTAAGAGTTCATACAGGAATTTCAGCTTTAATTCGATCTGCTGTGCATCCTTTATGTATATCAACCTGAAGTCTAAGAGGCTTTAATTCAGAAGAAAAACGGTCTTTGTCACTGAATTATTCATTTTTAATAAAAAACACATGATGGAAAGATTAGATAAAGTGACAAAACATTATAAACATGTTTGTCCATGGATCATTTCACCTGTTAAATGCATAATGCTTTAATATTGTCCATTGGTTCAATTACCTGCAGATCAATTCTGATGCAAATGACAGATTATAAAATGCTTACCATTAATCAACAACAGCAGCAGCGATGCACACAGTGAGATCAGAAACCTCATTGTGACAAACTCCTGCACACATAGACATAAAACATGTCTCTTCATTATTTTGCTATATTACATTGTTTATGGTGCACATTTGTAAGAGCAACTTAAGTTAGAACATTCAATGAATGTAATAATGTTAATAAAATGAAGACATAAGTCTACCTGAGGTCATATGCTGCTGCAGATTCTCTCTCTTCAGCAGCTGAATAAAGTGATGCTGAACTGAAACTCTCACAGTCTCATCAGTCTTTATTAAGAGTGGGTGGACTCACATTTAAACTGGGAGCAACCTCTAAACATCTTAAACCAGTTTTTCATGTGCGATTAACATAAATGAAATGCAAGTTTTATACAATGAACGTTTCGAACATTGTTTCGAAGCAGCTTTACTAATAATCATGAAACTTTTATTTCAAATGAAAGCATTTAAATCAAGGCCATAAATAAAAAACGTGCATGTTCTTTCATATCTGATCACTCTGTTAATCTGGCTCTCTAAATGTATCATACATTTTGGGGTAATACTTTAGAATGGGGTTCGTGGGTTAACGTAATGCATTAGACAACAATCAATAATACTTTTAAAGCATTTTCTTTTTTATTATTCAAGGTTATTCTTAATTTCCTCATTGCAAACATGATTTTGGCATTCTAAATGCACTAAATTGTCATTAATATATTAAGAGCAAACAATTAACAATAGTATATATCCTAAATTAACACTAACTTTGATTCACTAGTTCTGTAAAAGAAATGACATTTTATTGTAAAGTGTTATCTAGTTTTGATTTACACACAGTATGCAGTCATATGCATTCATTTATTTTGCAGCTTGTGTAAATTTGCAGAACTGTATTTATTGTACTGAATCTGCATCGATCTTCCTAAATAAAAAGCTTTATAATGATATAAAGGATGAAATGGGGTAAAAATAAAATAAAATAAAATAAAATAAAAAATCAGCCCCCTGACTGAGAGGGTGTTTTCTTGTTTGTTTAGTCAAGCTCGACGGTCAGCATTGCCATCATTTTTATACATTGCTAAGTTTCTTGCAGTTGCTTACATAATACACACATGCATAGGTGGTGATTGATAACAAGTGCAATTAATTAACTTAACTACTTGATTGCTTAGGGCCTTGTTCACACTAATATATTTAGTTTGAAAACATGAAAACATAACCGTCCTTTCACACTAAGACTGCGTTTTTTTTTTTTTTTTTTATGAAAACAAAGCTTTTTCAAAACACTCTCCAAAGTGTTTCTGTGTGCAATATAATGCGTATTGTATGTTTAGTCATGCGATGCCTATTGTATCTATGGATGTCTGTACCTGTGCCTGTTATGTACACACAGAAAAGACACAAATCTGGTTCACATTTAAATACATTATTAACAACTAGTTGTTCCGTTTGGTTCCACACACACTGCATGTATCTGTAAATGTGGTTTTCTCTACATTTTTCCCCATGATGTAGAAAGGGAATCTTATTATAATATTAATCTGCACATTTCCACCCACAGCACTGCCATTGTGTTTTCTCTAATGACAATGATGCCATGGTGAAAATTAGAGAAAAGCATTCTAACTGTTCTGTCTTTGGCTGCACTGACAAACACAAGAGTCCCAGCCTCAGAAGAGATAAGAGAGCAGTGGATTTATTGATTTACTTACTGATTATTATGCTGCTGCCACACAGATCTAATATAACCTGTTTTTGTAACTTGTGTTTTTAACATAAACTTATGCGTATGTGACAGTTTAAGCATAATATTAGAGAACTTAGTTTAGCACTCACATCCCGTGTGACAGCCGCTTTCTGTGTGTGTGCTTCGGATGTGTGATGTGCGTTTAGAAAACCGTATATCAGTTTAAACTAATATAGTTTAAAGGGGTCATGATGCTTTTTTTGAAGGTCATTATTTTGTGTATTTGGTGTAACAGAATATGTTGACATGTTTTAAAGTTCAAAAAACACATTATTTTTCAAATACTGTAGGTCCTCTATGCCCCGCCTCTCTCAAACGCTTTGGTTTCTACAGTCCCTACTTCCGACAAGCGCAGTCTGCTCTGGTTTGCCAACTGGTACAGTGTATTGTGATTGGCCGAACACCGCAATCACTCGTCGGAAATGTAAGGTCTCTTTCCATAATTGTGAGCTTCATCTTTCAAAACATATGTCCTTAGTTTTACCATCAGTTCATGCCCGAAAGGGGAACAGAGTCGCGTGACAGACACAGTGATGAAGCTCGTATGTGTTTGCACACAAGCCGCGGTTAAGAAAGCTGATTCCACTGTGATGTGACCCTCTCTCTCTTAGTGATGGGAAGTTCGGATCATTTTACCGACTCGGACCTTTGAGTCTCGTTCAGCAAAATGAACGAATCTTTTTTCGAGTCATTTTGTTCATTTCGTTCATTTTAGCAAAATATAATTCAAATGTTATCTGTTACTTTCCAAACACATCTACTACTTATGCAAACGTTTATCACACTACAAACAACACAAAACTATGCTATAAGAAACAGAAAATATTTCTTGTTTACCTGGGTCTTTAGTCTATGATTAGCGCATCACCTCTTATCTGACAAGTGTTCGGGTTTGAGTCGTTCGTTCATCACGTGACAGCCCCATACGCTTAACCAATGCAGCGTGAGCCGGAAAGAGAATAGATTAGTTCTTCGATCGAGTCTCGGGTTTGAGTCGTTCGTTCATCACGTGACAGCCCCATACGCTTAACCAATGCAGCCTGAGCCGGAAAGAGAATAGATTAGTTCTTCGATCGAGTCTCGGGTTTGAGTCGTTCGTTCATCACGTGACAGCCCCATACGCTTAACCAATGCAGCCTGAGCCGGAAAGAGAATTGATTAGTTCTTCAATCGAGTCTCGGGTTTGAGTCGTTCGTTCATCACGTGACAGCCCCATACGCTTAACCAATGCAGCCTGAGCCGGAAAGAGAATTGATTAGTTCTTGATCGAGTCTCGGGTTTGAGTCGTTCGTTCATCACGTGACAGCCCCATACGCTTAACCAATGCAGCCTGAGCCGGAAAGAGAATTGATTAGTTCTTCGATTGAGTCTCGGGTTTGAATCGTTCGTTCATCACGTGACAGCCCCATACGCTTAACCAATGCAGCCTGAGCCGGAAAGAGAATTGATTAGTTCGTCTATATCAAGTCTCGGGTTTGAGTCGTTCGTTCATCACGTGACAGCCCCATACGCTTAACCAATGCAGCCTGAGCCGGAAAGAGAATTGATTAGTTCGTCTATATCCAGTCTCGGGTTTGAGTCGTTCGTTCATCACGTGACAGCCCCATACGCTTAACCAATGCAGCCTGAGCCGGAAAGAGAATTGATTAGTTCGTCTATATCGAGTCTCGGGTTTGAGTCGTTCGTTCATCACGTGACAGCCCCATACGCTTAACCAATGCAGCCTGAGCCGGAAAGAGAATAGATTAGTTCTTCGATCGAGTCTCGGGTTTGAGTCGTTCGTTCATCACGTGACAGCCCCATACGCTTAACCAATGCAGCCTGAGCCGGAAAGAGAATTGATTAGTTCGTCTATATCGAGTCTCGGGTTTGAGTCGTTCGTTCATCACGTGACAGCCCCATACGCTTAACCAATGCAACCTGAGCCGGAAAGAGAATTGATTAGTTCTTCGATTGAGTCTCGGGTTTGAATCGTTCGTTCATCACGTGACAGCCCCATACGCTTAACCAATGCAGCCTGAGCCGGAAAGAGAATTGATTAGTTCGTCTATATCAAGTCTCGGGTTTGAGTCGTTCGTTCATCACGTGACAGCCCCATACGCTTAACCAATGCAGCCTGAGCCGGAAAGAGAATTGATTAGTTCGTCTATATCGAGTCTCGGGTTTGAGTCGTTCGTTCATCACGTGACAGCCCCATACGCTTAACCAATGCAGCCTGAGCCGGAAAGAGAATAGATTAGTTCTTCGATCGAGTCTCGGGTTTGAGTCGTTCGTTCATCACGTGACAGCCCCATACGCTTAACCAATGCAGTCTGAGCCGGAAAGAGAATAGATTAGTTCTTCGATCGAGTCTCGGGTTTGAGTCGTTCGTTCATCACGTGACAGCCCCATACGCTTAACCAATGCAGCCTGAGCCGGAAAGAGAATAGATTAGTTCTTCGATCGAGTCTCGGGTTTGAGTCGTTCGTTCATCACGTGACAGCCCCATACGCTTAACCAATGCAGCCTGAGCCGGAAAGAGAATTGATTAGTTCGTCTATATCGAGTCTCGGGTTTGAGTCGTTCGTTCATCACGTGACAGCCCCATACGCTTAACCAATGCAGCCTGAGCCGGAAAGAGAATTGATTAGTTCGTCTATATCGAGTCTCGGGTTTGAGTCGTTCGTTCATCACGTGACAGCCCCATACGCTTAACCAATGCAGCCTGAGCCGGAAAGAGAATTGATTAGTTCGTCTATATCGAGTCTCGGGTTTGAGTCGTTCGTTCATCACGTGACAGCCCCATACGCTTAACCAATGCAGCCTGAGCCGGAAAGAGAATTGATTAGTTCTTGATCGAGTCTCGGGTTTGAGTCGTTCGTTCATCACGTGACAGCCCCATACGCTTAACCAATGCAGCCTGAGCCGGAAAGAGAATTGATTAGTTCGTCTATATCGAGTCTCGGGTTTGAGTCGTTCGTTCATCACGTGACAGCCCCATACGCTTAACCAATGCAGTCTGAGCCGGAAAGAGAATAGATTAGTTCTTCGATCGAGTCTCGGGTTTGAGTCGTTCGTTCATCACGTGACAGCCCCATACGCTTAACCAATGCAGCCTGAGCCGGAAAGAGAATTGATTAGTTCGTCTATATCGAGTCTCGGGTTTGAGTCGTTCGTTCATCACGTGACAGCCCCATACGCTTAACCAATGCAGCCTGAGCCGGAAAGAGAATAGATTAGTTCTTCGATCGAGTCTCGGGTTTGAGTCGTTCGTTCATCACGTGACAGCCCCATACGCTTAACCAATGCAGTCTGAGCCGGAAAGAGAATAGATTAGTTCTTCGATCGAGTCTCGGGTTTGAGTCGTTCGTTCATCACGTGACAGCCCCATACGCTTAACCAATGCAGCCTGAGCCGGAAAGAGAATTGATTAGTTCGTCTATATCGAGTCTCGGGTTTGAGTCGTTCGTTCATCACGTGACAGCCCCATACGCTTAACCAATGCAGCCTGAGCCGGAAAGAGAATAGATTAGTTCTTCGATCGAGTCTCGGGTTTGAGTCGTTCGTTCATCACGTGACAGCCCCATACGCTTAACCAATGCAGCCTGAGCCGGAAAGAGAATTGATTAGTTCGTCTATATCGAGTCTCGGGTTTGAGTCGTTCGTTCATCACGTGACAGCCCCATACGCTTAACCAATGCAGTCTGAGCCGGAAAGAGAATAGATTAGTTCTTCGATCGAGTCTCGGGTTTGAGTCGTTCGTTCATCACGTGACAGCCCCATACGCTTAACCAATGCAGTCTGAGCCGGAAAGAGAATAGATTAGTTCTTCGATCGAGTCTCGGGTTTGAGTCGTTCGTTCATCACGTGACAGCCCCATACGCTTAACCAATGCAGTCTGAGCCGGAAAGAGAATAGATTAGTTCTTCGATCGAGTCTCGGGTTTAAGTCGTTCGTTCATCACGTGACAGCCCCATACGCTTAACCAATGCAGCCTGAGCCGGAAAGAGAATTGATTAGTTCGTCTATATCGAGTCTCGGGTTTGAGTCGTTCGTTCATCACGTGACAGCCCCATACGCTTAACCAATGCAGCCTGAGCCGGAAAGAGAATTGATTAGTTCGTCTATATCGAGTCTCGGGTTTGAGTCGTTCGTTCATCACGTGACAGCCCCATACGCTTAACCAATGCAGCCTGAGCCGGAAAGAGAATAGATTAGTTCTTCGATCGAGTCTCGGGTTTGAGTCGTTCGTTCATCACGTGACAGCCCCATACGCTTAACCAATGCAGTCTGAGCCGGAAAGAGAATAGATTAGTTCTTCGATCGAGTCTCGGGTTTGAGTCGTTCGTTCATCACGTGACAGCCCCATACGCTTAACCAATGCAGCCTGAGCCGGAAAGAGAATTGATTAGTTCGTCTATATCGAGTCTCGGGTTTGAGTCGTTCGTTCATCACGTGACAGCCCCATACTCTTAACCAATGCAGCCTGAGCCGGAAAGAGAATAGATTAGTTCTTCGATTGAGTCTCGGGTTTGAGTCGTTCATTCATCACGTGACAGCCCCATACGCTTAACCAATGCAGTCTGAGCCGGAAAGAGAATAGATTAGTTCTTCGATCGAGTCTCGGGTTTGAGTCGTTCGTTCATCACGTGACAGCCCCATACGCTTAACCAATGCAGCCTGAGCCGGAAAAAGAATTGATTAGTTCGTCTATATCGAGTCTCAGGTTTGAGTCGTTCGTTCATCACGTGACAGCCCCATACGCTTAACCAATGCAACCTGAGCCGGAAAGAGAATTGATTAGTTCTTCTATATCGAGTCTCGGGTTTGAGTCGTTCGTTCATCACGTGACAGCCCCATACGCTTAACCAATGCAGCCTGAGCCGGAAAGAGAATTGATTAGTTCGTCTATATCGAGTCTCGGGTTTGAGTCATTCGTTCATCACGTGACAGCCCCATACGCTTAACCAATGCAGCCTGAGCCGGAAAGAGAATTGATTAGTTCTTGATCGAGTCTCGGGTTTGAGTCGTTCGTTCATCACGTGACAGCCCCATACGCTTAACCAATGCAGCCTGAGCCGGAAAGAGAATTGATTAGTTCTTGATCGAGTCTCGGGTTTGAGTCGTTCGTTCATCACGTGACAGCCCCATACGCTTAACCAATGCAGCGTGAGCCGGAAAGAGAATTGATTAGTTCTTGATCGAGTCTCGGGTTTGAGTCGTTCATTCATCACGTGACAGCCCCATACGCTTAACCAATGCAGCCTGAGCCGGAAAGAGAATTGATTAGTTCTTCTATATCGAGTCTCAGGTTTGAGTCGTTCGTTCATCACGTGACAGCCCCATACGCTTAACCAATGCAGCCTGAGCCGGAAAGAGAATTGATTAGTTCTTCTATATCGAGTCTCGGGTTTGAGTCGTTCGTTCATCACGTGACAGCCCCATACGCTTAACCAATGCAGCCTGAGCCGGAAAGAGAATTGATTAGTTCGTCTATATCGAGTCTCGGGTTTGAGTCGTTCGTTCATCACGTGACAGCCCCATACGCTTAACCAATGCAGCCTGAGCCGGAAAGAGAATTGATTAGTTCTTGATCGAGTCTCGGGTTTGAGTCGTTCGTTCATCACGTGACAGCCCCATACGCTTAACCAATGCAGCCTGAGCCGGAAAGAGAATTGATTAGTTCTTCGATCGAGTCTCGGGTTTGAGTCGTTCGTTCATCACGTGACAGCCCCATACGCTTAACCAATGCAGCCTGAGCCGGAAAGAGAATAGATTAGTTCTTCGATCGAGTCTCGGGTTTGAGTCGTTCGTTCATCACGTGACAGCCCCATACGCTTAACCAATGCAGCGTGAGCCGGAAAGAGAATTGATTAGTTCTTCGATCGAGTCTCGGGTTTGAGTCGTTCGTTCATCACGTGACAGCCCCATACGCTTAACCAATGCAGCCTGAGCCGGAAAGAGAATAGATTAGTTCTTCGATCGAGTCTCGGGTTTGAGTCGTTCGTTCATCACGTGACAGCCCCATACGCTTAACCAATGCAGCCTGAGCCGGAAAGAGAATTGATTAGTTCTTCGATTGATTCTCGGGTTTGAGTCGTTCGTTCTTTTGTCACGTAACGTGACAGTTTTGGACAGAGAAATTAGTTAATTTACAACCTTCCTTACAAATGGGTGCCAAGTCATTATTAGAATTATTAGTATTATTATTTACTCTTACAGTTATGTGATGCTTTTCTGGTCTCAAATTATTGCTTTTAATTTCTGTCACATGGTTCTTTTCCATAACACCATGTGGTAAAAAAAGATAATAACGAGTTGGTTAACCTCTTCTTGCACTACACATATATCTGCACAGTTTTGTTTTATTTAACTGGTTTGCACTCTATCTATTCTGCCATATGCCTTATGCCACTTTCTCTCTTTTTTTATTTTTCTACAAACGTCCTCATTTGTATATCTGTATAGTTGTATGTACATATGTTTAAACTGTATTTGAACGTCTACTGTCAGTGTTTAATGTTAACTGTATGCACCAAGGGTCTGAGAGTAACGCAATTTCAGTTCTCTGTATGTATGCGCCGTACATGTGGAAGAATTGACAATAAAGCAGACTTGACTTATGCTTTGTTTTTATTTATTTATACATTTAGTCTAATCTTCATAAAATACAATACCTTGTTGTCTTTTGAGTTAACCCTTTAGATTGGACTATAGTGTTACTTGCTATACTTTTGTAACATATGACACTTTAGACATTAACACTCTGTACACACTCCTGAATTGTTTTTTATTGTTTATTTTTGTGCCAGAAAAAGCTATAGCAAAGAAGATAACTATTCCAAAATGAATTTAAACTATTTAAATAAAAAATACAAGAAAATTAAAATATACTAAAGCCACAGAGCCTTAAAAAACTAAAACAAAATACAGCACAACAAGCTAGGCTTTTTTTAATAATAAATAAAATAAATAAGCTTTAAAATAAATAACACTTTTGTGCCAAAAAAAGCTTTCTAGCTAAGAGAATAACTAATCCCAAATGAATTTAAACAATGAAAAAAAAAAAACATTTATATATATATATATATATATATATATATATATATATTAGCACAACAAGATAGGCCTTTTTTAAATAAATAAAAAATAAATAAGCTTTAAAATAACACTGTGCCTATATTTTAGAACATGCTTTAAGGCATGTTTGCATTAAAAAAAATGAACAGACCATTTTTATTTCTAGGAAAATGCTTATTACACATATTTTGATAATTTTATGATAATTCTTAAATATGATCCAACATACAAAAAATGCAGTTTTACTTTATGGTAGCCCATTTGATATGTATACTGATCCGGCAAGTGGTCACGTGACAAAAGAACGAACGACTCAAACCCGAGACTCAATCGAAGAACTAATCAATTCTCTTTCCGGCTCAGGCTGCATTGGTTAAGCGTATGGGGCTGTCACGTGATGAACGAACGACTCAAACCCGAGACTCGATATAGACGAACTAATCAATTCTCTTTCCGGCTCAGGCTGCATTGGTTAAGCGTATGGGGCTGTCACGTGATGAACGAACGACTCAAACCCGAGACTCGATATAGATGAACTAATCAATTCTCTTTCCGGCTCAGGCTGCATTGGTTAAGCGTATGGGGCTGTCACGTGATGAACGAACGACTCAAACCCGAGAATGCTGTGCAATGCGCATGCGCGACTGAACGAATCACTCCCCGAGACGACTCGTTCTTCCCGAGTCACATTAAAGATTCGTTCAAAATGAACGAATCGTTCAAGAACGACCCATCACTACTCTCTCTCTCTCTCTCTCATACACACACACCCACACACACACACACACGACGCTCAAATACTTTAATAACAAAACATACAGTAGCTGATTCAGAAGCGCCAGATTGTCATAGCAAAGTCAGAATTACCTCCTCTCCTAGGTTCACGAAACGGTCGTCCATAAAATGCGTTGTGATAACATCTGGGTTGTGCTGTTCTGTTGGAAGTAATCTTAATTATTCCTAAATGCATCTACTTTCGGAAGGCCAAATAAAGTGCTTTTGCTTTCACACACAGTGTCTCCTTGACATGGCTGCATCAACACTACTGCGGTTGCTGAAACTACACCTTCTTTCTTTGCATGAACATTTGGGCAGCATTACGCAAATAGTTCCACATCGTGACGTAGACATGTGGGGGCGTATTTGAATGAGCCATTTTAGGGGTCTTAATTTTGACTAAACTTTAGTCTTTGCAACTTCAGGGATCTGATCTATGCACAGTCAGCTTGTAACACTCCAAAGAGAAAGGAAAACTTGAATTCGCATCATATGACCCCTTTAAACTAATTTGGCTTTAAAACGCATGTTTTCAAAAGTTTATAAAAAGATTTCTAATTAAAATAAATGCTTTTAATTTGACCTCATCAAAGATTACTGAAAAAAGTATCAAAAATTGCATAAAATATAAACTGTTTCCAACATCAATAATAAATCAGCATATTAAAGCGGTCATGAACTGAGAAACCAAAATTCCCTTGGTCTTTTGACATATGAGAGGTGATTATACTATAGAAACATTCTATAAGTTTCAGAACTCAAAACTTTCTCATTAGTCTAAAAACAGATTACGTTGAAGGCAGTCTGCCAAAACAACAGCTTGTGGAATGTGCCACTTTATGATGTAATAGTGGCTAAACCCTGTTTCCGCAGAAGAAGATCAACGCCTGCTTCTACATCACCATCTGTTTAGCCCCACCCACAGATTCGTGCATGTAGTGTTTACAAGAGACGAACGCAGGTCTACACAAAAACCAAACGATAAAGATGCTCCGAAGAAAATGAGATGCTGTTCAGAGCCAAGCTGTGGAAAAACTGTGTTTGCGTTGCCTCCTTCTGATCCCAGCATTAGGAAAGAGGGAATGAACTTTATTTTTAATGAAGATCCATACTGCACCAGTAAGAACTCGGTCCTTTGTTCACTTCATTTTACCGCAGATTCATTTACAAACAAGGCACAATTTGATGCTGGATTTTCAAAAAGATTGAAACTAAAAGACGATGCTGTGCGACTATATTGGATCCGATAGTAATGTCACAACACAAGTGTGAGTAACTGTTTTTATTGCATGGTCACTATTGCTTTGTCTGTTAAACAGATTGTTTGATATGTATTGCGTTATTTATAGGCTGTCACACAACTATTTGCCAATCACAGCAGTGCGCGTTTACTTCCAAGTCTAAAAGCCTCCACTCCCATTCAAACATAGCGTTATGATGAGGGGTGTTAAAAACAAGGCAGAAAATAGCCTATTACTTCTAAATTATGATGTCTTTTGATGCAAACATTTTGATAACGTTATAAGTGGATCTGTCAGCAGATAGACACAGGACACAGAGGTAAGTGCAAAGGAGGAGGAGGTACTGCAGGCTCATCGGGTTCTGTGACAGATGGAGAGACAGGCTTGAGGAGTGAGACATGGAATGCTGGATGTATACGATACCGTGCAGGGAGTTGGAGACGGAAGGTGACCTCATTAATCTGCCTCTCTATCGTAAAGGGACCGATATAGCGGGGACTCAGCTTCCAGCAGGGCAGGCGGAGACGCAGATCCTGGGTAGAGAGCCAAAACTTATCTCCAGGATGATAGACGGGGGAGGAAGACCGATGGGCATCTGCATAGGTCTCTGCACTGCCTGCTGGAGTTGGACATGAGCTGAGTCCCAAACTCTCTCGCTCGGAACCAGTGGTCGACAGCTGGAACGTCGGAGGACTCTTCTGTCCAGGGAAACAGAAGGGGTTGGTAGCCGAGTATGCACTGGAAAGGGGTGAGGCCGTGGTGGTTTGCTTGAGGGAATTTTGTGCATACTCGACCCACGGGAGGAAGCGGTTCCAGCTGTGCTGGTTGTCATGACAGTAGGCCTGGACATATCTCCCAATCTCCTGAATCTTCCACTCAGTCTCCACAAATGTACTGAGAGACATCCCGGGCCGTACTGGGCCGCCAGTACCGAGCTTGGAGGAGTGAGACAGTACGCTGGCTGCCTAGGTGTCCAGAGCCCGGGGAAGCATGCAGGGAGCCCAGAAGGGAAGTCCTTAAGGAAGTGGGCACATAGGTTTTGCCCTCTGGACCTCCCAGCGGAGCAGGTTCGGTGAGGGAGGCGATGCAGATCTGTTCATCCAGGGCCCACCAGATGGGGCTTACAAGGACGGCTGGAGGGAGTATAGGTTCACGTGTGGAGGGTTCGTCGTGGGGCATGGATACGTGAAAGGGAATCCGCGTTGACATTCTTATCTCTGGGTCGATATGTGATAGAAAACTGGAACCGGGTGAAGAGGGCCCAGCGACCCTGCCGGGGGTTTAACCTCTTAGCACTTCGGAGAGATATTCCAGGCTTTTGTGGTCAGTAATGACCGTAAAGGGGTTTTGAGCTCCCTCCAGCCAGTGTCTCCATTCCTTCAGCGCCAGTTTAATGGCGAGCAGCTCCCGATTTCCAATATCGTAGTTCTGCTCCGCTGGGGAAAGCTTCCTGGAGAAGTAAGTGCAAGGGTGGAGTTGGGGAGGCTCTCCATAGTATTAAGACAGCACTGCTCCCACGCCGGTGGTGGAGGCATCCGCTTCCACTATGAATGGGAGTTGGGTTTCAGGATGGGAGAGGATGGGAGCAGTGCAGAAGGCTTCTTGTAGGCAGCTTGAGCTTCGGAGTTCCAGGACAGAGACTTGGGTTTCTGACGAAGCATGGAAGTAAGGGGGGCTGAGAGGAGACTGAAGTTCAGAATGAACCTCCAGTAGAAATTTGCGAAGCCGAGGAATCGTTGGAGTTCCTTTACTGACTGAGGCTGGGGCCAGTCCCGGATGGCTTGGACCTTCCCCTGGTCCATCTGAATCCCATCCGCATTGAGGATGTAGCCAAGGAACTGGACCGTGGGGCGGTGGAACTCACACTTATCGAGCTTCAGGTAGAGGTGGTGTTTCCTGAGTTGGATCTGCATCACGTGATGGTGATGTTCGGCCAGGTTCCGGCAGTAGATCAGGGTATCGTCTATGTACACAATGACAAACCGGTGGAGGAACTCCCGGAATACCTCGTTCATAAACCCCTGGAAGACGGACAGGGAGTTGGAAAGGCCATACGGCATGACCCAATATTCATAGTGGCCTGAGGGGGCAATTAACGCCGTCTTCCACTCATCGCCTTCCCGGATATGAACGTGGTTATAGGCGCTCCACAGGTCCAGCTTCGAGAAGATGTGGGCCCCACGGAGTTCCTCGAGGGCGGTCGGGACCAGGGGAAGAGGATAAGGGGGCTTGACAGTGTGATCATTGAGGGTCCGGTAGTCGATGCAGGGCCGCAAGACTCCGTCCTTCTTGCCCACGAAGAAGAAGCTTAATGCCGGAGAGGTGGAAAGACGAATTAACTGTTGTTGGAGAGCCTCCTTGATGTAATCCTCCATCGCCTTGCACTCCGGGATGGAAAAGGGGTATACTCGACCCTTGGGTGATATCGACGGTGGGTCCCTCCAGTACCAGAAAGGAAATCCTCTCCTGATGAAGACAGCCTACTTGCAGAGTGATCGGCGGAGACCGGAACTTGATGTGCCCACGCCTGAGCGGTTTTCCCTGTATGGTCTCAATCTTCAGCTTGGCCTGTCTCTGGCGGGGTAAATCAAGCTGTTTTAGGAGGGCTTGTGAGATGAAATTGCCTGAGGATCCCAAGTCCAGGAGGGCAGGTACTGAAATGAAATGACGTTGGGTGGGTAGTTAGCAGTGGTAGGGTAGACATAGCAGGCTCCAATTGGAGGGTACTCACCGCTGGGTGTGGGGGACGAGAGGGGCACACCCGAATGAAGTGCCCCGGAACCCCGCAGTAGAGGCACATCCCCGTGGCACGCGTCGAGAGACGTCGAGCACGCTCATTGCGTGAGAGGAGATTAGTATACATTTGCATAGGTTCTGGTACAGGAGGACAGGCAGCTGGTGAGGATGAAGAATGAGCGGTTATGTCCGGCTGACAAGCCATGAGACGTTGTGAGATCTTAACGGCCTTCTGCATAAAGCTCTCCAGATCGACAGTGTCATCATAGCTCGCCATCTGGGCTCTGATCTGTGTATCCAAGCACTGACGGTAAGCAGTAAGTAGCGCTGCCTCGTTCCATCCACATGAGGCCGCCAGAGTCCGGAACTGCAGGGTATAGTCACTGGCCGAAGAATCTCCCTGATGGAGGCGGATGAGTTGGTCGGCAATGGAGAGCAAGCCGGTGGATAGGCTGAAGACCCAAGATCGAAAGAGTTAATTATTGTGGTCTGTGAGTTCCAGATGGCTCGTGCCCAGAGCAATGTCCGTCCGGTTAGCAGGGAGATCAGGAAGGCAACTTTAGCCCGTTCGCTGGAAAATTTATGGGATTGCATCTCTACGTAGAGTGAAACTTGGAGTAAAAAACGTTACATTCAACCGCCTCACCCGAATAGTTAGCAGGGATGGCTATGGGACTGGCAGAGGCAGACTGAGGGAATGTGACCGGAGAGAGAGCTGTTCAAAGAGCGCTGACCACCTCTTCGAGGGGATCCGCAGCGGCGGGGTTCGGGAACTCCATCTCTGGTCGTCGGTTCTGGTCTGGTCTTCTGTCAGCAGATGGACACAGGACACAGAGGTCAATGCAAAACAATCAACAGGTTTGTTGAGTAGCAGCAGAAGGGAATGAGATGAGCAGAATGTCCAGGTAAGCAGGCGGGGAATGGGAATGTCTCTAGGGGCTTTTCTGAGTGTGAATGTCCTTTTTCCTTTTCCAGGGGATCCGGAGGTAACAGTGGAGCGTGGAGACAGTGGAGAACTGGAGCGGTGGAGAACAGGGATAGGAAAACTGGAGCAACTGGTAAGTAGACAAATGTTAAGTGGGTCAGGTTAGTCAACATAGAATGTTTAAGACCAGACAGTGAGTGAACGGGAGGAGTGCAGGGATATAGTGCTGTTGCTGAGTGCTGACAGGTGGCGGTGATTAGAAATCAGGGGATTGGGATCACAGGAATAATAATAAATTATATTTTAAAACATATTAAAATAGAAAACCCATTATTTTAATTTGTAATAATATTTCACAAAAATACTTTTCACAAAATTTTCAGTCAAGTTTCAATCAAGAAAGTACTTAAATATATATATATATTACTGATCCCTAACTGTTGAAAATATTTGGAAATATTATTTTTGTGTCTTTTTCACTTCATTGTTTATTTTAATTATTTTCATTTCATTACAACGTTTTTGTAAAGGTCTACCTGAGGTCATATGCTGCTGCAGATTCTCTCTCTTCAGCAGCTGAATAAAGTGATGCTGAACTGAAACTCTCACAGTCTCATCAGTCTTTATTAAGAGTGTGTTTACTGACATTTGAACTGGGAGCAACCTCTAAACATCTTAAACAAGTTTTTCATGTGCGATTATGATAAATGAAATGAATGTTTTTTTACAATGAAAGTTTAGAACAATAGAGATTGTTTCAAAGCAGCTGTACAAATAAACATGAAACTTCTATTTACTTTCATTTTTAACTTCTATTTACTTTTCAGGCATGCTATTGTAACATATGTAAACTGAGCAAAACAATCGCAAAAGAAAGCAGTAAAATGATCATTGGTGTTATGTAAAAGAAATTATAAGAAAATAAATCAAATAAAAAAATCACTAAAAACACAGACAATGAAGCCACATGCCTTATAATAAATGCATTTAAGAGATATTAAACCCAATTTTTTAAAGAAAGAAATCATATATCAGTAGTTTGTTTTCTACAATCACAACATCATATTTGCTATTATTAAGTCAGCCTTTTACAGAAATTCTTCCTTGAACTGCTACGCAATTAAATGTTTAAAAAAGATACAGAAACAATTAGATTACTTAAAGACAGAATTACCCTTTCAAAATGTTTGTATGAAATGAATAACAACGAATAACCACGATTGTCTTTGTTGTTGTAGCATCATTTTAAGTTTAATTAATGTAGCATAATGTAAATTATCAAAGAACAATTAATTTATAACTGATATTGTCAGGAGTTTGTGAAGGGATGTAGTGAGGACTCAAATGCAGAGTATTACTGTGTGTTCACGCTTTGAACGCTTTGTTTTTCAGCAAAAATGCAATTAATTTCCTCAAAACAACATTGATTTGACCTATTACATTAAAGCTACACTTCAACCAGCACAGTTTGTAATGTAGGCTGCGTACAAATTAATGTTAATTAAAGACCAAGGCTAGTAAACGTCTCCTATAAACTGCATGTTGAAATTAACCATGAACACAAAAGCCACACCACACAAATGGCTTTTAATTGGTTTATTTTGTTAACAAACATGTAACTATAATAGTTAAGTTCTTTCCATCGATCAATTTCTTACTTTCACATTTAAAATATTTCCCGAGGTTAACTTATACCCTACTTGTGGTCAGTCTGCACAAGATCAACAAGCTTGTTTGCTTTGCGGCCCCTTTACAAGACAAGCATTGGATCTACGTCAGAGCGTCCATGAATCTTTCTACAGCATTGCTGACAGGGCAGCTAGGGCGATTTTTGATGCTCTCGTCAGAACACACAGTTAATGGGCTTTTATTGACAAAAACTAATAAAAACTGGACTGGCAGTTGGACTTCATTGCTGGACATTAATATGTCTAACGTGAGTGATTTCCACGCTGAATGACATCCAGCAAGTTTTCAACTCTTTCTTGGAGATTCCCACTTGTTCAACTAGTATGTAATCTCAATTCATAGGGACACTTCTTCCTCCTGATCCACAAAGTTTGGGAAATAATAGCACAGTGTAATAACTGATTAAAAGCAGCAGTGTTGTGCTCAAAGATATCTGGTTAGTATAAAACCTGTAAACTAATCATATCCACAGCCATATCACCCTGCAGCCCAAGACCGGTTGCCCACTGAAGCTAAGCAGGGTTGAGCCTGGTCAGTACCTGATGGGAGACCTCCTGGGAAAACAAGGTTGCTGCTGGAAGAGGTGTTAGTGAGGCCAGCAGGGGGTCTGTGTGGGTCCTAATGCTCCAGTATAGTGACGGGGACACTATACTGTCAACAAGACATTAAACCGAGGTCCTGACTCTCTGTGATCATTAAAAATCCCGTGGCACTTCTCGTAAAGTGTAACCACGTGTCTTGGCCAAATTCCCTCCACTGGCCTTTGTCTATCATGGCCTCCTAAAAATCCCAATTCAGTGAACTGGCTTTATGACTCTCTCTCCTCTCCACCTGTAGCTGGTGTGTGGTGAGCGCACTGGCGCTGTTGTGCTGTGACTGCCGTTGCATCATCCAGGTGGATGCTGCACACTGGTGGTGGTTGAAGAGAGACCCCCCCCCCCCCCCCCCCCCCACGATTGTAAAGCGCTTTGGGTGTACAGCAATACACAATAAAGCGCTATATAAATGCATCATTCATTCATTCATAAATGTCAAGCCTATACTCAACTTTTCTGATACTGGTGTTCCCATCATGCACTGGGGCATAATCAATAAGGTAGATTTTTTTTCCGTTTTCCACCTATATTTTTTTAATCATTGCTTTTGTTGTAAGGTTTAGTAATTTGCAATTTTGTTTTTTAGAAACATTTTCTACTCAAAATTATACATTCCTACTCAAAAATGAACCACGGAATATTACCAAGAACTGTGTACCAATAGACGGTGGGCCGAGGGGAGATTTCGTGTTTTCAAACGATCTGTGGTGAGGGATAACCCAGTTTTTTATATGTAACCGCTACGCTTTTCAACAAAGCAAATAAAAATTGTTGCCACTCACACACCTTGTCCATTACTATAATATCGGTAACTTTTTCCAGGTTATTTTCCCGGCGAATAGAGCAAGCAGCTACGTGCGGGGTCCGACCTGCATGACGTATTTGTTGCCTTCATCCAATAGCGTGCGTGGAAAGTGTCGGTGTTGGTGACGCGACACACTGGCGCGCTTCGCGCCCAGGATTTCAGATTATTCTATTTAAGATAAGAACTATTTTACCTAATTTTGCTACATATTCAGTTTGACAAAATGAGAATGTAGAAGTA
Organism: Barbus barbus; assembly: GCF_936440315.1. Classification (NCBI taxonomy): domain Eukaryota; kingdom Metazoa; phylum Chordata; class Actinopteri; order Cypriniformes; family Cyprinidae; genus Barbus; species Barbus barbus. The sequence continues at coordinate 42,994,887 of NC_136731.1, forward strand.
ACGTTATCCATTTGTACTATTTTTATTTTATGTAACCACCTTTTGTCAGACGATGTCCTGTCATTTCTTTGTAATCTTTAATAAATATACCCTTCTGATTTAACACATTTGACATAATGGCTTGCTTGGAAACACAACGTCATGAAAAAACGAGACAGACAACTCTTTTTCCCGCCCATGTTTACTTGGAAGAAATGGCAAAACATGAAGTGCTGTATGCATATATTTATTTGAGGGAAGTGGTGGACCCACCATTCCCTTCACAGACATAAGTTGGGAGAAATTTATTAAATCAGTGTTTCTGTGGAAAGACCTTGAGGGCAGAGAAGGTATCATTGCAGAAGAGGCAGTACAGGCATACAAGTTACAAAGCCAGGAACCTACAAACCAGTTAGTCAAACCAGCTAACACAGGGAGTGCTACAGCCATTTCACAAATATCACGAAGATAAAACGAGCACAAAGGAGAAGAGAGAAGGCAGTATTAGTTGAAGAAACTGCAAAGGAAGGTTGGTATTATATTGTATAGACAGGCGGTGCAGTATTAGACATACAGTACAGGTCAAAAGTTTGGAAACATTACTATTTTTAATAAATTGTTATAATTGATCAAAAATACAGAAAAAATTTAATATTGTTACAATTTAAAATAATTGATTTTCAATTTATTATACTTTAAATTATCATTTATTTCTGTGACACAAAGCTGAATTTTTAGGATCATTATCACATGATCATTTAGAAATCATTCTAATATGATTCATTATCAAAGTTGGAAACAGTTCTGCTGCTTAATATTTTTTCATAACGTGATACTTTTTTAGGATACTTTGATGAATAAAAAGTAAAAAAAAAAAAAAAGAAGCTATGTTTTTAAAATAGAAATATTTTGTAACTACAATATACACTACTGGTCAGTAATTTTTTTCTTTTTTTAAATAAAATCAATACTTTTATTCAGCAAGGATGTGTTAAATTGATAAAAAGTGATAGTAAAGAAGATTTATATTATAAGAAAATATTTTATTTTGAACAAATGCAGTTCTTTTTAACCTTTTATTCATCAAATATATTAGGCAGCAGAACTGTTTCCAACACTCACAATAAATCAGAATATTAGAATGACTTCTAAAGGATCATGTGATAGACTGGATGTCACATGTGACACTGAAGACTGGAGTAATGATGCTGAAAATTCAGCTTTGCATCACAGAAATAAATGATATTTTAAATATTTTATTTTTATATTATAAAAATAGAAAACCATTATTTTAAGTTGTAATAATATTTCACAATATTACTGTTTTTGTTCTGTATTTTTGATCAAATAAATGCAGGCTTGATGAGCAGAAGAGACTTCTTTCAAAAACATTAAAAATAGTAATGTTTCCAAACTTTTGACCTGTACTGTACAGTGCAGTATGGACAGTAGTATACAGTTAAGAAAGTAGTATAGGTTACAGTAATACAAATTAAATATATTATATATAAGAGCAGAATAGATATACAGTATGAACAACATATACAGATGTGCGCAGTGTAGTTGCAGTAACAATATAAGATTAGTACAAAAAACTAGATGAAATTTGTTGGCAAACTTTTAAGTTGGCTTGAAAAGGCCTAGCCTGAAAGTGAAGGCAATACAGTTCGATATATGGGTCAAAAAAAATAAAAATAAAATAAATTAGGTGGAAAGAAAAAAAGAATAGATAAAAAATAAAGGTTAGAAAGAAATATAGAAAGAAAGGTTAGAAAGAAATATAGATAGAAAAAAGATAGATATGAAGGAAGGAAGGAAGTTTAATTGAGTGTAAGACCTCAGGGAGTTTAGATTTGAGTTTGTGTTGGGCACTACTGGGCCACCGTAGCCTTGGCTCAATTTGAACATTCTGCGATGGAAGTCAATGGGATTTTCCAGAGTTTTAGTCGTCATTTTTAGGAAAACTAAGTCCAACCAGTTAGAAAAGATATAGAAACTTCAAGCCAACTTAATATAGATAAATACAATTAACAGTAATATAATAAAAACACCCTGCAAAAATTTACCCTTCGAATTATGGCATCATTAACAAGGCCGGGCACCTGAACGCTGTGAAACTGGTTTATTACCCATGTTAAGGGAATAGGTGGAACCAATATATGGAGCATAAGTTTTCCCCTGCATGCCAGACATTCCTCCTCCTGTAAATCATGGCTGGAAGATGTTAGGAGATTTCTACGGAGTGGACTGGATGACACTTCCGCCAGCTCCAGAGGCCATACTGGAACTTGTGCACTGCTCATGTAAAAAAAAACTAATTGTGTTAAGGGTAGATGCACATGTAAACTGCATGAGCTGCCATGTACAAACCTCTGTCAGTGTGTAAACTGTGACAATAAGTCACTTGAAGATGACTAGGGCACATGCGTGTATGCATGTACACATGTGGGGAGTGGTGTGTTTGTGTGTTGGCTACTCCTGCAGAAGTAAATCTGTATGACATGTTTATGTACATTATAACTCAGCTCTCTTTGATAGCCCATGTTCTTTGATAGTTATACTTATAATCTTGTGTCTTTTACATGCAGTTTATGTTATTTGATAGTTATAATCTTATTTCTATTACATACAGTTCTAACTGTCTTAAAACATCAACAGGTTCATGTTTGCCTTGAGTTTTTGGCGAACGTTTGCAAAACGGTCTGAGGTAATTATCCGCCAACATACAGTGGAGCTGTAGTCTATGTGAGTTGGACGAAGTATTACCGTTAGAATGGAATGTTTACACCAAATCAAATATGTAATCGCATGATGCTAGCTACTGCCAGAGCCGATAAATATGTTATTCTACGACGGCTCTGGCTACTACTAGTTCGCCAGCTGAAACGTTACCCAACTTAAAACGACACTAACGAGACGCTTACACATGTTTGAACAACACGGTGTACAAAACAAACATTTTATATAGATATATTATAATTAAATGAATACTTACAATCACACAAAGAATGTCCTTGACGATGATCAATGCGCTGCTGCTGCTCATGTTTGATAGCTAAATCATCTGTGACGTGTAACAGCTGTTCTAAATAAACTACATCTGATTGGTTAATAATAATCCCATGTCAGTATCTTGCCGCGCTATTGGCTCAACTGATATAGTAGGCAACCGCGTTTGCCTGCAAATTTACGGTTCGTGCATTATGATTTCTGGGAAAATGTGCAATAAATGGGAGTGGCAACACTTTTCATATCGTTGAGAATAAAACAACCGTCCCAACTTTACAAATCCAGGTTCTCCCTCCATGGGGATCATCCATTTCGAAAAGTAAAGCAGATACGGACCCTCGGCCCACCGTCTACAAGCATTGAAGTCTCTGTGTTCGGATGAGCACTGCATTATTAAGTATGAAATTGTATTTCATAATTTCTTATAACATGAAGCCACACTAAGGTGACCTTGAGAACGCAAATACCAATAGGCCTACACCACATTTTGCGAGGGTGGCTCTTTTTTAATTTGTTCACTCAAACTGAAAATTCAGTGATTATTTACATTATTTAAAGATTCAAGCGGAGCAGCCTGTACGGTGTCAGAACACAGCGGTGCCATTTTGTGGAGAAAGTGTGGTGTGTGGTGTGTGTATTTGGGTCATATTTCTTCATGTCTTTTCAAACTTGTATGACTATTGCTTCTGCAAAACACACACAAAAATAGATCTATCTAATAGATAATGGGACTGGGTAGCTCCAAAATGACAAAAGGGTATCACAAAAGTTGTCCATTTGACTCCTGTTCCCATGGATTCAAAGGACTTGGAATATAAAAAAGTCAGTCTTTGTTATTTTCAGTATTGTTCATATAGGGAGCATGAGACCAACATAAACACCTTTGCAGTGATGATAAATGGGTCATTCTACAGAAATGTCCACTTTTCTGTCCCAAGACTTTACAGAAATATTACACTTGAAATACACATTAAGGTTACAATTATTTTATATTTAAAAAGAAACAATGTTATTTTAACAATTACACCTTTCAGAATCAATGTGGCATTATTTTTTTTAAAATTAATTACATAGAATTCCAAGCACCACAAAACTGCTCGTCCCTACAGCCATGTACAGAGGGAAAGTGCTCTATTTTGAGGTCAAAAACAGGATTTTCTACCATTTAAACAGAAAAGTGTATTCATCACTGTCTTATGCATGTCACTGGTGTTACTGTACTGTTTGTTTCTGTCACATTAAATCAAACAATCTCCTTATTTCTTGCATTTGCATTATTTTTCTGTAACTGACTACATGTAATGACAAAAAAATCGAGAAATAATATTTCATAAAAGCTTTTAATATTACTAAAGAAGGTAACACCAGTGACGAAACATGATACATGTGGTCTTGAAATAATTGCACAAAAACGTTTGGACGTTTCTGTAGAACAGGGGTGTCAAACTCAGTTCCTGGAGGGCCACAGCCCTGCACAGTTTAGATTCAACCCTAATTAAACACACCTGATCCAGCTAATCAAGTCATTTAGGCTTATTTAAAATTTAGATGGGTATGTGTGTTGGAACTAAACTCTGCAGGGCTGCGGCCCTCCAGGAACTGAGTTTGACACCTCTGCTGTAGAATGACCCAGGTGTGTCTGACTCGTCCGTAAAAGTGAAGCTGCGGGCTCTTTGATCGCCCCCTGGTGGCTGGCTGCAGTACAGGTCATAAACCCCGCCCTCTCCATGTAAACGAATGAGACTTGAGTCATAACAAAAAAAAATATTACACTTCCAATACAATTTTCCAAAATATGATTTTGGTCATTTAACCTGTTACCCTGCGCCCCTATTTTTGAGCATTTTGTAAAAAACGATATAACCAAATAAAAATGTCTGTAGCTCTTGAACCCTAAGGTCTATATTTAAAAATCTGGTGTTGTTTGAAACTAGACACTTGATCCTTTGTTACTCTAGAGTCATAATAACTCAAAATTAGTATAGCAATAGAGTAAAACAAGGTAAAATATACATGAAATTGACTCGCGATATGTTTTAATGAAGCTCACTAAGGGAAAAATGGATGAGACTTTCATGCCAAAGGCCTGAAAACACCATAAAGATAAAGCTGAACATCTGACCATGTTTTGATTCAAATTTGAGGATGATACTCCCAAAAATGTAGTTTCTGTAAGCTTTTATTTAAAAAAAATCTAGGCGTCCTTTCAAAAAAGCCATTTGGAGACCCCAAATAGACACTTTGTAAACAAATGTCCAAATGAGTCAAAACTACATAATACATATATGTATATCAATTCAGAACTGCTCTGCCCACCAAAACACACAATAAAAAACTATTTCTGAACAGCATTTGTAGTGCTGACTCATTTAGTCATTTGGTTAGTCTACAAATGGCATTTTTGAAAAAAAACGCCTAAATATTTCCTGAAATAAAATATGAAATAATAAATTTTTTATAGGTAAAGACTTACAGAAAGTACATCTTTATGGTATTTCATTTCAAGAAAAGCTTTGGAAAAGTCATTTGGATATTTTATTTCAAGAAAAGTCTAGGAATCCTTTCAAAAATGCTATTTAGAGACTCCATAAGACACTGCATACTACATATGTATATCAATTCAGAACTGCTCTACCAATGAAACCACAAAAAAACACAAAACTATTTCAGATTTTGAACATAACTAAACAGTCTTTATTCTGAACAATTCCAATAATGAAAACAGTGAACCAAAACAGATTTGATCATTTTTGAACTAGTGAAAACACAAAACATGCAAAATACATTGTTTTTACAACATTTGTATTTTTTATTTATTTTATATGGTGAATATTATGAATATTACTATTTTACTAATATAGTAATAGATTACTATTACTAATATTACTAAATAATAAAAAAAAAAAACTATTTACAGTATTTACAGTGGAGGAAGACGCTCTAGCAGCCACTAAAATGGTTTTTTTTCTGACCATCTGGATTCACCAGACCTCTGAAAAGACAGGGAAGAGTGAGAGAAAAAGAGTGAGAAAGTGTGTAAGCAAAACAAATCAAACTTGCAACACTGTTTACATTTTGTACACACACACACACACGCGCGCACGCACACACACACAATAACCGGGACATACCCACAAACAAACACACCCACCCACCCACACGAACAAAACTCATGTAATCCCCTCATATTATCCCTCTCCGTTGTCATTTTTAGAATCTAAAACAGCTAACATGAAACAAAAGCTGCAAATACATGATAAAGACACATAAACATTCAAGAGGAGGGTGGAGACACTTACGTGCTAATGCTATCCACGCTTCCCAGCGATCTCAGCGCGTATTCGGCTACTAAATTAGCCATTTTTCTCCCCACGTCCTCCAAAACACCACCAAACGCCACAGAAACACTTCTCAAGTCGAAGATCCATGATGGAGAGATTCAGATGTGAGCTTTGGACAACATCTGTTCGCTGATAGCCAGTCTGTGTAGCGCTGCGACGCCATTATGTGTACGCTTCATGCGTAACCCGAGAGCGCACGAAAACACACGGACAATACGCCGAGCTATTCTCTAAACAATCTTACGTAAACTATTCAAACTGTCAATCACTTTAAACGTCCTTGTGGTTGGCTAACACTTCCATCCATCAAAACTGTGCTGGCGAGGCATTGGCTGGGTTCAAACACCCCTATTGTGATGTGTCCGGATTGACACCTCGCTGACCCATTCACGGACGCGCTTACTGTCCCGGGTTATAACAGCTCCTGCGATTGAAGGAGAGAGACGAGGGAGGGCTATTCTTACTCGGAAGAGACGATTCTGCTGGAAATAGATGGCGTTTCAAAGCTGGAATACGAATTATAATCGATATTTATTGGAAAATGGACGCTATCGATAACTATAACTCGAATCGCTTATGTAAACAAAGGAGGATCTATCGTGTTTTCCCCTATTTTTTCGTTGTTTTGGATTAAAAAGTGGATGCATTTTGAAGAGTGGACCCTTCTCTTGAAATGTATGCTGGTGTGTCTTGGAATAGTCTGAGCTGACCAGCGCTATTGGCGATCAAACGTGAGTACTGCGGTTCGCTTTGTTCATTTTAAATGGCCGGTCTTTCAGCATTTCTGTTAACCCTTTCCTCTCTGGTGTATTGATTTCAAAAACAAGCTCACATCGTTAATCTTGAGTGTTTTAGCTTTCAAATGATATATAGTTAATGATAATTGATTGAATATTGTTCTAAAACAAAGGTAATAAAAAGTCCGACCACGCCCGACCACGCCCTTCCGGCCCGCCCGCGGGCCGATGCGGGTTAACAGGTTAAAGTAGTTGTTATCACGCTGATATATGTTCAACTGTTCGTTTTTGTGGTAAGTTTGATTTTAGCTAATAATTTGAAGCTATAAAAACGGGGCGTGTCATAGTTGATTGGGTCTGCGGCTCCGCCCCACGACTCTACTGCGCAGACTCCGCCTCCAAACGAAGCTCTATTTTTTTTTTTATTAATGAACAATGAAATATCAGATGTAGTTACAATATAATATAACATTGAGACCATTTTCATTAAAAAGATCACATACTAAAATTATTTTACTGTTATACCAGTTCTGAAAAAAATTAAGACTTATTTTTATAGAGTATATTACGATTGTTCCAAATAGAAAAAGAGTGTGGAGAGAAATTATGCTTATAAATAAGAGACCAAGCAAGAAGCATTTGCTTGGAATGCCGAGAGTTGAACAGGTAATTTTTCAATATTATAATTACATAGAGAAAGAAAATGTAGGCCACCCAGCTGTGAAAAAATATAATTAGGGATATAATTCCAAATCGACGAGGGACATTTTAAGAAGTGTTTCATCCAATTAGCTTTAAAAGTGTAATTTAGAGTATTGAAATCTAGAAAATTCAGTCCTCCATTTTCATACGTGTTCATCACAACTGTTTTCTTAATATAATGATTACGATTCCTCCAAACAAAATTAAATAACAGATTATCTATCATTTTACAAATTTTAATTTCCAAATGTAAAGCCAAAGCTGCATACGTCAATCTAGATAAACCTTCAGCTTTAGTAAATAATACCCTTCCTTTTAAAGAAATATTCCTTTGAAGCCACTGGTTAAGTTTTTTATGAGGTTTTTCTATAATTGGGATAAAATTATCATTACAGCGTGTAGATTCATTTTTGGTTATAATAATTCCTAAATAAACTACTTTTTCTTTAATCGGAATATTACAAATTGATGAAACAGTACAATCCATAATAGACAGTAATTCACATTTAGAAATATTCAGGTGTAAACCAGCTGCTTTGGAGAACGCATCTATTACTCCTAAAGCTACTGATCACTATTTTTCAAGAAGAGAGTAGTGTCATCCACCAACTGACTGATGAGCACTTCTCTCCCTGCAATAGAGATCCTGTAAGATTACTTTGCTTAACATGGTCTGCTAATTACGGAAGTTCTAAGCGGCCATGCATTATTATAATTTTTCTGCCTTGTTTTGTCGTTATCACGACTTAATTTTCTTGTGATCTCGACATAACGAAAGTTGTTTTGTCATTATCTCGACATAACGAAAGTTGTTGATCTCAACGTAAAAACCGTTTTCTCACAACGTAATTGTAGCTATCGTGAGAAAATCAGGGTCGCTATATTGTCTTCGACGATAAAGTTGCAGACCCGACAGCCTCCTTCTCAAGTGTCGAACACTTATGTGTAAGTCGTCAATCACTGACAGACACAGAGCTATTTCAGTTTGAGTTAGTCCCTGATCAAAGTAAAAGCGAATACGATCATCCATGATGCTGAGATGATGCTGCTATAGCATTTTCTCATGCCGAATACACAGAGAAAATTAAGTCGTGATAACGACAAAACAACTTTCGTTATGTCGAGATCACGAGAAAATTAAGTCGTGATAACAACAAAACAACTTTCGTTATGTCGAGATCACGAAAAATTTAAGTCGTGATAACGACAAAACAACTTTCGTTATGTCGAGATCACGAGAAAATTATGTCGTGATAACGACAAAACAACTTTCGTTATGTCGAGATCACGAGAAAATTAAGTCGTGATAGCGACAAAACAACTTTCGTTATGTCGAGATCACGAGAAAATTAAGTCGTGATAACGACAAAACAACTTTCGTTATGTCGAGATCACGAGAAAATTATGTCGTGATAACGACAAAACAACTTTCGTTATGTCACGATCACGAGAAAATTAAGTCGTGATAATGACAAAACAACTTTCGTTATGTCGAGATCACGAGAAAATTAAGTCGTGATAACGACAAAACAACTTTCGTTATGTCGAGATCACGAGAAAATTAAGTCGTGATAATGACAAAACAACTTTCGTTATGTCGAGATCACGAGAAAATTAAGTCGTGATAATGACAAAACAACTTTCGTTATGTCGAGATCACGAGAAAATTAAGTCGTGATAACGACAAAACAACTTTCGTTATGTCGAGATCACGAGAAAATTAAGTCGTGATAATGACAAAACAACTTTCGTTATGTCGAGATCACGAGAAAATTAAGTCGTGATAATGACAAAACAACTTTCGTTATGTCGAGATCACGAGAAAATTATGTCGTGATAACGACAAAACAACTTTCGTTATGTCACGATCACGAGAAAATTAAGTCGTGATAATGACAAAACAACTTTCGTTATGTCGAGATCACGAGAAAATTAAGTCGTGATAACGACAAAACAACTTTCGTTATGTCGAGATCACGAGAAAATTAAGTCGTGATAATGACAAAACAACTTTCGTTATGTCGAGATCACGAGAAAATTAAGTCGTGATAATGACAAAACAACTTTCGTTATGTCGAGATCACGAGAAAATTAAGTCGTGATAGCAACAAAACAACTTTCGTTATGTCGAGATCACGAGAAAATTAAGTCGTGATAACGACAAAACAACTTTCGTTATGTCGAGATCACGAGAAAATTAAGTCGTGATAATGACAAAACAACTTTCGTTATGTCGAGATCACGAGAAAATTAAGTCGTGATAACGACAAAACAAGACAGAAAAATTATAATAATGCATGGCCGCTTAGAACTTCCGTAGCTAATAGCTGCGCAGCCAATAAAAATAAATAGGGAGAAATGGGACAACCTTGACGTATACCCCTTTTAATATCAAATCTAGATGAAGTGCCATGCTTCAATTTAATTGAGCTGTTAGCATTACAATATAAAGTTCTAATTACATTACCAAAAAAAAGGACCAAAACCAAACCTTTTAAGACTAAGAAAAATAAAATTATGTTCAAGAGTGTCAAATGCTTTGTAGAAATCCCAAAAGAAGCTCTACAGCGCAGACTCAGGCTCCAAATGATGTCATTTACTCAAGAATGTATTTTTTTTGTTGTTGTTGTTGTTGTTTTTTAATTTATTGAACAGTGTAAACTTTACAACCATAAATGGCCTGATACAAAATGCTAAATTTCTTAATGAGACAACAGACAAGCATCATAATAAAGGAGAAGAGAGAGAGAAAAAAAAAAAAAAAAAAAAAAAAAATATATATATATATATATACACTCACCTAAAGGATTATTAGGAACACCTGTTCAATTTCTCATTAATGCAATTATCTAATCAACCAATCACATGGCAGTTGCTTCAATGCATTTAGGGGTGTGGTCCTGGTCAAGACAATCTCCTGAACTCCAAACTGAATGTCAGAATGGGAAAGAAAGGTGATTTAAGCAATTTTGAACGTGGCATGGTTGTTGGTGCCAGACGTGCCGGTCTGAGTATTTCACAATCTGCTCAGTTACTGGGATTTTCACGCACAACCATTTCTAGGGTTTACAAAGAATGGTGTGAAAAGGGAAAAACATCCAGTATGCGGCAGTCCTGTGGGCGAAAATGCCTTGTTGATGCTAGAGGTCAGAGGAGAATGGGCCGACTGATTCAAGCTGATAGAAGAGCAACTTTGACTGAAATAACCACTCGTTACAACCGAGGTATGCAGCAAAGCATTTGTGAAGCCACAACACGCACAACCTTGAGGCGGATGGGCTACAACAGCAGAAGACCCCACCGGGTACCACTCATCTCCACTACAAATAGGAAAAAGAGGCTACAATTTGCACGAGCTCACCAAAATTGGACGGTTGAAGACTGGAAAAATGTTGCCTGGTCTGATGAGTCTCGATTTCTGTTGAGACATTCAGATGGTAGAGTCAGAATTTGGCGTAAACAGAATGAGAACATGGATCCATCATGCCTTGTTATCACTGTGCAGGCTGGTGGTGGTGGTGTAATGTTGTGGGGGATGTTTTCTTGGCACACTTTAGGCCCCTTAGTGCCAATTGGGCATCGTTTAAATGCCACGGCCTACCTGAGCATTGTTTCTGACCATGTCCATCCCTTTATGACCACCATGTACCCATCCTCTGATGGCTACTTCCAGCAGGATAATGCACCATGTCACAAAGCTTGAATCATTTCAAATTGGTTTCTTGAACATGACAATGAGTTCACTGTACTAAAATGGCCCCCACAGTCACCAGATCTCAACCCAATAGAGCATCTTTGGGATGTGGTGGAACGGGAGCTTCGTGCCCTGGATGTGCATCCCACAAATCTCCATCAACTGCAAGATGCTATCCTATCAATATGGGCCAACATTTCTAAAGAATGCTTTCAGCACCTTGTTGAATCAATGCCACGTAGAATTAAGGCAGTTCTGAAGGCGAAAGGGGGTCAAACACAGTATTAGTATGGTGTTCCTAATAATCCTTTAGGTGAGTGTATATATATATATATATATATATATATATATATATATATATATATATATATACACAGATACTAGGGGTTTGCAGCAAGTTGAAGATTTTCTACTAAATTACAGAAATTTACAGCATTCTTCTTCTTCATTCGTTTCAGTGACAAAAAATAATGACACAGTTCCTTTTGAAATACATAGAAATTTGGAAGAATTTTCAAGAATCGATTTCAAGAAAAAATTCCCAAGGACAATAATTGTGTTAATTGCTAAATCATGTGTTTCATCTTTCAAAAAGAAACCAAATAATAAATGTTTCTTTGTTAAAACATGTAAATCTTCAAATTTAGGAAATAACCAATACTGCAAATCTTCCCAAAAAGCACAGGCAAATTTACAATCATAAAAAATATGTTCCGTAGTTTCAATTTGATCATCACAAAGGGATCAGTTGTTAACATCAAGGCCGAATCGTCATCTCAAAAATTCTCTAGAGGGATATACTCCATTAAGAATTTTAAAAATGGACTTCCTTTGCCTTTGGTGCAACTGGAAATTTCAAATATTTTGTTCTTAGGCCGTCTTGAGATGTATTCGCTTCACTTTTCTATAATGGAAGGAAGCGGTGACGCGTCGTCCATCGTTCTTGCCAGTGGGGCATCAGCTGTACTCGGCACGTGCAGAAGCCCCGCCCACCCAGTGTACGCGCGCGCTGGCGGCACGTGTGAAGGCATGAGCTCAGCACTATGGTGGAAAAATACAACTGCGGTAGCACATTAACACACTTCTTGTCTTTAATAAAGATGTTTTAAAGTGCCAAGAAGCGGACTAAAACGTGCTATATGGATATTGAATTGTCGCCGTTGATGTATGTAGAAATAAAATCTATGAATTGCCATTTTCTGATGCATTTACAGTTAATTAAGCCAATTGTTGAGTGTATTTAGCATGTTTCCCGTGTTGGAGTATTTATATGGACACTCTTCGTTTGTTTTCGGAACAAAGACATTGTTTGTAGAGCTGGATGACCAATCACAGAGCGAGAATCCGCCTTGGGCTCTTTAAGAACGAGAGGGGTCTGGCTGCAGACCGTGGGCGAGTGGAGCTCCACTCGCTAACAGGAAATACGTCACCTCCACACATAAATAATTCAAAATGGCGTCGCTGTGAGTTCTTCAAACTTTAACTCAGGTAATTTTATCTTATCATTGCTACAATGGTGAACTGACGCTGTCGTAACGTTCAGTGCAAGCAGAACGCACAGGGTTTGGATGAAATTACGCACAAATGGATGAATGAACACGATGGAATTAGACATTTCTAGCGAGCAATGTTGAACTAATGCCTATTAACTGGGAGCAGTTTAGTGTTGGGGATAGGTGAATGCTACTCTCAGATCAAATGCAGTGGCATTAATTAATATTAGCATCAATAAGTCTAAGTGTTTCATTTTCCTTGTAGATGTTGGCCCTTCATACCATTGTGGGCAGCATTGTGCAACACTTACTGCCATCAGCAATCTATATTTTAGTGGGACCTATGTGAGTTCTGTGTAGTACAATGAAGAAAGTAAGTCAGCTGTCTTTCTGTAGGGGAAAAATATCTTTATTATGGACCTCCACATCCCCCCAACATGGCTCCCACCCTTGAATTGTGACCCTTTAGACAGTCTTCCTGTAAGGACCTACCCATTTGTACAGCAATAAATAAACTGATTTGAATTGGCAACATAATATGCTTTCTTTAAGGTCGACTCCACAGAGAAAGATGCACTTATATTCCCGCTGTGGACACAAGGGCATTTTTTGCTATGTGTAAGTGATGCATGCATTCTAAGAAAGTTTGTCAAGCTACACCGTTGATGTTAAAAAGAAGCATACGAAGATTCCTTTTTGCAACACTTATTGGAATATTCCACTTGACAAGTTATCTCATTGCCAAGACTATTCTCATAGGTGATGCTGCCACTCAAAAGAGGAATACTGTTCCTCGATTCACTGTATGCACAGCGGGAACAAGGCTTTGGCCACAAGCCCTACCGAGACATCTTGAGGTTACAACAGGATGATCTATTTTGGCAGTCATGTTCCCCTGACTTGCCCACATTAATGCAACTACTTTTGGCAGTCACGTTCCCCTGACTTTTCAATGCTGCTTAGGAAAACTGCACAGATATAGAACCTCCTCACGTTCAGAGGATGTAAGCATTGTTGGCATTTCTTGTTCAACCAAACACTGAATGTTCTGCATTGTTTGTGTTCCCCAGCTGAATCATACTCTGTGTATTTAAATTGTAAATATTCCTCGTAACGCTGTCTTGATTTTTATCAGGGCTGTTACACAACAGCTCATTCCTGGGCCATGGGAAGAACAGTCAGGCTTGGATGTTGAGGTAATATTCATTTACAGTACAATGAAAATGTACAAGAACAACATGTATAAGGTTGACCATCATTGTAAATTCTTCAAAATGGGTGTTCTTTCTTCAAACAGGGACTACCCCTACAACATTTTGGGATTGACTGTGGAGTATTCATGGTTATGGTGAGTTGCCAAGCTCATTTTCAGGATGTTTATTGATGTCCACACAACATCCATTGTGTCCACACCATGTCCATTATGCCCATTAACGCTATTACTGAGCACCTCATTTTTATTAATCTTTGTGAATTTTTGCTCATACACAGACATGGCAAAATATCAGCCTTTATGCTTTTATATTATGTCTGGTACATAACTATGGAGGCAGCATTTGATTTCACCATTGTAAGTGAAGTCTTAGTGTTAACATAAAAATGTTTAATGTTAATTGTTTTGAATTACCTTACAACTGTTCTTATGTTCAGGATGACATGCCATATCAGATGGCTGCTCTGCAATCCTCAGGCAGATTTGACATGCCAGAGATTTAACAACATTGTCAGCCAGGAGCATTTTCAACAGGAGGCACACTTCAGCTGGCTTGATAGTGAGTTCAAGAAGTGTGGTTGCCCCCTCTTGTTTTTTGTGGGTAATCTTACTCTCTTCCATTTCCAACATGAAACTTTTGACAGTTAAAGATGTTCATTTATTGTCTGAATTGTGACTTAATGTTCTGTCATAACTGTGTTTTGATTCTGAACAGGTGTAGTGAATTGGAAAATATATTCAAAGAGACATAATGAAATGTACAGAAAGCCGTACACCATCTCTAGGTGCAGTCGCCTACAGTGCAGCCAGCTTTACAAAGACTGTGGGGATGGCTACCAGGGAAATGGACAACGGGGAGTGCTTTTGGGGTTTTACTCCTCAGATGACCACCTTGACTACTGTAGCTGGGATTGCTTTACAGACGATGGAGGTCTTGGAACAGGCAAAGAGTGAAAGAGTGTGTATATGCGCGCACACAGTGTGTCTTTACTGTAACAATTTTGGTTACTTGCAATTCATGTTTTCAATATAGTGTAAGATGTTGTTTTTTTTGTTTTTTTTACTCCATTAAAATTGTTAAATTGTGGAAATTAGTCATTATTTTACTATTTGATTTGTTCAAGTTAATTTCATTTGTATAGCACATATACAACAGGCTGACCAACATGCTTTACAGATTATACCACATACACCGAAAAACAGACCAGACAAAATTTAATATAACAAAAAAAAAAAAAATGTATATATATTTAAAAAAAAGAAGGTATATGTTGTTATTTAGCTTAAAATACAAATGTTTCATTTAATGTTCACTGCTAAATATCACACTGTGTTTACTTTCTAAAATGTATGGAATGTTACATTGGTAGTTGAAATATGTATAGTTAAAAAATAAACATGAACAAAAGGCAGAGGACCTCAAAATGTGTATTTTAAACCTACTTCTATGGTTTTATGTCTGTAGTGCAAATTGCTGGGGCAAAAAAATAATAAAGAGAGCGCTGTCGTGTCATAAACCGTAAAAGCTTAGTTTATTATTATTAATGCCAAGATAAAAGTACAGAAAATATCAACATTATGTACAAAGAGGTGACATTATATGCAAAGCACCATTTATACATGTGTATATAACAATTAATAAATAGCGAGTGGAGGTGACGTATTTCCGCTCTTGAGTGGAGCTCCACTCGCCCTTGCCCGGACCAACATGGCGGACACGTCGCGAGTGGAGGTGACGTATTTCGGCGAGTGGAGGTGACGTATTTCCGCTCTTGAGTGGAGCTCCACTCACCTTTGCCCGGACCAACATGGCGGACGCGTCGCGAGTGGAGGTGACGTATTTCCGCTCTTGAGTGGAGCTCCACTCGCCCTATGTCTGCAGCTAGACCCTATTGTTAAGAACTGCATCGACACGCCCCAGCTGTTTAAATATTCATGAGACAACCAATCAGCGCTTCGCGTTCATCATGAATATGTGAGTGTTAGCCAGTACGCTTGGAGTGGATCGCTACGGTGTTGTTTTGGCTGTATTTTCTCAAACAGAAACAGGAGGATTCACGGATACAAGCGACGTTTGTGCTTTTCCTCGGATAATATCACGCTAATGATGCCCGGACAGACGTTAGTGACGGTGGCCATCGGTCCGCAGAAATCGTCCGGTTTTGTTTCAAAGAAGATCATGAATATTCCTCCTCCAAACATACTGGAGGATCAAGACGACGGTGAGAGCCATAAACCTGACAAAATACAAATAAAATACACAAACGGTTCCGTTGAAATCGAGTTTGTAACGTTAGTCGTGCACTTGGCTTCACCTCTACAGCTGCGCGCTGATTGGTCGCTCAGATTCACAGCTGCGCGCTGATTGGTCGCTCAGATTCACAGCTGCGCGCTGATTGGTCGCTCAGATTCACCTCTACAGCTGCGCGCTGATTGGTCGCCCAAAAGAACAGAGAGTTCCCTCAGAAGAGTGCTGCTCCAGATCCATCATATCTGACTCAAATACCGCCGCATTTTAATATAGTTTCGCTTCTAAATGGTCGTTTTTGCAGGTTGTCTCTAAAATATCATGATACACGCCTGTTGTACATCATCGAATTCAATAAATTGTGTCTTAACACATGTTGAATGCCTAACATGCTAAAAACAATGGTGAAATTATCTATCAAAGATGCAAAAGTATCTTCTACATGTGGTAGTTTTTGGTATATATTTGGATACTTGGGCATTTATTGTAAGGTAGAACCATTGTGTTCTTTGAAGAACCTTTGTGTATCCTTAAAAAACACCTGTACAAGAATTGTAGCACCATTATGTTATATTCATACCATCAATGTGATATATTTTACCACACTCATAACGCATTTTAGTTATTGATCACGTTTTGTGGATATAACATGTTAGTCTTGTGCTTTTACTGTGGTAAAGACTGACCTGCCCTTTATGAACTTTATTAATAATATTCTTATCATCTGGCTTGATAATGACCCGCATTAGGGCATCTGTCGGCGTGTCAATCTTTGACATCTCACACAATTGTCTAAAGTCTTTTCTGACATTTAAACTGATAAATAACATGGGTAGTTACTGATAACACACTAATATGTGCCATGTGAACAGTTTTTACTGCAGAAAATCGAAGTGAAGTTGGATGTCTGAAGGTCCAAATTTCAGAAACCTGCCAAGAATATGTTGACATCAAAACCAAGAGGAGAAATTAATAAATTAAACCTTTTTTCACATTGTGACATTGTATTATTCTGTTCCTTTGCATTTAATATCGTTGTACATCATGTATGCTATTTATGTTATTGTGCCGTAATTAATTTTGATCAGCTTTGCTGTGTTTAAATGTGCTTTAGAAATAAATTTAACTTTGTACGGTACAGAAATTATGCAGTACATTTTAACATCTTGTTTTGATTTTATTCTATTGCATGTTTCTGTTTTATTTTGTGTATTATTCATCAGACTCCCATAAAGCAAATTTCTACTGCTGCTTTGGTATTTGACTAAACTGTAGTTTCTCTCGCACAGACATTGGGAAGGAGAAACATGATTCGATCAGCGATGGGACGTCTGGTGGCAGCGGCGGTTCGGGGAGCGTCTCTGCCTCTCTCACCCCTGCCATCTGGGACAAAACCATCCCGTACGACGGCGAGAACTTCCACCTGGAGTACATGGACCTGGACGAGTTCCTGCTGGAGAACGAGATTCCCATCACACTGGAGGAGGAGGAGCTGAGCAAGTGTCCCGAGGCAGAGCGGCTAGACAGCGACACGCATGATTCCTCTGATGAGCCGGCGGCCGTCCCGCAGATGCCTGAGGAGGAGCACAAGGACGAGGAAGAGCCTGAGGACGACTCGCTCGCTGTGAGCATTGAGACGAAAGCAGGTGAGATGACAAACAAGCACGTTTCATTGTTGTTGTACCACTGATATTATATGTGACCCTGGAGCACAAAACCAGTCTTCAGTCGCTGGGATATATTTGTAGCTATAGCCAAAAATACACTATATGGGTCAAAATTATCAATTTTTCTTTTATGACAAAAATCTTTAGGATATTAAGTAAAGATCATGTTCCATGAAGATATTTAGTGAATTTCCTACCGTAAATATATCAAAACTTAATTAGTAATATGCATTGCTAAAAACTTCATTTGAACCAACTTTAAAGGAGATTTTCTCAATATTTAGATTTGTTTGCACCCTCCGATTCCAGATTTTCAAATAGCTGTCTCTCGGCCAAATATTGTCTGATCATAAAAAACCATCAATAAGCTTTCCATACATCAATGGAAAGCTTATTTATTCAGATTGAAGATGATGTATAAATCTCACTTTTGAAAAATTGACCCTTATGACTGGTTTTGTGGTCCAGGGTCACATATATAGCCCCCTAAATAGCTTCAGTAATGTAGTGTATCAGAAGAGTAGCTTGACTGTAGTTGAATGACTCTAGAGCAACTTAACTAACTAGGTTTTCAAAGTAGCTTCACAAATACTGTTTTTCTTTGCAATAGCATATGTTTGGAATGGATGGTGTGATGGTTTAAATTGTGAGATCGTAAACATGGAAGAAATCAACCTCGAGGTCAGAAACGTAATATCATAAAAATCTGGTTAGTTTGCATTAACATGCACTACGTCCTGGCTTATAGTAATATAATTGTGGAGCTCGTAAGCATGACAATTTTTTTTAATACACGTGAAACAAAAAATGGGAAAGAATAAAAAGGGATCAAGCTGAGGAAGAGTTTGTGTGTAATGTTAAATAGTTTAAATGTGACAACTTTGTAGATCTCATCTGATGTGTGTCATAGGTTTGAACCAGATTCAAACGTGTGTCATCCAGTTTATTAAAATATATCTGAAGTGGAATGAAAGTGTAAATTTGAAAAAAGGTCATTATGACACTTTATGATCTCACACTTCAGACTTTTTTTTTCAAACAATTCTGCGTTAAATTCGGTCAGAAGTGAAAACTGTGAAATAAAGTATTATTTATTTAATTCGGTGTTGTGCAAAACAAAACACAAACTGCATTGTAAGACGTTAACTCAGAATTCAGAGAAGAAGGTTAGTTGTAAGATTATATAATTATAATTTAACTTGCAGGATATTAAATCAGAATAAGAAAAGTCTGAATTGTGAGATTTCAACGTTTTTTAAAAATCCAAGAAGAAAAAAATAACTTGCATGATTTAAACTGGCAGTTCTGAAGGTTAGGGCTATTTTGATAATATTAGGGATATTTATTATTATTATTTTAGTTTTTTGGTGTCAGTTTGACTGCTTTAAATCTTTAGTTTTAAATTCAAGTGTTAATCTGATGTTTAGATCCAAATTAAAATAATAATAATAATAAATTATGAATGATCTGGTGTATCTAAAAATAGGCATTAACATGAGATTCTTTAACAATCCATGCTGTTTGAACCTACAGACCATTCATTTATCAGTCAAAGCACACATACATACTTAAACCAGCAGAGAAACAGAAACTCTTCATCAGGTTCGTTATTTTCTCTGGTCATGGGTTTAATCTGTCGATTTTATTATAACGGCTGTACATCGCTCTGTTTTTACCTTCCAGAACCCAAAGGTGACCGTGTGACACCCACTCCGATCGACCCGGAGGAGATCGAGGTGAGCGTGGCCTTCCAGCCGGACCCCACGGATCTGGTCCTGTCCAGCGTTCCCGGAGGAGAGCTCTTCAATCCCCGGAAACACCGCTTCTCTGAGGACGAGCTCAAACCACAGCCCATGATCAAGAAAGCCAAGAAAGTGTTCGTTCCTGAAGATGCAAAGGTGAGACTGAACCGACTGAAAATCGGGAAACCGTGAGATGGTAGCAAACATGTGGCTCTCATGACACAGGCCTCTCGCTAGACATCCAGGAAATATATTTCAATTATAATGATTCAATTTGATTCTTAGGAGTTAACATGCTGTTATTTAGCATTAGCAGCGCATACTATACTATTGTTTGCCAACTTTTGATTGATCTATCATGTTAAAGTCAACCAGAATTACTCTTTGTCTATTATGTGAATTTTCCAGGTAAAACTGGACAAAAAATTTAGAGCAGGAATTTTATGTGTGACAGATTGATATACAATGAAATACAGTTGGTACCAAAATGGATCATATACTAATTTGTATTTATTGATTATTCAGAATAAGTCCTGGAACATAAATTAGGGAAATTATTATTGTTAACTAAAACTTGCTACTTAATTTTAATTTGAAGTACTAAAATAACGGGAAGTTGAAGTACAAATTGTATAGTTAAATTAAAAATATATTAATAGTAATGTCATCATGCAACTAAATGACTAAAGCTCTAATGTTAATAAAATTGTAGTAGCATGTCAGTGATACTAAAATAACACTGATGAATCTAGTTTTGCATCAAACCTAAAGTAACTTGCTTCTGTTGTCAAAATTAACAACTTTAAATCAATTATTTTCCTTTCTTTCTTTCTTACTTAAAGCTCTTTTATCCTTGCGAATAATTATTTGAAAATCAGACTAAAAGACAAAGTTTGTAATGTTGTGATGCTCGTCGTAGCTGGTTGGTTCGCTTTATGGCTTATAGCTCTTAAAAGAAGACTTTTTAAAATCCCTGTATTAAAAAATAAACACTTCGGGAACCAAGGCTGCTGAAAAAGTACACTGTTAATAATACATGCGATACAGACTATGACAATAATCTTTTACAGTATGTTTTTGTTAATGGTACAACATAAAATGTAAAGTTACAACTTAAATCGTTTTACCTGCCTCAGTAACGATGTTTGCATTTTTCCACAGGATGATAAATACTGGTCGCGGAGGAAGAAGAACAACGTGGCGGCGAAGCGCTCTCGTGAGGCCCGGCGTCTGAAAGAGAACCAGATCGTCGTCCGCGCCGCCTTCCTGGAGCGAGAAAACGCCGCGCTGCGACAGGAAGTGGCCGAGCTACGCAAAGACTGCGGCCGCTGCAAGAAGATCATGTCGCTGTACGAAGCCAAATACGGCTCGCTGTGAGGGACACGCTTCACCCCGACACACATCAGTCACACTGCAGTTACACAGCCGGGGATTGTGGGTAATGCGGCTCCGCGCAGGAAGTGGACGAGAATGACGCGAGTACGTTTTAATGGTCTTGAAGACACAAAACACATGATAACACAGCATAACCTTTGACCTCTGACCTCCTCATACCTCATTCTGCCCTCTCCACGACCCCTATGTGAACCATTTTTAGAGGTTTATTCGGTATGAAGACGAGAGAATGCGGCCGACTGGAAAAGTCTCACACCGCGGACGGCAAGTTAGCGTTCAGTCTGAGCGTTTTGTCACGGAAAACACTTTACGACTGTTTTTGGCTAGTTTTTAGCCTGTTTCCTCCTCTTTTTTTTACTTGACACGTCGTCTGTGTTTGTGTACAAGAGGTTTTTCGCAGAAAACAAGCGCATGACCTTCGATGTGAAGCAATTATTTTCTTTTTTCGACGAAAATGAGTGCACTTCAAGGGTAAGTGCGAATTGGAGAATTGCGTTTTGCGAAGATTTGAAAGAAAGACGAGTCTGTAAATATACGCTTGTATCCGTCCACTAGTGTCGTTGTTCTTCCAGAATGATCTTACCATATAAAAAGCGGCATTTCTATCGTGCAGGTTTTTAAAACTATAGCGACTGTGCTTCGTTGAAACGCATCGTCACGGCAGTTAACTGGACGATTAGTTTAACGCAAGCGTGTGCAGGAGTTTAACTGTGAGAGACTGGATCTGGAGCGTTTAATCCAGGGCAATAACGTGCGATTCATCTTTACCTCAGACTAGACGGGCAGCTCAGCATCAGTTAAAACACAAGTGTAAAGAATTTCTGTGTAAAATGTTGTTTTTTATTCTTACCAATGACAGTCATTATTGCATTGTTAATGTATTATTAAACTAAAAATAATACATGCATTTTTAGATAAATATATGCATTGGTCAAACCATTGTGGCGTGAGCATGATTTGTTTTAGTCAGTGACATTAGCATCACTAGTCTCACGTTATTGCTGTTTTTCACTGGTTTCCAAGTTATTGTTTTTTAAATGGTGGAAAATAATAATGTGCTTCCAGTGTTTATGGATTTGGATAGATTACAATAATCATGGTTTGTTTTTAATGCTGTGCTTACAATTTAATTTTTAACAGATCAACATTTTACATTTTTTAATTGTATTTTTAACAGATCATTTGACATTTTTATTACTTTTCTCATTTTCTCTCTCCATAGCTTTTTTTTTTTTTATAATATATGTGTATATATATATATGCTTTAGGGAAAAAAATTGGATGTGTGTGTGTGTGTGTGTGTGTGTGTGTGTGTGTATATATGTATATATATTACACACAAAGTGCATATACACGCATATATATATTTATATATATATACACAATTTTTTTGCATTTTAAAAGCTAATGTCGTCAGTCATCAGGACTGTTTCTTCCAAACGGGTTTCTAGCACTTACAGGCGAATCTATCGTAAATCGACGAGTCGTTAGTGCATGCTGTTGTCATGGTGATGTTCAGTGGGCGTGTCCTTCTCTTCCATATATATATTACATTTTTTTGATAGATTTGTTGTTTAAACTCTTTCTACTCATGTTTGATTTCATTCTACAAAGCAAACAAAATTTTCTCGTCAATCACTGTGTTTCAAATGTACAAGAATGAAGTTTGTTTGTGTTTATATGGCAATTTTGTGATTTAATCTGAATTGTGACGTTGGCCTTTGGTTTTTGTTATTAATCTGTCATATAAACTCCAGATGTTGGACTCTAGAACTGAAATGTAGCATTTTTATTAAATTTGTTTTGACGTTTTTGTCTAAACGTGTAACTTTCGATATATGGACACACTTTTAAAAGTAACTTTTGTTTTTTAAGAGTCCTGCTGTTTTTATAAAGTAATTTTCCTCTGGTGTCATGCAGTATGTTATGGCTGTATCATGCATATTAATAAAGTCGATTTGACCTTGCTGAGGTTGGATCTGCGTTGTGATTGGCTGCTGCTGATGACATCAGGTGTGTGTGTGTGTGTTTTCCTCCATTGTGTTGGTTCATTATTATTCTCAGTCTGATGTTACGTAACAATCATCCTCACACTCGAGTGTCGTTACATAACATCTGCTTCAGAAACACACACTGATCTGAATGTGTCTGAAGAGACAGAATCAAATCACACAACCAGAAAATAACAGTGTTTTAGAAAAACATTTTAATATAGTAATATTTTTGCTGTTTTTATAGATTTGTCTATATTATTACATATACATATTTTATTACACACATAATATACATTGCATTACCTTATTAATTTTAAAAAATGCAGTGACTACAGAATCATTCAGTTTATTTTTCGTGTCATTCATTTTCTAAATATTTTACAGAGAGAGGTTCAAGTGTACTTGATCACTGTGTCTGGGTCATATTTCACCCCAAATGCTAAATATTTATAGAAAAATAAAGCTTATTTGTATGTCCATTTATTATATTATTTTTTGTTGGTTATAAATTGAGAAATATTGGCAACAAGCTAAAATAAAATCAAGTTGTATATTTTAATTTACTTTATTATTTTGTAGTTAATCATAACTCTGCTTCAAATCTCAAATCGTGCTGGAGAAAACGGTTTTAGTTCATGTGGTGCGCCAAATACTGAACATTTATTAGTCTAAGTGATCACTCAGAATGTGATGCCGAGAAAATCTGATGAATAAGAAAATTGCATTTTGATAACAGGTCTCTGTCTTAATCATGCGTTTCATTCACATAGATCAATATCTTAAGTGTTGACGCTTTTTGGGATTGTTTCATTGAGACAAGTGTGATTGAACTTTTACATTATTATTATTACCTTCACTGTGTTTGACATCATATAATTGATGCTTTAAAGAGAAAGATGATTTAATTTACCGACAATCAGATTTTTTTCTGCTGAGACTTTATAGGTTTGATGTTATAAGAGATGCAAGACATTCACATCTCAAGCAAGCTCTTAAAAAAATGAAATAAAAGAAAAACTGCTCCAGTAATATCAGCAGTCAACAGAATACAAACCTCAGAAGAGAAATTATGAATGTAGCGAAATAATACCTGAAAAAAGAAGAAATGGACATGTTCTTCTTGAGATTCTCTTCAAATATTTATCACATATACAGAATCACATTAGACTTGTATTTATTCTACAGCGTTGATTCTGGTCTAAGTTCGCACTAATAATGCAAATGTCAGGTTTAAAGAGAAACAAATTTGATCCGATCCACATAAACCTCATGTAGACATGACAGGTGCGTTCTGACGATCAAAGCAAATTTAGACATTTTAAACATCCATTAAAAAAAATAATATTGTAAATAAGATTATATAAATGGAGCTTATGTACTATTTAAACTTGCTGTGTTTCTAATAAACAATGTGTTTATTACATGACTGGAAAACTGAATAGCCCATATACACTCACCTAAAGGATTATTAGGAACACCTGTTCAATTTCTCATTAATGCAATTATCTAATCAACCAATCACATGGCAGTTGCTTCAATGCATTTAGGGGTGTGGTCCTGGTCAAGACAATCTCCTGAACTCCAAACTGAATGTCAGAATGGGAAAGAAAGGTGATTTAAGCAATTTTGAACGTGGCATGATTGTTGGTGCCAGACGGGCCGGTCTGAGTATTTCACGATCTGCTCAGTTACTGGGATTTTCACGCACAACCATTTCTAGGGTTTACAAAGAATGGTGTGAAAAGGGAAAAACATCCAGTATGCGGCAGTCCTGTGGGCGAAAATGCCTTGTTGATGCTAGAGGTCAGAGGAGAATGAGCCGACTGATTCAAGCTGATAGAAGAGCAACTTTGACTGAAATAACCACTCGTTACAACCGAGGTATGCAGCAAAGCATTTGTGAAGCCACAACACGCACAACCTTGAGGCGGATGGGCTACAACAGCAGAAGACCCCACCGGGTACCACTCATCTCCACTACAAATAGGAAAAAGAGGCTACAATTTGCACGAGCTCACCAAAATTGGACGGTTGAAGACTGGAAAAATGTTGCCTGGTCTGATGAGTCTCGATTTCTGTTGAGACATTCAGATGGTAGAGTCAGAATTTGGCGTAAACAGAATGAGAACATGGATCCATCATGCCTTGTTATCACTGTGCAGGCTGCTGGTGGTGGTGTAATGGTGTGGGGGATGTTTTCTTGGCACACTTTAGGCCCCTTAGTGCCAATTGGGCATCGTTTAAATGCCACGGCCTACCTGAGCATTGTTTCTGACCATGTCCATCCCTTTATGACCACCATGTACCCATCCTCTGATGGCTACTTCCAGCAGGATAATGCACCATGTCACAAAGCTCGAATCATTTCAAATTGGTTTCTTGAACATGACAATGAGTTCACTGTACTAAAATGGCCCCCACAGTCACCAGATCTCAACCCAATAGAGCATCTTTGGGATGTGGTGGAACGGGAGCTTCGTGCCCTGGATGTGCATCCCACAAATCTCCATCAACTGCAAGATGCTATCCTATCAATATGGGCCAACATTTCTAAAGAATACTTTCAGCACCTTGTTGAATCAATGCCACGTAGAATTAAGGCAGTTCTGAAGGCGAAAGGGGGTCAAACACAGTATTAGTATGGTGTTCCTAATAATCCTTTAGGTGAGTGTAGACCGTTCTGTGTTCTGATTGGCTGAAGTCAGAGGTCATGACCCACAGCTTCATTCCCAGCCGCAGGTGTTTATTCAGCTGCATGAGAACACCACCACATCTCAAGAGTTTGACATGCAGAAATGTTTTAATTTGGCAGTTGTACTGTCAAAAAAAAACAAACACAGACCAAGACCGTCATGACTCTTAAACTCTTTTTGGATATTATTAATGATCAAAAATGTGTCCTGTATCAAAATTACTTCAATTCAAATTAAATCACATTCGATACAAAGAAACAAGAAGATGGAGTTGTATTACAAACCTGAAAGACTTATATTAACCTTATTGTAAACCAGGTTCTTTTTTGTATTACATTGCAAATACTATCACAATTTCCAAAATTAGAATTTTAGACTATTTCCCAATAGACTGGATAGATAATGACATTTCCTTGCATTTTTGTGGATTTAAGGGTCAATAATAATATTAATTTGAGAAACCTGCAATGCCCAAGGAGCTAAAAATGTTGGGTTTGAACATTAAGGATGATAGGAGGTTTATGCACCATGCTTTGGAACACTTCATGTTTTCATGCCATAAACTATATTAGGAAATCAAGGACTTCAAGAGCAAACCAAAAACTACTAGTGTTAAACTGAAATGACTCCGGTAGAAGGTACAATACACATTCAGCACTTTGTTAAACACATTTTATTAGTCATTTCATCTTGCATATATTTATATTCATATAGTTATTTCTGAAAAAATAACTTCAGCACGTAAGAAACTAAACAAAAGATCTTGAACATAAGAAATATATACATATTCATGTCATCGTTGTATATATCTCTTAATTTGCTTTATAAATGCTGTAGAGAATTCTTTTGAAAAAACACGAAAATATAGAAAAATTGTAAATAAATTACAAACAAATGTAAAAATACACCCAGTCATAGCATTTATAGAGAAATCTAAACCCCGCCCACCCCAAATGAAACCAATGAAAATTATTGAATATTCATGAAGCTGACGTTCACATTTCAAATGTTGAGGAAGGACATCACAAGAAGTACAGTCTCACCCAAGCATCTTAGAGAGTTAATTTTTTTCATACAATCTTTAAACTACATTACCAAGCTATAGTTGTCATAATTGGCCATTAAAGGGCAAGTAAAGGACCTTTAGCATCTAGCATATAGTGTTTATTGTGAGGCATTACAGGAGTTTCCATAGGACCCGTGCGTAAAGTGCAGCGCGGCTGGACGGGCGGTACGCTGAGGGGGAAGTGATGTCATAAAGGAAGCCAGCATTGGCTCCTACCTTCAAGAAGATTCTAGAACGCCAGCCTCCATCCTAGCGCAATAAAACACGTCACAAAACAGCCACTGCAGTCAGAATATATGAGGTAACATTCAGAGTCCTAGAGCGGAGAAAGCAAAGTGCAATTTTCACTGTAGCATCTCTTGCAAACCACCATTTACAACCTCTGGAACATAAAAATAAAGCATTAAATTCAACACGCGTCTCTGTGATGGAAAGCTAATCTGTGCATCTCCGCACCAATGACCTTTAATCTCATGTCCCATCCCTTCAAAGACACTCAGCAGTTTATCAACACCTCCAACCAGTACCTTCACGCACTTCTGACCAGCAACCCAAGCGCGAAACCAATCAAACTCACAACAATCCAGCAATCAATCATTCAGTCTGTTCATCTTCGGTATCTTAATTTACCAGATCTTCCAGAATGAAAATATACAACATAAAATCCCAATCTGACTCACTAGAAATAGGTATAAACTCTGGCTGGTTTCATCAGGATTTGGCTCAATGTTCAAACTGAAAAGGAGAATCCTAAAGCTAATCCAACATACCAGACATGAGCTGCCTCTTAATCATCAGCTCAAGAGCACCAGACCTACATCGGTTCAGAGAGCATATCATAAAATTACAATTAATCCTCAATTATGACAGCTGAGGTGTGACCGAACTGTTAATGTGGCTGTAATCTCCAGAGCGTCATGTTTCTGAACATAAACACCATCCTAAAAATCCCTTTTAGGCATATAGAATCTTCTGAGAATATTAGCTTTTTTCCCAGAATCAAATTTTAAAAAGTAGCATTAACCAAGATTGAGAAACATTTGGGCGATAAAGTGACTCGTTACTGAAAACAACTAACACAAAAACACCTGTGCAACAGGCGGCTGGTTACTCCAAGAGATAAGTCAATTCATAAACAAAAACAAACAACATCATGAAACGAGAAACAAATGAACTGAAAAATAACAAAATCACAAGTAATACTCAATTAGTAGTCATAATACTCTTGATTTATCATGGTGGTAGTAACAGTGATTCAAGGAGGGGGACAAAAATTGTCTTCAAGGAAAATGTTTCAGCATTGGGATCTCTTCAACTCTGAGACTTTAGTTGGCCAACACCACAGGTTGGAAAGCCTGGCCAGAATACTGCAGGTTGTACCCGAGTCCTTCCACGAATGGAGGTTTATCCACGAAGGAAATTCCAGTGTTGCCTCCAATGATACCCACAGCCTGACCTGGTTGTGGACTAGAGAACAGATCGAAGGAGGCGTGTGGGTGTGGAGCCTGGAATGGCGTCATTGGCGGACCTTCGGCGTCAAAGTAAATGGGCCTCTGGGAAGCAGGAAACACAAACTCTTTGGCATTTGGAGACAGTTGGCTTGGGATGGGTCCAGCTAGAGAGTGCATGGAGAGGGAAAGGGGTTTGTGCTTTACCAGCCCCGGTGGGGAGATGGTGCCGGGGGAGCGCGTGATCATCCTCTGTTGCGGGGCCGTGGCAACGCCAGAACCGGAAGCAACTCCGGGGTTCCCACACTTCTTCATCTTGGTGGAGCCAAATTTGGTTGCAGCAAAGCTGGCTGTAGTGAAGATGATCGGCTGAGGTGCCGGCCGGGGGTTGGGAGTAGAATACAAAAGGCCGGCGCTTGGTGGCGACGGGGTGGATGTATTGGAGGAATGAGCACTGGGATTGGTGGGAGTGCTGGGAGTGGCGTAACCGAAGAGTCCCGGGCAAGATGAGGTAGAAAGAGGAGTTGGAGAACTGGAGAGTGAGGGTAGCATGACCGGCGACACCTGGCCACCGATGGGTATGAACACCTGAGCCTCTGGGTTAAACCCCAGACGCTTGACGTCCTCGAACTCCACGTCTCCATTGAGAGCAACGTCGGACCTTTCGGCGTCGCCCCCTAAACCCGGCGGATCCTCCGTGTAGAGGACTTTCACGGCACCCTTCTCCCCAATCTTGTAGGACACTTCGTAAGGGTCGATCCAAATGCTGAGCTCGGGGGGAACGTTGGCACGGACCTCTTCGGTGTCCAGACCGCTCCTCCTGGCTGCCAGTTCCACTACAGGGTCCCTGGGAGCTCCCAGATGGAGGCAGCGGAAGGCAGAACCACGTAAAGGAGCCTCAGGGTACCAGTGCCCTTCAAAGCGGGACACCAGGATACGCTCCAACTCCTCGCCAAACAGATCCGCCCTACGGCGCGGGAGCTTGTTGTACAAATAGGACACGATGAAGTTCAACGCAACCTTCACCTCCAGATGCATGATGAATTTGATTATGTCTAGAAAGTTCCTCCGGTTAGACTTAGAACAGTCCTAACATCTCTTGCAAACATCAAGGTGAAAGTCTTTAGACTTAGCCTTAAGCATCAATTTAAAAGCAAGGGCCTCTGATTTCGGATTGTTGCTCAGAAATTGCTTAAAAGTGATTGTTAGAGACCAGCTGATTTTTTTTTAAATCTTCACCACGAAGCACTGACGTATGAAGACAGCAGCTCTCCAAGATCCAGTCTCTAGAAAGACAAAGACAGACCAGTTAAACAGAATATTTATACTCAATGCATTGACTGTCACTGTGCATGTTTGTTTGTTTTCAGCAGATGCTGAGGCCAAGTTACCAATCCAGGATTATCTTCATGAAATCTCTCTTCTGTCCCTCTGGCTAAAGCACTAAGGATTACATGTGCTAAGAGAGGGAAATTTACCACCGAAAGCGCATGGTCCACTCACACTAGCTCAACGAAACGCTGAAAGGGAATGCTTAACAAGGATATATTTATACTTTAAACCCAGTGAACAACATCTTTAAGTCACTCATGTAACGACATCATGCACACAAGCAGTAATATCTTCTACATAAATTAGCTAAGGATCATATTTGTGCATTTCGAGGTTTAAACCATCTGGGGGGGAAACCCTCTAAACTGTTGATAAAATGGTGCTGTTGAAGGCAGGGGTTAAAAACTACACCTCCCAGCATGCACCACGCCGCCGCCTTTGACGTCATCACCACGCGTGATTGTTGATGTGACGCCTCCGCATTTTCAAAACACTGATAAGATCCATTAAAACCTAACAGTCTATGGTTAAAACCCGTTTTATAAATGCACAGCCCTTGTTATATTTCTAATCCGCGGTGAGCTGAAGCACATATGAGGACAGTCACTGCCGGTGAATATCATGAAACGGATTATGATTATTCAGAAAAGAGACGCGTTAAGTGCCAATAAATCATAATACCAGCACTGATATAATCATGCAGCAATTTACAGAATTAAAACGCAAGGTTTAGATGTGTGATCTGACTTTTTCCTTGTGCAATTCTCTTCAAAACGCGTGAATAAATGTCAAATATAACGTTTGCAAAATAGCATCCATATTCGAGATTATATCATGCAATTTAATATTGATATTGCTGATAAACTATACGAGTCGTGTAGCAGTCATAGCATGCATTCAATGTCACTCAATGTCAGAGTTTGATCAAATGCCATAACATTAAACATTTATGCGACAGACAGAAATTATTATTATTTATTTCGTTACTAAACAATTATCCACAAGCCTGATTGTCTGTTTACACTCCCCATCTGTTACAAAACAACATCCAGCAGATTCACATGATCTCCCTAAACTAAAGCACATCAGCTTCATCTAAACACCAAACACCTCACTCTTGACTTTATAATGTTTAACTGGTATTAAACTATTAAACACTATTATCCAACACAGCACATTCAGATATAATGGTGTTGCATGACAATAGAAACAACTAAAGCAGATGGGATGCTGCTATTCAAGTTGAGCTGCTGTGTGTGTGTGTGTGTGTGTGTGTGGTGTTGGGGGTTCCCTCAAAGAAACTTAATTTCCTTTAAGAAAACAGATCAACATATACTTATACCAAGATTAACCAGAGAGGTTTAATTCAAAACCACAAATCCTAACATTATAATGAATGTTGCACTGTTTTATCAATTAACAAAAACCGTAGAATAACATGCTCCATGAAGTTATTTGTGACACTCAGATATGAGATGAGTTTATAACATTTATGCATCTAGCAGACGCTTTTATCCAAAGTTTATAGATTAAAGTTTATGGTTTATAAATGACCAGCGGCTCTGAACACGGAGAAATAACCAGCTTCTGCAAACCTATGGCCTGTTTTAGTCACCATTAAAGCCAAGGACATCTGTGCAAACACACATTCATCCAGGGTTTCAACAGTCATGCAAATGCATCAAATATCATCAATTAGCAACATATTATTGTATCTTTAAATGTGTTAGTTTATGACCATCTAAAATGGACGACAACCCATCACTCATTCAAATGAAAAACAAATATTACGAATGTATCCTTTCAACATCATGTCCAGCGCTAATAAATTCTGATGAAAGCAGCTGGCAATTTAAACAAATAAATGAAGTACTTACGGATTCAAAGCTCGTGTTTTTGTCCTGTGCTTATCATATCCATTAATCACACAAATATCAATAATTATTCGTGCTTGTGGCGTTGAAAAAAATCCCTCACAGAGAAGCGCTGTCTAGTGTTGCGTTTGACTGAAACGCACTTCTATTTTAATTTAATTTAATTTAATTTAATTTAATTTGGTTTAATTCATGGCGTGACGCGTCTACACTCCCGCACGCGCCCGTGGAAACTTCACTGTTTGACAACCTCGCGCATTTATATCGCAGCGCACGCGCGCGCGCTCCGTTTTCTGCCGGAACTACTTTCCGATTTAGATCTTGCGCAATAACTCAACCATAAGCGCTCATAAGTTTGCTTTGAACTCATTTAAACTTTATAAGAGTCATACTTTACTCGATTTTAAGCTGTGTTTACCTTTACTACTATAGTATGTTTTAACTACATAATGTTAAAATCAGGCTGATTTGACATTTTTATTGGTCTCAGAGATATTCCTGAGGTTTGTTTCACTTCGTCTCTATTTAATTTGGCGAAATAATGTTTCCAAATGTCAGGCTGTGCGGCGGAAGGCTAAAAATAAAAGATGTCATAGCAACAATGCAGCCATTGGCTGAGAACGCAGCGCAGCGTCCACTCAGCAGTGGGCGTGGTGACGTAGGTTCAGCGCGTACCAAGGTGCATGATGGGAACTGGAGTTTCGAACGATGCAATGAGTTTTAAATTAGAAGATTTATGAAATGAAAAGCAGATTTTAAGCCCCAAACACAAATAATTAGAGGCAGAAGAAAACTATCTTGTAATGTTTGGTCAGAGCTCTTTACTGGCTTTTGGAATATTTTCTCATCAGAAATTAAATCGGATATTAAGAATTGAAATTTGAAGTAGGCCTACTTTAATGACGTGGATTTTTACTTAAAAAGTTACTTAAAATGTTCTCTTTCACATTTTCTTCTGCAAAGAGGGAGTGAGTGAGAACATCAGAGGTCATAGTTTAACAACATTCCTTTAACGTATATCAACTGGTCGTACAAATGATATTAAACCCTAGCAGTCTCATAATTCTCACTATTATTATTAGTCCAAATGTTCACATGCATGCTTGCTACTCCTTTTATGGAGTGCTGCACTGAACCACTGAACCATATATATATGTGTGTGCGTGTATATATATATTAATGCTAAACAATCTCAGCAGTGCCTTCTAACCATGCATAACATGCTGGATGAACTGCAGATCTTTGAGGAGATTGTTCGAGGAACAGTAGACAGCAGATCCACTCTCTGCTTCATTAGTCAAAAGACGAGCCTATGGATGACATTTAGTACAATGCTTTTTAAACGACAGTCACACTGTCTTAACAAGTCTTCATCAGTGCTGCATGTGAAGCTCTTCTAAATGAGTTTCTGACAGACTGATGTCTAAGATATTAAGATGAAATCTCAAACTCGCTGTAGAGCTAAAAGCATCACCAACAAAACATTAGAGACATAAAAATTAAGTGCTTTTAAGATGATTCATATATCTTTTGTTGGATGTCTCAGGTGTTATATTAAAATTTTTAGAAATAGTTTTAAATTAAAATGTAGATGGACATATTTTGTATAACTATTTTTCAAACAGAGAAATAAACACTGGATTTGAACATGCGATGCGTAAAATATTAATATTATAGCTATGCAAATATTAATATAACAGTTTTGCAAGTGTTATTTTCCTTTTTATTATCTCACAGACCTCGATAGACACAAAACAAAATTATAATTATGCATAATTGATGAATTATCAGTAAAAAGACAGTTTCACATTATAAAACACTTGAGTTCACAACAAAATATACATTTTGTGCATATAAACAGAAAATATATATTTAGTTTGTTGATATTAGTTTATATGTTTTGCAAGTGTTTTATTAAAAGCATAAAGACAAAAGCCAACAATAAAAAGGTTATATAAAATACATAATACATATAATTCTGAAATTAACTAAAGTGTATTATACTTTAGTATTTACTATGTATTACACTATAAAATAATCTTACGAGCAATTTAGTTTTTAAGTCTTAAAATAACATATTTTGGAATAAATAAATAAATGAAGGAAGATATGCTTTTATTTTGCAGGTTTCTGTTTATCTATGCGGTCACGTGACGTCAGTGCCGTAAAGCGCCAGCCGCTGTCGTGAATCGGCGCATGTGTGGCTGTTGTCATGCTGTGCGCCCAAATCATGAAATATTTTGTTATTAATAGTGTAAATATATAAACCGGAGCTGCTGGATACTGTCTGCCCGCACAGAACCACAGGCTGCTGAAGCTGCCGGAGGACTGAGAAGTAATGACAAAGCTGCAGAACATCAAATTTAAGAGTGACAGATTCATAAAGCAGTAACTAATAGAAGTTCATAGTTAACGCTACTCATAGCAAACAAGCTCAGTCTGAAAGATCTCGTAGTCTGGTTTCCGCGGGTTTAGAGCGTTTAGAGTTCTGGTCTGGTCTGGTCTGGTCTAGTCTGGTCTGGTCTGGTCTGGTTCTGGTCTGGTCCAGGATGTTTGTACTGGTGGAGATGGTGGACACGGTCCGGATCCCTCCGTGGAGTTTCCACCGACAGCTGAACGAGGCGATCGCCGAGGAGCTCAACAAGAAACTCGCCAACAAGGTGAGCTGAGTCATGCATATAAGAGTTATCAATACATACATCCTCAAAATATTCTTCTGCTCAACAGGGATGCATTTATTTCACAAAAACAGTAATACTGTGGAGTAGTAGTATTATGAGTTAAAATATTATGTGACCCTGGCGCACAAAACCAGTCTCTGTATGGGCCAAAATTATCAATTTTTATTTTATACCAAAAATCATTAGGATATTAATTAAAGATAATGTCCCATGAAGATATTTAGTAAATTTCCTACTGTAAATATATCAAAACTTCATTTTTGATTATTAATATGCATTGCTAATGACTTAATTTGAACAACTTTAAAGGAGATTTTCTCAATATTTAGATTTTTTTCCAGATTTTCAAATATGCATCTCAGACAAATATTGTCCGATCCTAACAAACCATACATTAATGGAAAGCTGATTTATTCAGTATGTATAAATCTCAATTTCGCAAAATTGACCCTTATGACTGGTTTTGTGGTCCAGGGTCACCTATAGTTTTCGAGTGCTTGTGTGGTCTGAACTCCTCCGCCCGTCTGCAGGTGGTGTATAACGTGGGTTTGTGTATCTGCCTGTATGACATCACTAAACTGGAGGACTCCTACATCTTTCCCGGAGACGGAGCGGCTCACACTAAAGGTGACTGTTCCTCAATGCATTCACACAGAGACCCTCTGTGTCCAGCACCTCCTCATTCTCTCTCTCTCCTCCTGCAGTGCACTTTCGATATGTGGTTTTCCACCCGTTCCTGGATGAGATTCTGCTGGGAAAGATTAAAGGCTGCAGCGCTGAAGGTGTTCATGGTAAGAGGGGATGAAAACTCTTAGGGTTCTAATGACTGCTGGCATCATTATCGTTAACTAAAAATAAAACAAACCTTAAATTTTTTTTAAAAATCTTTAGTTCCTCGCTCAAAAATAAGTATTTATGTCAGTGAACATATCAGTGCCGTCTGAATGAAAAGTCCTTGTGTCATTGTCACAAACCTGCTTAGTCTTGTTGTCAGTATAACAGTGCTCTCTGTTAGTATTACCTGATGTAAACTATGACAACAGTTTGGATGACAGTTACTGTACTGATATGCAGAAGGCTGCACTTCTTAGGTATGCCATATATCCATTTAATAAGTATAAATTTACACGTTACTGTATGTGGGATATTGATTGAAAGAGACTGTTTCGAAATGTTTGAATTATTGAGGATATGGTCGATCTCCCAATATTTAGCTGCACCCTTCAGCCATTGTAAGGCCATGATTGACAACATGATCCACAATAGTGGCCCTTATTTAATCTGATATGGCCTATCTATGTCCTTGGCCTCTTCTGCCTCTTCCTCGGTACCCTTCCTCCATGCATCCTTACTCTTCTTCTACTCGGCTGTTCATCCATTGTCAGAATTTGTAACTCTTGTGTTATCCTCTGTCTATATGCTTTAGAACACAATGAGCACATTTACATGCAGATCATTATGGTTCATATTCATTGTCAAGCCTTTATTCTAGTCGATTAAGAGCATTAGAACCTTGTTTACAGAATGATGGCTTGATTAGAATATGGAAGGTAATTGGAAAAGGAAAATGACAAAGTCTGCATGTGAACCGTCGTTATGAGGTGAATAATGAGTTCATGTTTTTGATTCCACAGTGAGCCTCGGATTCTTCGATGACATCATAATCCCGCCAGAGTCGCTACAGCAACCGGTTAAATTGTATCCTGAATCATGGCTTCTACTATCACATTAACATGACACTGTTAATTAGCTACCAGTGTATTTGTAGCATCATGTACCCAGCATGCTCTGTTCCTTCACGGTTGGCATAGCGACGAGGCGGAGCAGGTGTGGGTGTGGGAGTACGAGACGGACGAGGGCGCTCACGACCTCTACATGGACCAGGGCGAGGAGATCCGCTTCCGGGTGGTGGACGAGATCTTCATCGACACGTCGCCCACGGGTCCCAGCGCAGAGAAGGAAGGGCCGGGCACGGGCACAGCCGCAGCCACAGCGCCACCTGCAGGAGCGGAGGACAGCGCGCAGCAGAAAGAGGCTCCATACACACTCATAGTGAGAATATTAGACTTTAAAGTGCCCCTATTATGGATTTTTGAAAATTACCTTTCATGCAGTGTGTAACACAGCTCTAAGTGAATGAAAACAACCTGCAAAGTTTTAAATCTGAACGTGCACCGTGTAAAAAGTTATAGGGCCCTATTTTAACGATCAAAGGCGCACTTATAGTGTATCCGAACCCACTTTGGCTAGTTTCAAGGTGGGAAAAATGGTCAGCGCCCTTGGCGCATGGTCCAAAATAGTTGTCCCTATTCTCTTAATGAGTAATGGGTGTGTTTTGGGCATAAGGTACAATAAACCAATCAAGAGTCTCATCTCCCATTCCCTTTAAGAGCCAGTTGCGCTTGTGCCATGACGGATTCGCTATTTACACGGAGGAACTTGCAAGAGCAAAGACTGAACGCGTCTCCAGAGAGGAAACGGAGCAAAGAGCTTACGCGCGTTGTGGATCCACCTGTAGGCGCATATTACTAACGCGCTCTTTAAATAACAAAACAAAATACTGCGCCATTGACTTTAGACCAGGTTTTAGTTGGTCAATGGCCCAAGCCGTTTCATGTTGATGTCAACTTGAAACATTAGCATATTGCCCGCCCTTGTTGGTCTTCTCCTGTTGGTCTGAATGAAAATGCAAATTCATTCTTTGTCACTAGGTGGCGGTAAAATAGAGGTGTCCCTGGTGGTAACGCTGTACACAAAGCAGCACTGCGCTCACAAACACTGCTTTATCAGGCATTACATGCATGATGAAATGAAAATGAGACCAATCGGACCAATCACCGCAGATTAGCGCCACATAACCCAAAATAGGGGCATTTTAAATAAAGCTACAATGAATATATAACCCGTTCCAACCACCATTTGTCTTTGTAATATCCTACACCGTAATACCACAAACCTCTCTTGTTTTCTTTTGCAGGGATCTGTAAGTGAACCAGGTCTGGGTCTTCTGTCCTGGTGGAACAGTTAACAGTCTCATCTGTGTTATGAACTGTAATGAAAAGACTCGTTTACACAATAAACTGAACATCTGTGGACCAATCAGTGAGCAGCTGGTGCCGACCAATAGGAGACGCTTGATAAACGAGCCATTTATAATGATTTAAATGGGATTTTTGTGTTGTATTGCTGTGTCCTACGGAGTTTACTTTATAGATAAATTCTATAAAAATGTTTAGCGTTTAATCTTTTTCTGACACCGAATGGAATATTTTTGCGTGATCATGTATATATAGTTTTTGGATTTTTTTTTCTCCTGCTTTTTACAACATTAAAAATGGAGTAAATGAAAAATGTTATAATCTATTTAGTTTACTTTGTATTTAAATGATATACAGTATATTATTATTGCTCTATTGTAGGTTATTGACTTTTGGACTTTCCCTCCATCATAAGTTTGGAAATAAAAACAATAATAGTAAACAAATAAGGAAACTTGCTTTGCACCTGAACATCCAAATAATATGGTACTAATATGTATAAATGTGTCATGTTTTATAACAGAAATGCTGTCCCCACATTATGATAAGCATCATAAATATCTATCTTAGCTTCCACTAAGGCTGTATGTGTTGTCAGCTGACTGTAGTTGTTTATATAATCTGATATGGCACGAGACAGTGTAGTGATGATGGGAGTGACTCATGTGAACGGCTTCAGTGCGTCATCTTCGGGATTCGGTGATGCATGCACAAACGCGTCGGTTCTCCCGGTAAAAGCGTGCTAACGGGGATCACACACGAGCTTCTCTCTGTATATCTCATCTTACAGGACGGGACGCGAGCATCTGGCCACTCCTGACAGCGGCTGTAAGTTTCTGCGTGGGCTCCATGTGTTTGGGCGTTTTTCTTTATTTTGTCTGTATTTATTCCCGTACTGTTGGTACTATAAATAAGCGTATATAACAGCTGAATTAAAATGATTAAAGCTAGTGCTTGTTTTTATTAGGCGTGATCCCATCCCATCGCCCTCCTTTGGTTGTTTTTGAAAACTTAGCGCCCTTCCTAGACAGCAGTTATTAGGGTTGTTTGTGCGCATAGAAGTGCTGTAGTAAGTCATCAGAGGATCTCGAGGCACAGTCCCTGCTTGTCCTCCGTCAAGAACATTCTGGAAGCGGAAGATGAAAGGAACATCTGACGTTCACGAGTTTGGCGCCAGCTCTAGTCATTTTGACGCGTTTTTTATTTATTTTTTATGAGTCAAAATCATCGCGTCAAATTGTAAACACTTTTTCTGTCTTGTTCTTGTAAGTCAGTGCGAATTTGGTTCGCGCACACTGAATGCAGATCATATCGTATATGAGGGATTTCATTACATAAGCGGCGATGCTGAAATCATTGCATAATAATTAATATTATTGCCATTAATGGCAGAAACAGCAGCGGCTCTGACGTCACGAGGCCAGATCACTTGCGCGCGACCCCTAATCTAGACATAATTATACATTCTGACACCTGATGTAGCCTGCTGTTAGGTCTGATCTTGTTCAGAATCAAAGATATTTTCTTTGCAATTTCAATCCAACTTTATAAAATCAAAGTAGAGATGAAAAAAAAAAAAAACAGCTGATATTTAATTTCGGTTTGTTTGTGGCTGGAAATATAAGGTCAACCATATAGAAATGTAAGCACTGCATTGTGTGATGAAATATATCGTAGGCACAGCTGCAAAAACAAAAAAGGATAAATAAATAAAATAATAATGAATAAAAATAGAAACCACCACAGGAATTATGTTGGTTACCACTACAAATACCATCACAAACCAACTTGTAGGCAATTAAACCCATTAAAAATGTTTTTTCTGTAGTGTGTTTAGGGACATATTCCATTAGGATTTATTGGTTTTAACAAGCCCCCAATAGAAGTCGACCAATTACCAGTAGAGACCCTCAGGGTCCATTACAGTTTCCATTAAAACCAATACAAGTCCCATTATAACCAGGAAAACCATTACTAATTCTGATGGTGTCTATTGGGTTTTTGTTGTTGTTGTTTTCCCAGCAGGGTACTGCGCACAGGACAATAGGCTACAAATAGTAGGTTTGCGCGCTATTCTTTAATGAAATATACATCTGACGGTCAGTGGGCCTACAGTTCAGTAGAGAGTACAGTTCAGTCTGATCCCAGAACGGCTCCTTGTGTTCTTTAAGGCCTCTTTGAAGACAATGTAGGCTTTTGTGCACGAGGAACCGGGCACGCAGCACTCGCGCCCCGGGCGCAAACCGTCTTGAATGTAAACTCTCACACAGACACACACACACACACACACACACACACACACACACACACACACACACACAGAGACTTTGTGTGCACAGAATAAATGTCAGTGCAGAAGCTGTTTTACTGCACGTCGCTCCTCACAGAACAATCTGTGCCAGCAAAGTGCGCGCACGGAGCATCTGTCAACACTGCACAATGTGCGTCAGAGAGAGAAGCCGCAGCTAAATAACGCGTTGGATGTGGTAGTGTTTCTCTCACAGGTCGTCTTCTGCAAGCATCCGGAGTTCAGAGAGCAAACCTCCGCATCTAACGCCGTGCCCGTCACCATGGCGGAACCGGAGCTGTCGCCCGCGGCGGACCCGTCTCTGCGGTCTCCGCGCTCCGCGCCGCTGTCGCTGTCATTCCCGTTCCTGCGAGAAGGCAGCCGCGTTTGGGAACGCGCCGCGCTGCAGCCCGGGGAGTTACCAAGTCCTCTACCCACCAAACGCACGCGCACGTACTCGGCGTAAGTAAGTTCTGAGAACCTTCTAGGAACGTAAATAGAACGTTCTCTTTAGGTTCCCTGGAACGTTCCACTAACTTTCCTGGCTGACCAACAGCGAACGTTCTGGGAACCAAAAATTGTTAGCTGGGAGAAAGGGAATTTCGCAATGGGTTCACTATTGACAGATTTCTACGAAATGTCGCTATTGTGACTGCACATGTACAGTTACAGTCATGCATTTCATACTTTCAGAAGTAAGTAAGCCTATGTTCCCTGGGGATCGAATCCACGACCTTGGTGTTGCAAGCACCACACCCTCAGGTTGATTTCCAGCTAACAAATAGGCTATATGTTTGAGAACCTTTTGCTAACGTTCTCATGAAGTTATAAACATGTTATTTCTGAATGTTCTCAGAACATTTAAAGGTTTAAACAATGTTTTTCCCCCTTACTATGTGAATGTTAGATTAAACATTACCCTGCTAAAAAAACAATAGAAACCATCACAGAAATTCCAATGGTTTCCATTATAAACTATTAGATTTTTCCAGTAACGCCATTACAAAATTCCTTTTTGTAGTGTGTTTTGGGTATTTTTCCAACAGGATTTAACATCCATCACATACCAGTAGACACCATTATAGCTTCCATTAAAACCAACATTAAATCCATTACATTTTCTATTGTTTTTTTCAGCAGGAAAAAACATAACTGTTCGTAACTGAGAGAGCCTTGCCAATTCCTCTTTAGCAGGATTTACAGACAGACGCTAGCTATTTTGAACAGATGAGCGTTCAGCACAAGTGCATCTGTGTAAATCTTGTCTCTGTATGTCTGCAGAACTGTTCGAGCTAACGCGGGTCCCGTCTTTAAGGGCGTGTGTAAAACCTTCTCTCGGGCGAAGGGCCACGGCTACATCAGACCCGCTCACGGTGGAGAGGACATCTTCGTACACATCTCCGAGTGAGTCAGAGTTCAGACTGAAGCCATCAGATGCTGGGATTGTGTCATCAGAATCAGGTTCACGTCACACCTCAAAACCAAGAGGAAAAATACATAATATAACAACAACCCTGCAAAAATTATTTTCAAAATCGTAGGCACAACAAACATTATTGGAGTATGAAGAAAAACTCTATTTTAGTGTTTCTGAATTCCCCTTTTAATTTGTGAAATTTGTGAAATTCACTGATCTAACAATACTTTGAATATATTATCATTTTAGTAATAGTAGCATGAAGTATAACAAGAACAATAATTCATAAAATATAACAAAATAATTATCATTTAAAAAATAAAACAATAATAATGATTTGATAAAGTATAGTAATAATAATAAAAATAATAACAAAGCTAAAAAAAAACGATATTTATTTTAAATATAATAATTGTATAAAATATAACAAAAGAATAGTTATTAATAACTATAACAACAGTAATAATAATAATTAAATTTAATTATTTTCTGTGGTTTTAGAAAAAAATGCTGGTTTTGTTAAATCTGTTGAAATAAAAAATAAAACTTTGTATGGCACATTTATGTCTTTGTTCTCTTTTTAATACAAATGATACATTTAATCAAGAAAACAAAATTTTCTACACACCTAGCCTGATATTTATTTGAGATTTGTTTGTTGGCTGATGAAGAATGACTGTAAAATGTTGTCAGATGCAGTAGCTTCATATCTCAAATCTCACAGTGTTTTAGAGGTTTTCCTGCTGTCATGTGTTCGTGTAAATCACTCGTCCGTCTCTCTCTGGCAGTATCGAAGGAGAGTATGTTCCTGTGGAGGGAGACGAGGTCACATACAAGGTCTGTCCGGTGCCGCCCAAGAACGTGAAGGTCCAGGCTGTGGAGGTGATCATTACGCACCTCAAACCAGGAACCAAACACGAGACCTGGTCAGGCCAGATCATCAGCTCCTAGGATCCAGTCGGAGCAGGACTGTGGGGAGGGAGGAGGGTGGGTTTTCCCAGAAGAGAGCGCAAAGCATCATGGGAAGGCTTTTGAAAGTCGAAGGGTGCAGAGAATGTTGAGTTCAGCTGCGTTACGCGAACATTAGACTCTACGCAAGTATTTATTTCACACGTCCATGTGGTTTGGAAAGTCTCAGAATACACATCGCATTTGCAAACAGCATTACAGAGGTTTGTGTAGAGCTTGTAAATGAGTCGTCTGTAAGTGTGAGAAACTGTGAAATGATGGTTGAACATCCACAAACTGGACTGTGAACGGATCAAAGGCATCGATTCGGAGGCACGCGCTATACTTGTGGCTGTTTATATTTATTTATGCATTAATTTTAATGTTAAATTGATGGTAATAGGGTGGATCTCCCAAAAACCTGTCCAGAACATATCATATTCACAGTTATATTCACCCCAAAATCAAAAGGGAAAAATTAAGCAATTATGTCCTGCATAAAGATTGTCAGGACAATTAAACACAATTGTGCAAAACACTCAAATATCATACTTGTATTAGTTGTACTGACTTTATGAGGTCATTTATTCATGCATTTTACAGATTTTAATTTTTATATCGTTACTGAGAATAAAATCAATGTCTAAAAATGTTGGTAAACAACAGTAAAACATTCAATGTTTTATTTAACGCAATGAGAATTTTAGGGTAGGTGCTTTATTCTCATAAAAGTCACAATGCAAAAACAAATCATAATCGTCCTAAAGTTAACCTCAATTTTCATTATGCAAAATATGTTTCATTTGATTTCAGGGTGAAGTACGAATCAGACGTGATCTTGGCAGGTTTGGAGGGTTTCGTCCATTAAGCTCCGTTATATATGCTGGAACTGAAGTATCGTGGACTAATATTGCACTTGAACCCCAAATATAAACGGCCAAACTGACTTCATCTCCCAGGAATCTTTCTCGGGAGCTTTTCAGGGTAAAACGAGCAGCATTGTGTAGACAGCTGAAGAATAACAGTCGGCTAGCAAAACCATTTAAACAGCAGAAGCGGCTTTAAGGATCTTGTGTTGTTTTTACTGTATGTGACGTTCGTTATGTGATCAGAGATCCAGTCACGTGAAGATCACATGATCTGTAGTGATTTGTCTAGTGATTTGATCGTCAGATTTCTACGCTTCTGAATCCTCGTTTGGGTTTTAACCCATGTCTGCTTTTAAACGTCATTTTTGTTTTCAGCACTTTTTAGAGCTCAGAACACTGTGGTCTACATCATTATCATGTGGACTAATAAAATTAATTTACACATTTGTAAGCTATCTTACTGCAAAGCACGTTATTAATCATAAAATGTTTGCATTAGTTTTACAATACCTGCACATACACAAAATACACCTTAAGCATCC
Source organism: Barbus barbus (assembly GCF_936440315.1). Classification (NCBI taxonomy): domain Eukaryota; kingdom Metazoa; phylum Chordata; class Actinopteri; order Cypriniformes; family Cyprinidae; genus Barbus; species Barbus barbus. The sequence continues at coordinate 43,038,296 of NC_136731.1, forward strand.
ATAAACAGATCAGACTCTATAACAGTTTATGAAAAAAACTATTGTATTTAAAATAAACAGACATTTGCATTTTACATTGATTTTTTTTTTCTTTCAGACTCTGAACCACAAAAATAACATAACATGAGTGGTGATAAAACTAAAAATACAGATGGAGATACTCAATAAATGACTGTTTAATAGAATTAAGGTCACACTTCTTTAATCCAGCACTGTTTACATCATTAGTGTAATTTTTGATATGAATCAATTCAAGTTAAAGTGCATATGCCATCAGATATGAAGCAACATTCATAGCATGAGATCAGTAATGGATTGTGAATTAGAAATACTCGTCTGGTTAAACAGAAAAAAAAACATGTCTTACAATGCCCTGGAAATCTATGGGATCAGCACCATGTTTTCAGGGATCAACGGGAGCGTTTCAGCAACGACACAGACTCTGTCTGGAATGTAAATATCACATCTAAACCGATTCTTTATCTTGTTAAAAGAGAGCAACTATTAATTAACTTCGTGTCAAATCTGATGAGATTGCATCGTTTCAATCGCATATCCTCGCACTACACAAACACATAGCTCCAGACCATGCATTAAATATGCACAGTTGTCATAATCTTGTAAATATCTCCAGTCCGAGAGCACAGGAGGTGGGTAAACAATCCACATTCAACTAAGCATAAACATCTCAAATCAACTGCGACAGTAAATAAGATCAGAAGAGCATCACAAAACTTGAACTTAACAGACCTATAGTCATGTTGCGATTGGTCAGAAACGGGTCACGTTCACACTGCGGATCCTATGTCACGCCTCGATTGGGTCCATTTACACAAGTGACAAACAAATTAGCTCCTGAACACTTAATGCAGTGCCAGCAGCATTTGTATTAAATCTGAAAAAGTATTACAGCACTGAAATGCTTAACTGTTTTGGACACCGACGGCTCATCTGATCCAGATAGCACACATATGTCTGAAAGATGTCTGTTTAAGATCTGTTTAAGATCGCTTGATCTTACAAACATCTGACAGACGTCTTTCAGAAGTCAGTTTTACATATATTCTAAACCATAAACATCTTAAAGACATCTAATAGACGTCTGATAGGAAACGTCCTATAGACGTATTGTAGATGAGCAAACACCCTAAAAATACGTCTTGCAGATGTAAATGCAGACGTCAATTAGTCATCTCCATGACGTACGTGTGCTTCAGGGGAGATGCTAGAAAACTAAAGAAACAAATGCATTTCTTCAGTATTTCACCAAACAGGGCCTTAACCGATAGGCTATTAAGAATCAGATATGGCCAAATTTGTCTCTTAGTTTCTGATATTCTTGATGCTGCTCAGCTGCACTCTATTGCTCCGTTTATGACAAGTTTCATTATTATCATTTTTTTCCTATAAAGGCACTCAGTGTAAAATGATTGAGATGACCAATCAAATAAAAGAAGTCAGTGTTTACCGTTCAAAGAAGATCCGACAACTGTTATACGACAGAAATGCTAAATGTCCGACAGGAATATCCAGCTATACTCAACCTTTGAGTAGTTTTGGACTGTAAAGATATCATTGTGGCTATGTGATTCCTGTAATGCTTGTAATTGTCAATGTGGCGAGACAAGAAACATGAAAGGAGCAGTTTTCGGCATATTAAGAGTGGATGTGCAAATACTTTAAAGTAAAACAGTTAAAATGCATTATTTTACCATAAATTGTAAAAACTATTGAATGTAATTATTCAGTTCATTTAACTAAATTAGCACCCTTATGTGATGGAGCACACTAGGTAAACAAACACAAACGCCTCTTACTAATAACTGATAGCTAATGCTACTTTGGTTTAAAAAGTTAAAATGGTTGGCTTCCATGTTTTAAGTTCACAGCTTTGAGATGTCAAACACTGCACTGTGTCGACCATCATTATTTCTGGAGTGTGTCCTGTGCATCATTCAGAGGATTCATTGTATTTTACAAACAGGTGTCACTCCGGAAATGTTGCAGTGTGAACGTGGCCACAGCAAACAGCTTTTATTATAAAAAGAGGGGACATCTTTAGATTTAAAATTAACATTTGAAACTATTTGAATAAAAAAAAAACTATGACTACACTGATGAGGCTCCATCAGTGATAATTACATACAGTCCCTTTAGTCTGCGGATCAGCAGTGGTTTGGGTTTGCCTTCATGTCAGCTGGTTCTCAGGCTCGGTGCAGCAGACTGCATTACCCACAGTGACCAGCAGCGGGCGCAGTAGCTCTGCACACAGGCAGTCTGGTGTACGTGCGGGTGCACGCAGACGCTTTCACGCCTCATTGGGAGGAGCCTTGAAGAATATCTCTCTGCAGAGCCTGGCCGTGTCTTCAGGGGAGCGGACGGTGAAGCCAATGGTACGGGGGTCTTCGAAGATCTCATAGTCATTTCCACCCTAAACCGTGAACAAATATTAAAAATAAACAAACAAACACACATTAATATATATATATATATATATATATATATCCATTCAATCACGTACCAATGAAGTTTCATTGCCGAAAAAGTAGATGGCATCCAGTTCTTCCTTCTCCAGGACGTCCAGACAGAGCCGTTTGTCCCAGCCCTCTGGGAAGATGTCGAAACTAATCAAACCCCCTGCAGACAATGACAAAACCAACAATTAAGAGGAAATTTAAGAAAAGATAGTCTGATTCATTTAACTTTGGCATAACCTTAAGCATCAAAAGTTTATCTAGGATGCCTGCAGTGTTTTTCCAAGTTAAAGGTTTGGAGATGATGTTCAGTAAAGGTGTGGTGAAAGATTTTAGCTGTTTGAAACTTCTACCTGCTCTCATCCCAAAAATCAGAACAAAACCCCGCCGTCCTAACACATGCCAGCAAACCTGAACATGTAATTGAATAACAGGTACACAGTGCTTTTGACTGGCTAAATAAATCAGGCTGCTTCTCTGACACTGTGAAGCCCTGTAAAGCCTAATATATGAGACAAAAAAAACATTTTCGAAACTTTAGACGAAAAAAAGATGTTATGTTTTTGTTAAATATCATATTTGATCCATAAACCTTTTATGGCTCATATAGTATAATATATAGTGAGAATATAGAGGAAAGAAACAGGGCCCGACATGAGCAAAATCATGCAGATGCTGATATTTATATGGCAAAAAATAAGATGAAATTCTGATGTCTATCTGGACCACGAAGTATTTTGACATAGTGAAATAAATAAATGCCAAACGATTTTCTAACAAAATCAAATTTATGTCAAGCACACATCAAGGTCAGCTCAGTAGCGTTTGAATCCTACGATGCCAAGGGTTGCTATTAACTGTTGCATTCATGCGTGTAATGAAGAGAGCAGAGAGATGAAACGTTCAGTGAGTGAAAAGCAATGGCATTCTCAAAAATTACAAAAGTTGACGAGTCCTTAAAAAGTCTTAAATTTAATTGCATCAAGACCATAGAAAGTCTTACATGGTATAAGAAAGTCTTAATTATGATTTAAGGAGGTCTTAAATTTGGGGACGGTAAGACATGAATTGTGATACGGTTAATGTGACGATTAAATTTCACAAGGCTGCGATTTCATTGAATATGAGCGCTGCACGTTTCAAAGTCCTCCACCTGCTGGCAGAGAATGAATTAACGTTTTTAATAAGCCCGTCTGCTGTTTTTATTCAGACCAATGTTAAAATTAACCCATGTTTTTATGCAGCAAACATGCAGAGTTTTAAATGTGAACTAGTGGATCGACCAGAAGATAATGCATTGTAAAAATGGAAACAAGACAGTAATATATGTTAATTAATATAATAAATGATTGATAATAATTGTTTAATAATAATAATACCTTTCCTTCCATTTTTCTTAAAAACATGTTTCAAAAGCTAAAATGTGAAGTTAATCATTTGATAAAACTTTGTTTTTGTGAAAGCCTGTATCTAAAACATGCTTTTTACAGTCACTTTAATTTAATTTGTGCAGGTCTTAAATCTTAAATATGAGCTTAAATATCCTGCAGATACCCTGGTCTGGCAAATACTGTTTTTAGGTAGGCCTATATAATTGTCCGGACCGCAGCTGGTGAGGAGGGTTCATTACTGGACCCAAAGCAGTTTTAATTGAAGACCCCTGGTATAGCAAATACTTACATAAAATTATATAAATATACCTTTTCAGTTTCAACTCCCAATAACTCAATGTAGTAAGGTGATGTTTAAATGCGTAGTTGTAATAATAACTTAAAATGCAATGTAATACAGTGATGATTGAGAGATGAACAAATAAACGATAATCAAGGAAAGTTAAGTTGCTTTAGTCCAGTAAGTGTTCATCTGGAAATATTACTAACAATATCTTACTATCAATAAGTTATTCTTATATCTGGCTTATAAAAATCAGTAAAGATTTCTCAGAAAAAAGAACCAAAAGCTGAAGGTGGACATTGTACAATTACACTAAAAGACCCTTTACTTGCTAAAAAAGTCAAAACTATCAATCAGATGACAGAAGGCATGTAGTAGATAATGTGCGACAGGTTTTTCAGCAAAGTTTTGATTTTGAGGCCTTGGAAATGTGTGTACAGGAGGTTTTATAGGGTCTATTTAGTGTGTTCCTCCAAAATGAACCCTTCCAGCGGTTTTAAAGCTGCGGCTCAGCAGCGAAACAGAGAGTTTAACGAGTTTACGAGCCCTGAGGCTCATTCTCATGGTAATGGCCCTTTTTGTGTGTGAGATGGTCTGTCTTCGGAGACGTGTACTGCGTGATTGCTTGTCCCCAGAGAGATTGAGAAACTCTGCAGGACCGAAATCAGTCGTTAAAAATTAATTATTGTCCAACACACCCTCAACTCACACAGACACTCATTAGTGTCCCTCCACTGAACTGCAGAAACATTCCAGCACTGACTCAACAGTTGCTTGAGCAACCTCACACCCCTGGCCCATCCCCCTCTGACTGTACGTCAAAAAGAAGAAGAAAAACACAAAGCCAGTGTTTGTGAAGCTGAGAGGCAAAACTGCTGAGAATGGAGTCCAGACATCAAAGCTAATGCATGACCGTGTGTGTGTGTGCATGGCAAATGCAAACAGGTTACTGAGTAAACACTCGTTTTCTCTCACAGGTGATTGGTCTGTCAACACATGAGTGCATCCGTTAGCACTCGCTTATCACCTTTAACACAGATAGCATGTGTGTGTGTGTCTTATGTGCTGTGCAGGTACAAACAGCTCTGTTTCAGCACGGATCATTTGCTTCAGATCATCAGAGAGCTGGTGATGTCATTTCCTGCTCACCTCTGGTGAACCGCAGGCCTTTTCCAGCAAACTCCTTCTGCAGAGCCGCCACAAACTTCTCTCGTATCTTCTCTCTCTGCGGGACAGGAGATTTTGGATTGAAGTTTTGGGTTGTTTTTAATGTGCGTTTAGGTTCATTAGTGCTTTAATTGAAATCAGTCAATTCATATGGACCTGTTCACACAGGAACACAGATCGTGCAATGACAACGGTACAACTTGCTTTACGTTGGATGTAAATAGACCTTTCATTGGCAATTTGCTTGATTTTCTGTTTGATATATTTTGATGTCTTGATATAAACAGACCCTTTAAAGGAACACTCCAATTTTTTTGGAAATAGGCTCATTTTACAACTCCCCTAGAGATAAACAGCTGAGCTTTACCGTTTTTGAATCCATTCAGCCGATCTCCGGGTCTGAAAAGTTGCGATTTTCTAGGCCGATATGGCTAGGAACTACACGCTCATTCTCATTACGCCGGATCGAGAGTATAGTTCCTAGCCGTATCGGCCTAGAAAATCGCAACTTTTCATTTTCCATCGGTCTTAGTACACGATGTAACTACAGAAGAGTCAAGCTTTAAATCTTTGGTCATTTTTGAGCGAGATGCAAACGGTCTAATCCGATTCAATGATCTATGCTAAGCTAAGCTAAAAGTGCTACCGCTAGACCCGGAGATCGGCTGAATGGATTCAAAAACGGTAAAACTCAACTGTTTAACTCTAGGGGAGTTGTAAAAATAGCTTATTTCCAAAAAAGGTGGAGTGTTCCTTTAATGAAACCCGTTTTGGGTTTTGCGTGAACAAATCCTCAACTTTTAGCCAATGGACCCTTTTCATTTAACAGTCATCAGCATCGTAAATCCTTGATTCATGTACATTCCTGTACATTTATAACACTATACCATGCATTATATCTCCTTTCTGGCAAATTATAAAAATACTAGTTAACGCTAATGCGAGGGTGTTTCTAATGTAGCGTCTATGGGAGGGATGGTAAATTTGACATCATTCTCTCTTCTGACTGCCGATATCAGTCTCTCTCAATTTTTTTTTTCCTTTGATTGAAAGTCGTGAAAACACTATCGTGGAGTTTTTCTTTTGCTATTTAAGCAAATGGGAATGCAAAAAATATATTTGCGGTACTCTCCCATTCACTGCTCTTCAAGTTAACCCAACTATGGTGACTTCCGCTGCTGAGAAACCTGGAAATGTGAAAAAGGTCCATTCTGGAAAAATAACAGTGAGAATACCTTGTCGATTTCAGAGAACTCGATTCGCTCTTCTAGCGTGCAGCTGCGTCCGATGGGTGAGATGTTGATCATGCCGTTACGAAACTCAATGAATGTCCCTCTGAGAGAGATAGAGAGGTTTGATTTAACTTATTAAATTTGGTTTGCTGTATTGTAATGACATTACAGGTGACCAGCTCTGGAGTGTGTATGTTGTTACCGTTTCTTGGGTAGTTTGATGAGTCCCATGTAGCTGAGACAGAAGTTGATGAGGTCCTGCAGTAACTCCTCGCCCAGATGATTCTGAATGGCCTGAGAAACAGATTGAAAAAATTACAGGCACTTTCAATGAAAGTTCTAAAAAGAATTTATAGACAATTTTGTATCAACACAGAGATTTAAAAAATGTAAGACATTTTAGAGACTTTCAATGAAAGTTCTAAAAAGAATCCCAATTCAGTAACAGCACCATTAAAGTATTTCTATTATATTTGAAGCATGTAAGACATTTGAATATTTTCAGGATCTACAGGCACACAAAATGAGTCACCTGTTTAGAGATGAGTTTGCCGTCTTTGTATTGCACGGTTCCATTTTCAGCGAAGACGTAGTCAAACTTGTGTATGACTGCAGCGATAAAAAACAAAACAACAGAATGAGACGCAATCAAAGTGCTGAATACATCTGCTCTGATGAACATCTTATCATCCTGGTGACCTTTACCTGTATTACACAACACACACATACTGATGTAAACAAGCTCATTTACACTCTGAGTGATTCACTGCTCTTTCTGATTCATTCAAGATCACACCTGTTTTATTGCTGACTGGATAACTTCATTAAATGCCAGCTGTCATTGTCACATAAACTCACATCAGATCTGGATTCTGATCTAATGCAGTTTTAAAGTGTACTGTTCTCAGTCTGACTCAATCATGATTTCTTGGTATATCTAATCAGATCTGCCACATGCTACACTGATAATCAACAGACACTGATGACACTAGAAACTGATCTAGATAAACGATACGAGAAAAGTCAAACATGGAGTTGAGACTGAAATTAACAACCACAGTTAAGACAGAATCTCAATTTTTTAATCTAGACAGCAATGAAATTAACATTTGCATTTTAATGAGTATATAAGCAACTTAAATTCCGTTTAAGCCATACATTTGTATCAGTTTCCATTGCCATACTGTCTGGGCAACAAATGCTTCTCAGATGTTTCTCACAAGAAAAAGACCCAAGTAATCTCACATGTGTCTGTTGTTTTAGAAAACATCTAAAGAATGTCTCAAACTGTGCTCAGACATTCTCAACATTAAAACTCTCCTTTCTCATCATTCACATTAATCTGAGACAAAAGGAGCAGTTTAGAGAAGCATAACTGAGAACTAAGCCCTCGGAGCTTTAATAATAAAAAGCAACCTGTGAGCAATACTTTGGTCAGCCGTGGTAGTGATGTCTACTGATGTTGATTTCATAACCGTTCATTCCAGTGGTCACAAATTAATTTCATCAATTGGGGTCTAGACTGAGGGAGTTATGGGATATCAGATGTTGTGTTAATGTTTGAGTTTACTCAGTGATCCAGTCAAACCAGTTCCTCCACATTCCACATCTGATGCAACATCCAAAACCCATTAAACACATGGTTGAAATGATCCTAAAGACTCCAGACAGTCAGCTGGCTTGAAATGGATGACAGGCCCACATAACATTCTCTAACCTTCATCTCCTTCTCCGAGCTGTTCTGCGATTTTGGAATAATCTGAACCGCCCACCACGCCGATCTTCACCTTCTTTCTCAAGGCCTGGAAAAAATCGTCCAGCTCAGGGTCGATCTTCTGCAGACACACAAACAGTATGACATCACTTCGGTGCCCCTGAAACTGATTTAGGAGTGACATCCAGCAGTTTTCAGAGTATTTTTGACCTGCATGTGCCATGTGTCCACTTCACAAGTAGACAAATAGTCTAAATACATCAGCTACAGAGCAACACTTGTCTCATAAAACATCATGCTTGCAGCTCTGTGTGTTATACTTTAGGTTTATGTTTTCAGCAGACGTTTAAAGTGCACGTTAGTCACGTTTAATGGAAGTGCGCTGGTTACGGTGTTGTGCTGAATTCTGACCCCGCCAGATTATTACCCCCTAGTATTGGTAGGTTTGGGGGTAGGTGTGGGGGAAGGTTTAGGGGTAGGTGTGGGGGAGGGGTTAGGATTAGGCAATCAGGTAGCGATTTCAACGAGGGGGGTAATAATTTGGCGCAGTGTTCGTGCGTAACGGAGACTGTTATAGTGCACTCAGGCTACAGGAAGTCATTCAGATCATCTGTGATTCATTACAGTACGATAGGAGGTAAACATGAAAAAAGAAAAACTCCAGGCGTTTAATGAGGGCGTTTGAGTATCTTGATGAGCAATGAATCCCATCAAGATTAATCAGCAAGAGCGATACTGATAATTACCGTACATCCACACTAACTGATGTATTCTAGAAATAATTAAGCGCTTTAAAGATGGAACTTTTGATTGGTTGTATATTATATATCTACGCTGTAGTGATACAAACGCTATTCTCTTGAAGTAAGAAGGGGTTTTAACACTTTATCTCTATCAAATCCTGGTGTGAATGGGCTTTTAACGGTGTGTCTTTCGTGACATGTTCTGTAAGGTTTTTACATTCAGTTCTGTTTTCTGGAGGAAAAGACACGGACAGCTGAGGACAGGATTGATTATGCAACTTCTGAGGACATTGCTACCATCTGATCTGATCGTAAATAAACACTATATGACCAGAACGGCATGTTAAGCGACAGATTTCACCTCCGGGACACAATGTTCCTCCAACAAACTGTTCTAGAAACGCATAATGTTCACTCTGTAATACTATATAAGCGCCTGATGCTAATGTTTAGGGACTAACTAACGTTTTAGAACGTTTTATTATTTTATTTAAAATTTTCAAACCATAACCTAACATTCCAAGAGCGTTCTATGGGAAGTGATGTATACGAGCAGAACGAGTGTACCATACTGCGCGCGCGCGCGCACACACACACACACACACACATCAGCGCTGCAAATAGAAACATTGTTACATGAGGATTAAGATGTCAATCTCATAAGAGCAGAGCTAGAGAACCCATATTTTATTACCCTTTAATTGTTATGCATTATCTTATCTATTACATGTCATATTATCTCATAGCTATCTCGTGGAATAATATAGAGGTTATAAACCTGGCTCTCATGTGATTTTTACCTCTCTCGGGGGTGTCAGCGTTCCGTCCACATCAAACAAGCACAACACATCTCGACCTCCGGATACACGAGACTTTATTTCCATTTCTTCTTGTCCAGCAATTAAAGTAGACATAAAATAAAATAAAAATCAATTTAGACAATTAAATATATACAAATCAGACTCTAAATGACTCAAGATGAGTTAATGCATAAGAATATAAACAGTCTGTCGTCTTTCTTGAAAGCACAAGATATTATTTACAAGGACTACAGTGTATACTGCAGGCTACATGATCACTACTGAGTGTGAATGAATCTGCATGTGGTTCTCTCTGCAGCACGATCCGCCCTGGGGAGGGGTCGGCCTCGGCCAATCAAATGCGCGGAGTCTTGTCACGTGCGTGAAGGGGGCGTTACCGCGCTGTGAGACGAGTGCATGGAATTCGGAAGCGTCACGTGGCCTAAAACAAGCAGGTCAAACTCACCAACTTCATTACACCTGAGCATAACAATAACAATAACAACATTCCGGAAAATAACTAAATAAGAAAAAAATATTTTCAATTAACTGTAATTTGGGAATGGTAATGAACGACAGTTTTGAAGAGTTCAGATGCAAAAGCCTCTAAATGTGCGTGTATATATATATATATATATATATATATATATATATATATATATATATATATATATAAAGCCACATCACCATATCTGTCGCAATTCTACACAATAATATATTGAAATGACCAAAATACTGTATAAAATTCAATGTAATATATATATATATATATATATATATATATATATATATATATATATATATAATAAAAAGTTTTCTTTTCCACTCTTCTTTTGAAGTTTCCATCTGATTATGGTGGCCTGCTCATATTAGATTGACCTCTTGGTGCTGTCTCTTGTTCTATGCTCAAGAACATGTAGCTCTGATTTCATCTGAAATGACTTGCTCTTCCTCCTCCTCTCAGATTGATGGATGTACCCGTGCCATCTGTGCACTTTGTACTGGCTTATATTTTGTATATCAAGAAACAATTATTAACATTTTTGAATTATTGTGTTTAAAAAGATGACAGCTGTGTTGCAGTTGTGCTTAACTTTTGCTTTCTTGTGTTTGGGGTTTTGCATCACAAGGTTATCACGGTGCAGATTGTGTGATAATGTTTAGAGTTTTGCGAAAAGAGATCTGCAAACTGCCTGTTTAAGGTTTTGCAAAAAAAAAAAAAAAAAGTGATTTATTTGACTAATAGGCTATCGAGAATCTGGCTCAGAAAATGAGGTTTATGTCTGATCTTTAAATAAAAAGTTAAAGTAAAGGTACATAGGACTTAAAAGGATGCATATAAAAAAGATTTTGGTTTCGCTTCTCTGTACACACACACACACACACATTTCTAAACATTAAAACAGTGAACCCATGAGGTTATCTGAGAGCGAGGTGTCTTGTGCTGTCAGTGTTACAGCGCCACCTGGTGACCGATGCTCGCTCTTACACAGATACACCACAAACATCACGCGCTTTCATTTTCTTCGACATTATAAAGCAATTATGTGCGATATTTTCTCTTTACTTTAAATTGAAGGATTTAGGGCTATTGAAGGAAAAGTACTGTGATGTTTACAAAAGGAAAGATTGTATTTCAGTTCTTTTTGCGAGCAAAACGAAACGTTTCCAGACGGAATGCAAAGGTTTAGCGAGCGAACGCGACGAAATAGCCCATTCCCTTCATTCTCATTTTAAATACCTAAATGAAAATGAAGTCTCACAGAACTGCCTCAGTGTCGGCTAACATCAGCACCTGACGGAGCAAATGGGTCCCTGGAGCTGAATTAGTTACCAAATCACTGGAAACGACTGAAGGCAGTTAGGCTCGACTAAACCTCATAGTGCTGCTCTTAATATGAGCTGGGTTTGAGTGATCACCATAAGAGGAAGAGAAGATTAATGTGAAGGTTACTTCTGTCTCTGACTGAACATATGTGACCCTGGACCACAAAACAATAGCCGAAAATGCATTGCATGCGTCAAAAACCATTAGGATATATGTAAATATCATGTTCCATTAGTGAATTTCCTACTGTAAACATATCAAAACTTCATTTTTGATTAGTAATATGCATTGCATGAACTTCATTTGAACGACTTTAAAGGCGATTTTTCTCAGTATTTAATTTTTTTGTACCCTCAGATTTTCAAATAGTTGTCCAAAATATTGTCCAATCATAACAAACCATACATCAATGGAAATCTGATTTATTCAACTTTTGGAAAATTGACACTTATGACTGGTTTTGTGGTCCAGGGTCACATATGATTTTTCGTGATTGAAAACAATAAGGTAACATGCATTCTAGACGAATGCAATAGTTTTAGCGTTCACTGTCTTTGGTGAATTTGGGTTAGTCGGTGCCCAAATCAACTGTCGATCACTGCTGTATTTTCTTACCTTACCTGACACTTTGGGTGTGTCCTGATTTAACACTTCTCTTATTATCTTCTCTTATTAATAAAAGCATTTTATAGCCTATGTCTTTGGCACAATACATTAAGCTGTTTGTGAGTGGAATGTTTTGTGTGAGATGAAAACTACCCGCTAAATAACAACAAAATAATTCGTTTTAGCCTACTTTTTTTTCAGTTAGGGTAACTTTTCTGTCCTCTTGTTTTGAATCAAAATTCAAAAAGGCTAAGTTTCCTGTATTTTGTTTCTCTAAAATGTGAGAAATGTCATTAGAATCACACAGAGCTGATCGAGGCCATCATCAGATTTGTATTCCATTTGTGATCAATGTTTAACCAGATCATTTGAAGAATATGCTTTTAATTTATTAATAACTTGTGATCTGGGACCAGATTTCTCACGGTCATCAGATCTCTCATCCGTCTGTAAACACTGATTCTGAGAGCAGATTTACAGACCGTAATCTGTCAGCTTTTATAGCACACTATCTATTTGCCACACATTCTGATTTACAGCCCAGAAGGACCTTTGGCCCCTCCAAGGTCCTCCAGAACACTTACGAACCCGCTCAGACCTTCGAGCACATTCTGTGAGCAGCAGAAACAGAGATTTATTGGACAAAAACCACCTGTGGATTGTTTGAAACCAGGTGGTTTGATGTTAATGGGGCATTTTCAGAGATATTTGGATTTTATTGATTGTAATTTCAGCTGATGGACCTACTTAAAGCTCATTGACGTCACCTCAGATCAAACACAAAGCTGAAACTAGAAGGATGAAGCTTTTTTTTCTCAGATCAGGCTGATTTTGTTTGTTCACTGCCGGTTGTTCATTAACACGCAGAGACACACCTGAGCGTGCATTTCCTCTTCAGGTTCCTATAAAAACACAAATGCAGAAAACTCTCGCTGCAGTCAGTGTATAATGTCTTTTCAGAGATGTCATGTGGACGGTGTTGTTGGAGGATAGCGCTGACCTTTCTGATGGAAGTTAACAGAATTTACCGGCTTCAGGAATGACTGTGGCATTAAACTGAGCAGCATCTTTTGAAGGACATTCATTGTGGACAGGATGTTGGGATCGTTCTGGTTCTGGTTCTGGTTCGGTTCTGTGCTCTGTGTCTCTGGGTTTGACGTCTTAAGCTGCAGTAACTCCTCGGTCACGTTAAACGTGGTTCTGCTGGAGGATGAAAATTCGCCCTGGAGTCTGAAGTTTGTGCAGGAAGTGGTGGAAATGGCTGTTGAAGAGGAGAACGAAAAAAACCAGGCCGAAAGTGAGTAGATTCAAAGAACGTTTAGTTCTGAAAAATAAAAAATTAGGTACATGGAGTCTTTTAATTCAGTACTAGTAAAGGTGACCCACCTCTCAAACAACTGGGAACTGGAATTAAAAGACAAAAACACTGTATTTCTGCAGGGACTTTCTGTCCTACAAAATACACTCAAACGAATCTTAAATTAGATTAACTTGAGAAAGACGACAAAGGTAATAACTAGGCTATAATGATGTATTTAAAACTATTTAGTTGCATTTATTTATTAAATAGAATAGAACACAATACATTACAATAGAAGACAGTAAGAGTTGTGACTTAAGTCCTCTTGGCAAAGAATAATAAGACAGTGGTCTTAAAAAAACAGTTAACTTTATCCCAGTTTTAGGATCAGTTAGTTAAGTGGTAAGTTTAGCTAATTTGTGTAAAAGTAAACAAACATGTTCAATGCAACAGTCAACATCATAAATGTATTCTGTAGCTGTAATGACCTCAAAGATGCTTCACCTTTTGAAATGTACATTTAAACCTGACTGTACTTTTCTAATCTTTAAATTGGATAAAATCAGCCTTGATACATGACCCACTGTCAAGGATCTGGCGCTGATGATTAAATCGCTAATATTTGTTAATAACAATTATGATCATTTGAATATTGTGCATTAGTCAAGTGACCTTTTCTCCCAACCTCAGAAGAAGTTGAGTGTCCAGTAAATAGCTAAATACAATCTGTTTAAATTCCCTGATAATAAAGGCATGACGTCATTCAGGATTAGAAGAAAACAAACACCATATGGGGTTTAGCTGCTTTTAAATAAAGCTGACTAATCAAACACGGTGTTGGTTTGCTCTTTGAAGGTCTGGACTTCCAGATCAAGGTGCAGTTCAGCGGCTTTAAGACGACGCATTACCGGCGCAGGGGCTGCGGCAGCAGTACGTGCGAGGCCGTGGAGGTCCTCAAATCGCTGCATGTGAGTTCTGCTTCATTAAAATCTGCTCAAAGGAAGTTTTGAAGGACGTTCCGGTTTATTAACCCTGTCTGTCCTCAGGCACGCTGAAACGTTATGAAGATTTAAACCCGTGCTTGTGTACAAATCTGTCTGTTAGATGTCAGTTTTACATGCATTCTAAATCATAAACATCTTAAAGACATCTAATAGATGTCTATTTGACATCGGATACAAAAGTCCTACCGAAATAGCACACGTACGTCTGCAAGATGTCTGTTAAAGATCTGGAAATCATCTGCTGTCTGCAGACATCTGGCAGACGTCTTTCAGATGTCAGTTTTACACACTTTCTAAATCATAAACATCTTAAAGACATCTAATAGATGTCTATTTGACATCGGATACAAAAGTCCTACCGAAATAGCACACGTACGTCTGCAAGATGTCTGTTAAAGATCTGGAAATCATCTGCTGTCTGCAGACATCTGGCAGACGTCTTTCAGATGTCAGTTTTACACACTTTCTAAATCATAAACATCGTAAAGACATCTAATAGACGTCTATTTGACATCTGATAGGAGACGTCCAATAGACGTATTGCAGATAAGCAAACACTCTATATCTTTCAGATATATGCGTGCTATTAGAGGCACTGATTAGTGGTTAAATGTAATGCTGTTTTCCGTTTGTTTTGTCCGTTAGAACAGCAGTGATCTCGGATGCATGATGTTGGGTCCATCCTGCACATATGCAACGTTTCAGCTGGTGGAGTAAGTTAAACTCAAACAATCAAAGACTTATTCTTAAAATGTTATCCCAATATTTCTTACAAAATGTGATCATTTTGGAAAGTACTTATTTTGAATTACTAAAGGCCTGTTTCAACCAAGCAAATAAAGTCTGTTAATTATTGTAACTCTGTAATAACGGGGTACACACCAAAACTACAATAGTAATGACAGAGTGATTTTTTTAGCTTGAATATACATAAACAGCCAGTCAGTATCCACCCGACTTGCATTACAAGTAAGAAGTTATGTAATCGGATTACATTTTTCAAGTAGCTAGTAAAGTAACACATTGATTTTTAATTTACAAGAAAATATTCAGGTTACTTTTTCAAACAAATAACGCCAGTTACTCTGTATTCCCATGTATTGACTAACAGCTCTTGTTGCCATGTTGAGAGAAATCAGGAGTAAGTGCAGAGGTGTTGTGTGCGCTGTGTGAACATGATGCTTATTGTAGTTCTAGACTAAATATGAACATGCATTTACTCATTTCATTGAACAAAAACAGATTCAGTAATCCTCAAAGTGAATAAAACAATGAAATGCAAATTCAGAATATGATGCAAACCTGCAATAATTGAATGTTAATGAACATAAATATCCTTTATGTATTTAATCCCATTATATTAACCAATGTCTTTGCTGCTGACCTTCAATGATCCAATTCAACCATACTAATAAGCAAAAATGACTCCCCCAAAAAAACTTTTTTTTCTTTAGTGCTGAAGAGTGTTAAACTTTCTTCTCCTGCATCCTCTACTGTACAGACGTGAATTTACATTTCCTTCAGCCTGAGGCGTATTCATTACCTTTTTGGTTTGAAAGGGCTTTTACATTTGCCAGAAATATAACTTTTTTAATATTAATAACAAGCAAGCCCAGCCCAGATGAGAAAAAGTAACAAAATAACATAACGCATTACTTTGCAAAAACGTAATCAAGTAACACAATTAGTGACTTTTTCAGGGAGTAACACAATATTGTAATGCATTACTTTTAAAAGTAATTTTCTCCAACACTGATGATTATAATGAAACGCAAACATTCATATACATGTTGAACATTTCCATCAGCATTGCACATTTCAATGTCCCGTTTGTCTGTCTGTTAGTCAGGAGGTCGGTCTGACTCTGACTATCCCCATCATCTCAGCTGGCAGTTTCGGTCTTTCCTGCGACTACAAGGACAAACTCACCCGGCTGCTTCCTCCGGCACGCAAAATCTCAGAGTTCTTCGTCCATTTTTGGAATGTGTCCTTCACCAATCTGAAACCTATGTGGAAGACAGCGTATATCTATAAAAAACTCGACAACACGGAGGAATGCTTCTGGTATTCACAATACAACATGTAAATAACAACACGACACAACACAGATGCACACACTGAGATGTCCCCTTGTCCATTCGTCTGTTAGGTACATCAATGCTCTGGAGGCGCCGTCTGCTCTTTTTGCCTCCAACATATCGAGAGAGATGCTGAGGAGCCAAGGTGACCTGGAAAGCAAGCTGAAAGCTCGGGACCGACACAGCAACAGTGAGAAAAATCTATCTATACATACAGCTATCTATACATCTATATCTATCTATACATCTGCGTACCTATGCATCCATCCATCTACACATCTGCATACCTATGCATGCATCCATCCACCCATCCATCCAAACATCTACCTATGCATCCATCCGTCCATCCACGTACCTATGCATGCATGCATCCATCCATCCATCCATCCAAACATCTACCTATGCATCCATCCGTCCATCCACGTACCTATGCATGCATGCATCCATCCATCCATCTATCCATCTATCTACACATCTGCCTATGCATCCATCCATCCATCCACACATCTGCCTATGCATCCATCCATCCATCCATCCATCCACACATCTGCCTATGCATCCATCCATCCATCCATCCATCTACACATCTGCCTATGCATCCATCCATCCATCCATCCATCCATCACTTTGCAGTTTTTGTCCTATGTGGGACACCAGACGACGTTCTCGCCATTAAGAAAAACACCACCATTCCTCCGCATGTGGTGTTCGTCCTGATCGACCTGTTCAAGTGAGTCTGTGATCCCCATAATCTTGTCTCAGATCACGTAAGCATTTTTCCAGCTGACAGTGACATGTCTTGCAGTGATGGTTATCACACCAACGAGTCCAGCTTCGAGCACATGCGGGACGTGCTGGTGGTCACCATGCACAGCTTCAGAAACTACTCCAGCCACACGTCCTGGAAGACAAACACAACGGTAAGTGCAGCATCTTAAAGGCCCTTTCACACCATGAGCGATAACAACACATACAACGATAACTATATTTGCGTCCACAGCAGACAGCCACATGATAGCTATCTGTTTTTGTAGTTCTTTTGCATTTACACAACTTCAACCAGTAGATATCCTCAGCATGCATGTTTCAAGCGCATCTAAACAGCGAATCTAGCGGAAACTATCTGGGGCCTGTTTCGGAAAACAAGTTGTTTTCCAAATAAGCCAGGTTTATTTCAGTTAGTCTGAATTATTGTCAGTTGATTTAGTTCAAAATTAATCAGACTAACTGAAATAAACCTGGCTTATTTGGTAAACTTGTTTATATGAAACAGGCCCCTGAGCTCTAACCTAGTCAATGTAATGGAATAAAAACAATATGTAGTCTTTTCTACTGCAACTTCAGAGGAGGCAAGACAGTATGTTGTCAAAACTAGCACTGAATACCTGAGGTAATTCTGTTTTATGGTACTGTTTGCTGTGCAATTTCTGTTTGCTTCTGTCACCTGCTATTTTAAATGCGCAAGCCCTTTAAATTTGAATGAAGTCTGATTAGCTATCATTAGCCGGGTTTCCATCCAAAGTTGAGAATTTAACTTATGCGTAAAATTGGAATAAATCGCATGAAATATTTGCGAACAACGAGTCAAAGAGAACAAAATCGTCACTTCCTGGTAAACTGGCACTAAATAACCAATAGAAAACTAGGATAAGCTACCGAATATAATCATTTTCATGTATGAAAAATTAATTGCGCCTCAGAGCGAGCAGACGAAACACAATAAATGCGGTCATTGCTTTCGGAGGTGAATGCTGCTGTTTGGGAACACAGTCGTGTAAGACATTTATACAGAGATACTTTGATGACAGACTTTGCTCAGGCATTTCAGAACAACCATAACAACATTTCAGATGCTGTGGAACGAGATCAGTCCGCTGCTAGTCAAGTTATCCCATCTCATAGTGCGAAGTCACATGACTTTTGATGCGCTTGAAGGAAGTTATTCGCAAAATGCATTTCCATCTCCCTTTATTCGCATTAACCCTTTTTCGCACAAGTCAAAAACCACCTCAAGCGAGCGTAAAAACTTTTTTGCGAAATTTGGCGTTTCCATCACTCGTTTCTCATGTGATACTTCAAAATGCGCATTAAGACAGGGTGATGGAAACATAGCTACTTAGCTATGTTTCCATCCACCTATTTTTATGTGCATTTTGGAATATCACATAAAAAAAAAAAAAAAGCTGGATGGAAATGTTCATAAATTCTAAAAATGTGCATTAAAAACTTATACGCACAACTGAGTAGGATACAATTTTTATCCGATAAGAAAAAGAAACACATTTCCCGAATAAATTCCACCATGTGCATCAAAAAAGTCATGTGACTTTGCACGATGGGATGGGATAAGTTGACTAACCAGTGGACCGATCTCATTCCACAGCATCTGAAATGTGTCCGTTGTCTTACACAACTGCGTTCCCAAACAGCAACATCCACCTCCGAAAGCAATGACCGCATTTACTGCGTTTCATCTGCTCGATAGTAACTTAATATACTGTACATGAAAATTATTACATTCAGTGGCTTCTCCTGCTTTTCTCAATGACATATAGTGCCGGTTTATCAGGAAATGACGATTTTGTTCTATTTGACTCGTTGGACGGGAGTGCTTTATTTGCAAATATAATTAACATCTTTGGATGGAAACATAGCAGTGTTTTTGTCATTCAACAGCTGTAAAAAATCATTCTAAAAGTGATCCCAACATTATCGTTATAAGCTATGTTTCCATCACCCTGTTTTCATGCTGATTTTGAAGTATCACATCAAAAAACGAGTGATTGAAATGCCTTTAATTTGCAAAAAAAAAAGTTTTTACGCTCTCTTGAGGTGGTTTTTGACTTGTGCAAAAAGGGTTAAAGAAAATAATGACAGATGGAAACGCATTTGTAAATTCCTACACGCGCATCAAAAAAGTACTCCCAAAAAATGGGACGGCAAAACCTGACTAACCAGCAGACTGATCTTATTCCACAGCATCTGAAATGTTGTTATGGTTGTTCTGAAATGCCTGAGCAAAGTATTCCTATATAATTGCCTCCCAGAACTGTTACATAACTGCGTTCCCAAACAGCAGGAATCCACCTCCAAAAGCAATGACCGCATTTATTTTGTTTCCTCTGCTCGCTCTGAGGCGCAAGTAATTTATTATATATGAAAATGATTATATTCAGTAGCTTCTCTTACTTTTCTTAGTGATATATAGTGCCAGTTTACCAGGAAGTGACTATTTTGTTGGATCGTTGAACGGTGCTTATTCGCAAATGTAGGGGAGAGCGTAACGTGGGACGAAAGTAACAAAGCGATTTTCTCAGAGCCCTGACTACATTTGCTTTCCAAGCTATAACAGCACATTCAGCACGCAACCCTTGATGGAGCTGAGAAATATCACGTGATTTCGTCATTGTTTCCCGAGGTTAGGTCCAGAAAGCAGTTTTTGAGTACAATAAGTAAATTATGGAAGCGGTCATTTTTTCAAATTAATTGTGCTGTGTTTCTCGTTTCATGTGTCACAGTAATGATCAATCTACAGGTTATTTAGTGCTGTAACACATTCTGAAGTTTGCCTTTTCAGAGCTTTTCAGAATAAAAGTAAATCGGTTTTAAATGTCAGGAGTTCCTATCGGGATGAAAGTAACACTTGTTACTGTCCCACTGCATGCTAATGTGGTGACGTTCTGTGTCTTGCATCATTTATTAAAACATGTTTATGTCCTATTATACCAATAGAATGTGCCAGGAGTGAGGGTCAGAAAGACAGACAGAGGTCTGATTCAGCCAGATGTTCATGAGAGTGTGTTTCTGGACATAGGCCTATCTGTCAGGAACATCAGTCTCAGGGCAGCTGCTATGTCACATTTACCTTAGTCATATTTAGGTTTTAGCCATTCCTTAGCCTTTCCACCTCCATCTATGAATGTTTCCAGATGTTTTTATGCACATTTTGAATTTATACATACAAACAGCTGGATGGAAACATGAATAGGCCTACTAACGTTTTATAAAAATAAATGGAATAATTAAAATAAGTATTTACCGACGGGGTCGAAAGTAACAATGTGCAACACGTTCAAAGTGAATTTTTTTTCTACATTTGTACAAAATACCACCTGGTATTGATAGACAACACTTCTGAGTTATAGGCCACAGCAAAAATCTCTCTCTGTCTACAACATTATCTTTTTAAATTATGTTTTTCTGAAAAATGGTACTTTTGTCCCTGCTCTCCCATATTATGCAATATTTCAACTTAGTTAAATTCGCAACTTTGGATGGAAACCCAGCTATAGTTGTGGTGTTATTCTCTTAAATTTGAAATTATTTTTTAAAATGTTAACTTTATATAGTTATCGTTCTTGGTGTGAACGGGCCTTAACGAACTGTTCTGTCTCATTTCACAATTCCCATCCTACAGGCGCTGAATGATTATGTAGTGGCTTACCATGATGCCGTGGTTCTCTTCGGCAATATGATGAGACAAAACCTGAAGGCGATGAAGCAGCAGCCGTTCAGCGGCATCATTGAACAGCCTTTCAGAAACATGAGCTTCAAGGGTAAGCGTGTCCTAAAAAAAACAGCATCACACTGGATCATTACTCATGTTTTTGTATGTTAACATTCTCTACAACCCATATCTCAATGCTTCAGACATTTGTCCAAAAGAAATGGGTCCTTGCGTTTACAAATTATGATAGATTTAATGCAATGTTGGTGTGTGTGTTCAGGAATGGGAGGACATTATGAATTAGACGCTAGCGGAGACAGGGATCTCAATCTGTCTGTGGTTTACACAACCAGATCATACAAGGTGAGTCGATTCGGTTTCAATTCGTAAAACCAAAGCTGCATTTTGATACAAATCAATTCAATGACTCACTCATATACTGGCATCAATATAAAATATGAAGAAACCGTAACCCACTAAATCTTTTTGGTGAACCAGTTCAAAAGATTAGAATGACTAAAATAATGTCTTAAAATTTCCAGCACTACCTTGCTTTTACACTTGCTTTAGACACTGTTTTACTATTTGGAAGTCATTTTGAATAAAAGCAAAATCAGGGGGTTTAAGGTCCAGGAAAAGTATTAAAAATATGTTTGAATTAAACTAAATAAAACTAACGAATGAAAGTAAAAAAAACAAACAAACCTGTAATCCATTCCTGATATAAAAAGCCAAACCTCATCCTACACCACAGAAGTAAATGGGTTTTGTGTTGTTTGTATCTTTGAAGCGTGCTTTGGTTTGACGGTTGTCTGTTGTTTGTCTTCAGTATAAGACGCTGTTCGTCTTCAGCACGTCTCTGAACGCCACGTGGGTCAATCACACAGAACCCGACCTGCCGTGGGATGGATCGCAGCTGCCCAGCGATAAACGTGCTAATGGTAAACCGGTTCGCGTTTGAGACTGACAGACTGCATCACGTTAACTAACGCTAACTAATGTATGTTTCTCAGGGATGGAGGCTCAGAACATCATCATGATCGTCCTCGGGATCAGTGTGGTCATGGCCACAGCCATCGCTTTCATCTTATACAGGTAAACAAAGTCAAGAGTTGCATTTCACCCCAAAACCAATAAGAAATCAAACTTTTAGGGACTTTTAGTTCCCATCTGTAGCTTTAAGATGGTTTTTGTCCAATGGGATGCTCTCTAGAATGAAAGTAAACTAAATACTATTGGCTTTTGGATGTGATCCATCCAAATTTCTTGAAAAAGGAAATAATGTCACCACCAGAAAGTTACCTTTAAAAGGGACCTAATATGCAAAAATAACTTTTATAAGGTGTTTGAACACAGTTGTGTGGCCGCAGTATGTGAAAACAACCAGCCTATAATGGTAAAACTCCACTTACTAATTTTTTTCATAAAACCAATAAATCATGAACAGTCTCTCCAAAAGAGCTGTTTCAGATTCCCCCTCTGTTCACGTCACCGAGGGGGAAAAGTGCCGCCCATTTGTGCCGCTCTCTGCCTTATTAGCATAAACAGCCCTGAGTGAGAAGCTGCGGTCCGCCATTACTGGAGATATACAGTATCAGCACCAAAGAGGCTTTACAAGTGTTGTGTTTTGGGATGCACTAATGAACACAGGAGTCTCCAGAATCTCCCTCATCTGAGCCGAGGACACTGTGGTTAAATTTAATTTTCGAAGGAAATATCCCGGAAAGAAATGGGTAACATCCCCTAAATGTTTATGAATCAATACCAACGCTTCGTGCACGAATGTCAGCTCCAGACAAAGTAAGTATCACACATTTGTTTTCCAAATTGTCTTTCTGAAAGAGCTTCTTGTCACTCTTTAAGGCTAATTGCTAAAGCTATCACTGTCTGTGTGTGTTTTCACTGATGCTGCCTTCAAGTGCTGCCAGAATGATCATGAATAGGAATGTGGTAGTTAAAAGTTGCATATGAAAGCAATGTGATTTCAAGATTTTTATTTGTCTCACACACAATTATACAGAGTATAACCAGCAGTGAAATGTAGGTCAGGTCCGCTCCAAGGACAGTGCAATTATATAGAATACCAAAAAACACAGAATGTACATAAATATTAAGAAAAAAAGTTAAAAAAAAAGAAAAGTTGATCGCTTGAAGTTGTTGAGCTCCTAATCAGTAGTAAGTCCCACTAAAGTAACTTTATAAGTCCCACTTATCAGCTCATAAGTGGGACTTATAAAGTTTGTGATAGCATGAGACCACCTATGTTGTTATTTTTATCACGCTGTGCTCCCCGTCTGTATACACGGTATAATCAGATGACTGGCTTTGAAACCAAGTAGTTTTCTGTAAAGATAACCGGCTTGTATTAATAGTGAAATGTTTATTTGCAAAGACTAGCACTGCTAATGTGGAGCTGGAGCTCTTGAAGCTCCGCCCTCTTCTCCAGGAGCAGCAACTTATTTGCATTTAAAGCAACACACTCAAAACAGCGCGTTTTGGCTCATACCCTAAAAGCTGTAAAAATTTATCTGTGGGGTATATTGAGCTAGAACTTCACATATACACTCTGGGGACATCAGAGACTTATTTTACATCTTGTAAAAAGGGGCATAATAGGTCCCCTTTAAAAGCAATGCATTACAATATTGTGTTACTCAATAAAAAAGTGACTTACTTTTTTATGGAAAGTAATGCATTATGTTACTTTTGCATTACTTTTTGGTCTGAGCTTGTTTATTTGTTTTTAATAATAAAAACACAAAGGTTATATTTTTGTCAACTGTAAAAAGTAAAACGAATAAGCCTCAGGCTGAACTCACTTCTGATTTCCCTCAACACAAGGACAGGAGAGCTGTCAGTCAATAAATGGGAAATCAAAGTAACTTAGGTTGCTTGTTTTCGAAAAAGTAACTCAGATATTTTGTTGTAACTCTAAAAGGAATGAGTTACTTTACTACTTACTTGAAAAAGTAATCTGATTACCTAACTCGCATTACTTGTAATGCATTACCCCAACACTGTTCACCACAAGAACTGCATGGGGTCTTAAAAGAAAACGAAATTTAGGAAGTAATATTTCATTTGCATTCATTTCATAATTAAACAGTTGTGTTTAGACATGCATCTCTTTGTGTTTTCAGGCAGAACAGGAAGGTGCGTTTCAATCAGAAGAAATGGTCTCACATCAACCCGTCGCTCATCATGCTGCTGGATGACAGAGAGAGAAACTACATCAGTCTGACAGTAAAAGCGACCATCCGTCTGTCTGTGGTTACGCCTGCAGGTCATGTGTCAGGCTCTGAGTGATGTTTGTGTGTGTTTGTGTTGTAGATCGATGAGGAGAAGAAGGGTGACCACAGCGTCGTGATACACAAGGGCCGATACGACAAAAAGGTTTGTGTTGTCCTTAAGGGGGGTGATCTTCCCAAGCCTATGACTTATCTATTTACACAATTTTCTCTTTGGATTGTAACATTAATGACACAGACAGCAGTAGGTTTATTTGGCTGCTGTCTCTTTAAGACTGAATGCATGAATCTAATGTACTGACACGCATCCGATTTCCTTCCCAATTATTTATGTTCACTGTAGATCCAAGTAGATCGTAGACATCTTCAAGATCTAAGATCGCCCTCCCCTAGTGTGTCCTCTCATGTGTGTGTGTGTGTGTGTATATTATGGGTGTTTATGCATGTGTGTTTCTGCAGCCCGTCATTCTGAAGGAGTTGAGAAACACCGATGGAAACTTCTCTGAGGATCAACGCATCGAGCTAAATTCTGTAAAACCCAAATTATTACTCTGATACTTCAGTTTAATCAAAATAATATATATATATATATATATATATATATATATATATATATATATATATATATATATATATATATATATATATATATATATATACATACATATATACATACATATATATATATATATATATACATAAATACATGTAAACATGTTTACATCTTTCTTTTTCTCTCAGTTGTTGCGTATAGATTATTATAATCTGACGAAGTTTTACGGGACGGCGAAGTTTGACTGTGGTGTTTTCGGGGTGTTTGAGTTCTGCGAGAGAGGATCACTGCGGGTAAAACAATCATCACACTCATAAATCACAGACTGAAGCATCTCAGCCATCATTCAGTGCATGTCTCTCGTGTGTTTGTTCCTTTAGTATGTGCTGAACGACAAGATCTCGTATCCTGACGAGAGTTTTATGGATCTGGAGTTTAAGATCTCGGTCATGTACGACATCGCAAAGGTGAGTGTGTGTTTCATCATATATGTGGCAGACGCTGTGTTTTACTGCTGCGTCCATAAAAACAGTTTAACACTCGCTGATGGTTTTATGATGATTATAGATGAGTCAGTGAATGGAAACATAAAAGTCATGAATAACATCTGATGTAAACACCAGTGCAGACAGGAGTAAAGAGCTCAGATGATCACTGAAGGGTTGTGGGTTCAAACCCCAGAAAGACTCATTTAAATCACACGTGTGTTTCCAGACATTTTAATACTTAAACATTGCCTGAAATTAAATATTATTTTACATATTTTTTTATTCTTGTTATATTTATTTAAAATTAATTTGCATTTATACATAAGAAAAATAACAAAATTACTAAGACTAAAATGAAAACATTAATTTTGAATAAGATTTTATTTGTATATATTATGTAAGGGTTTAATCATTAAAATTCCTAAACTTATTTTATTTGAGCTAGTTTTAAGCGTGACCATCTCAGAATTTTAAGAAGTTAATTTTTTTATTAAAATTTTCAACATCTAAGTTTTACGAGAAAAGAATATAATATTAATTATAGGACACACATGGGCCTCCATATGTTTGGAAACAGTCGTTATATTTGTGATTGGACACACTTGACCTTTGCCCTCTGATGATGTTATCGCCACGTCTGTTTGGCCAGGGCATGTCGTACCTGCACTCCAGTAACGTCGGCGTTCACGGCCGGCTGAAATCCACCAACTGCGTGGTGGACAATCGCATGGTGGTGAAGATCACCGACTTCGGCTGCAACACCATCCTCACGCCCGGGAAAGGTTAGTGATGTCACTTCCTGTTTCCTTGTGCACGAGAGACACGTAACACAGTTCAACTACAGAAATAATGAAGATTGTTAGAAAATACGTCTCAAATAAAAATAATAGTTTAGGTGATTTATTTAGGTAAATTTTTAGGTGAACTTTTCCTTTAAATACTACTGACAGTCATTTTAACATATAGCTGCTGTGATGTTCAGATTTAATTGTGTGTTCAGAGACGAATGAATGAATTCTGTCTGTCCCGCCAGACCTGTGGACTGCTCCGGAGCACTTGCGTGTTCAGGGTATTTCTCAGAAGGGCGACGTCTATAGTTTTGCCATCATCTCGCAGGAGATCATCCTCAGGAGGAGCCCATTTCACACCTGCTGCTGCTCTGATACGACAGGTACTAACACACCAATTCACTCCACCTGTACCCCAAAGATAGAGCATTTCATACAAGTCGAATCTGAACATTTACACATTTATCAGATGCTTTTGTGCAAAACGACTTGTGTTGTAATTAATGCATTGCGTGGGAATCTAACTTTGCTTTGCTGTTCTGAGTTAGAGGAACATATGAACAGCACGTCTGATTTTTAGCGTATAAATCAACAGTATAAATGCTCTTTCCTGCTCTTTCTGTGCGTGTTGTTCATCTTTTCTCCTCTAGAGAAATTGTATCGCGTTCAGTATCCGCGGGGGCCAAATGTCTTCCGACCCGATCTGAGTTTCGAGTCCGTCGGAGAGACTGAAGCAGAGGTACCGATACAAGAGACTCTATATATTATAAAAAATGGTTTACTTGTGTTACTGTGAAAGTTATGGTTACCATAGCAAGAGATCTGAGACTCAAACTGCGCACATGAGCATTGGCTCAACCGACCTGAGATCAACACTTTTTTAGTATTATTTAAGCATAAGAAACATCATGTATAGATTAGTTCTCGTCAGATTTTGTTCATTTGAAATAATTTATTAAAATGTGAAATTAATCTATATTTGACCCTATTTGAGTGCAAGAAACAGCATTTATGAGGCATTTCATTTCAGTTTTTATTGCTGATTTGAAGCGTTATTAAACGCAATTTTGTTTTTTTTACATTAATGACGTAAAAAATATACAAACATTCATGAGTCTTTTTATGTCAGATTTAATTGCAGATTTAAAATATGTTATTGAAATGTGAAATAAACACATTTTAAGACACATGCCTTTGGTGTGAGAGACCCGGGTTCGAATCCACTGTGAGACACCAATGTGTCCCTGAGCAAGACACTTAACCCCCTAGTTACTCCTGTGCGACCTCTGACATATATAGCAATTGTAAGTCGCTTTGGATAAAAGCATCAGCTAAATGAATATTTATGAGGCCTTGTCAAATTTAACTGCAGATTTAAAAAATATTGAAATGTGAAAAACGCTTTAAACCATTGGTCTCAAACTCAATTCCTGGAGGGCACAGTTTAGCTCCAACCGTAATCAAACAAACCTGATCCAGCTAATGAAGGTCTTCAGGATTACAAGAAACTTCCAAGCAGGTGTGAGTTGGTGCTGGTTGGAGCTAAACTCTGCAGAGCTGTGGCCCTCCAGGAATTGAGTTCGAGACCTCGGCTTTAAACGCTTTATTCTTAAGTGACTTGCCTGGTTAAATAATGGTTAATATAATATATGAATATAAAATAATATAAGTTTTATTAAATATAAAATACATTTAAATAAATTTATTTTGTAGCTGTTCGTGCTGATCAAGAGCTGCTGGGAGGAAGATCCAGAGAAGCGTCCGGACTTCAAGCGGATCGAGGGCGCTCTTGGGAAGATCTTCAGGTGCGTGCTGCACATGCTCGCGTTTTAACGAATTTGGTGGTCATGAACGTGCTGATGTGCCGCTTTGTGTTTCTGCAGTAACCTTCACAACCAGGCCAATGCCAGCTACATGGACAACCTGATCCGCCGGCTGCAGATGTACTCGAGGAACCTGGAGCACCTGGTGGAGGAGAGGACGGCTCTGTATAAGGCTGAGAGAGACCGAGCCGACCAGCTCAACTTCATGCTGCTGCCGGGGTCAGAATCACATACACACACACACACACACACACACACACTCTCTCTCTTAATATACAGCTAATATCCACTGAGAACAGCTTAGAAACTGCTGAACAACACTAGCAATCACACAGAAGACACTAGCAGCTGCCTAACAACATTATGGCAATCATCTAGGACATTTTAGTAATTGCTTAGCAACACCTGAGCAACCTCCTAGTATATCAGTAGCGTGAAATTGTCTAGCAACCACCCATTGCACCCTAGCAACGACCCAACAACTGCCTAGCAACCACACATCAATGGCCTAGAAACTGCATAGCAGTAACAACATTGCCATAGTAACTTCCTAGCAACACCCTGACGACTACCTAGGACACCCTAGAAACTGTCTAACCACATAGTGAAACTGAAAGTGACGTGACGTGGACAAGTATGGTTACCCATACTCGGAATTTGTGCTCTGCATTTAACCCATCCAAAGTGCACACACATATCAGTGAACACACACACACACACACATTGTGAACACGCACCCGAAGCAGTGGGCAGCCATTTATGCTGCAGCAACCACACAGCAATGCCCTATCAACTGTCTAGCAACCACATAGCAACTGCTGTGCATTCGTCATGTGTTTCTAGGTGAGCGGCAGAATTTACCCTGATTTGACGTGATAAACCGCCATAAGAGATTCTGTCCTGTCTCTCTTAGGCCGGTGGTTCGCTCTCTGAAGGAGACGGGCCGTGTGGAGCCTGAGCTGTACGACGAGGTCACCATATACTTCAGCGACATTGTGTGCTTCACGACCCTCTGCCATCACAGCACACCCATGGAGGTGGTGGACATGCTCAATGACATCTACAAGAACTTTGACAGCATTCTTGACCATCATGACGTCTACAAGGTGCACAAACACACAAGATGTGTTCAGATGCTAAGAGATAACATCTAGCAGACAATCATTTTTGTTTTAATGTTTTTAAAAACTATATTTTTAAAGGCCAAATATGGTTAAATATCCAGAACTTGTCACTGTGTTCAGGTGGAGACCATTGGTGACGCGTACATGGTCGCTTCTGGTCTGCCAAGACGCAATGGGAACAGACATGCCGTGGACATTTGTCTCATGGCTTTAGACATCCTGGAGTTCATGGGGACATACCAGCTAAGACACCTGCCGGGAATCCCGTTGTGGATCCGTATCGGGATCCATTCAGGTACAGACAAATAGGAAGATGGATAAAGAGATGATGTTACATGCATCTTACTATGTATCATTTCCATAACATCTTAAGGATTGTGGTAGTGACACCTACAGGTCAAAATGCTTAAAAACAGCCAAAAATCATGTAACTATCAAACTGCATCCATACTGACTTTTCAAGCTTCTGCAATTCTGAACCAATTATCCACCCAGAAGACCCTTGTAACTGCCCAGCAATCACATAGCAATACCCCAGCAACTATATAGCAAATGCCTCAGCAACTGCCCAGCAATCACATAGCAATGCCCCAGCAACTGCCCAACAACCACATAGCAATACCCCAGCAACTGCCCAGAAACCACATATCAATGCCTCAGCAACTGCCCAGCAATCACAAAGGAATGCCCCAGCAACTGCCAAGCAATCACATAGTGATACCCCAGCAACTACATAGTGATGTCCTAACAACTGCCCGGCAACCACATAATGCCCCAGCAACTGCCCGGCAACCACAAAGTGATGCCCTAACAACTGCCCAGCAACTGCATAGCGATTCCCTACCAACTTCACAGTAACATCAACTTGAAAATCATATTTTTTGTATGTATAGTTAAAAATGAAGGTTAAATAGATTCAAGATTATAATGTGTGACTTGATAACTTACTCTCACTAGTCGTGTGTGTGTGTGTGTGTGTGTGTGTGTGTGTGTAGGTCCATGTGCTGCTGGTGTGGTGGGTAGTAAGATGCCACGTTACTGTCTGTTTGGAGATACGGTCAACACGGCGTCACGTATGGAGTCTACAGGCCTACGTAAGACAAACACACATTCACATACACCCCCCCCCACACACACCCACACCCACCCACACACTCTTGAGTGAAACAGCTGATGTGTTTCTAGCTCTGAGGATTCATGTGAGCGAGTCGACCATTAAGATCCTGCAGCGAACCGACTGCCAGTTTGAGTGCGAACACAGAGGAGAAACGTACCTGAAGGTGAGCGGAGAGTCGCCGGCCAATCACAGGCTCTCATTTCAGCTTCCAGCCTATCACAATCACTTACTGCAGATTTCAGCCAATAATAAGTTATTATTTCTGCTCTCTGCAAATTACAGGCTCTTTTTCAGCTTTCAACCAATCACAGGCTCTCATGTCAGCTTCCAGCCAATCACAGGCTTTTATTTTAGTCCTTGTGGACAACCACAAACTGTTAATGAGAAACTCATAGCGCGTGTTTGCATTTCAGGGTAAAGGGAAGGAGATGACTTACTGGTTGACTGGAGTTACCGGGCAGAAATACAACCTGCCGACACCACCAACAGCGTAAGACCTCCAGCGCTAATGTCCTGTGATCATAAAATACTCTCAGAATACACCAGTAAAACATTTACACATGCTGGAGTTATTATCAGCACAACACACGGCCACCATTGATTTTAAACAACGTAGCATTTCAGACACAATATAGCTTCATATCATCTTTTGCTCCACCAATAAAAAGAAGCCAAACGAAAGAACAGAGAGTGTATATTTTTTCTACCCTCTATTTATTTTTAAAATGCCTTTCAGAAAATATATTGTAGTTTTGTAAATTCAAAATACTGTATTAAACTTATTTATATGGAAGCTTTTTTTTGGAGGAATTTTGCAACTTTATATCTCGCATTGCAAGAATTCTGTAAAGAAAAAAAAAAGAACTGGGAGCTGTTTACTCGCAAATGTGATATAAACTCATATTTGCAAAAGTAAAAAAAAAAAAAAAAAAAAAAAAAAAGTCGTACTGTGAGATAAAAAGTCACAATTTAGCTTTTTAACTTTTTTATTCTGTGGCAGAAAACAAACAAACAAAAGAATTGTGAGATGTAAACTCAAAGTCAGAAGTTTATAACAAAAAGCCAGAATGATGAAATATACTCGCAATTGCAACAAAAAAGTCAGAAATGTGAGATAAAAAGTCACAATTACATTTTTTCTTTTTATTCAAGAAAATATTTAACTGCATACTGTAAACTCACAATTCTTAGGGAAAAAAAAAAAAACTTGAATTGAGAGATGCAAACTCTTGGAGCTCAAAGAAAACAATTATAATTGTAAGATACAAACTCAGAATGCCGAGAAACAAAAATGTTAGAATTACGAGATTACAATTGCAAGAAAAAAGTAGAATTGCAAGACATAAACTGAGAATTCTGATGAAAAAGTCTTCATTGGGAGATAAAAATGAACACTTACCTTTAATACTAATAATACTAATTATTATTATTATTATTTTCCTTGGTGGAAACATGCTTCCATACGTGTAAGATCAGTAATACTCACAGGCACATTGAATCTCTCCGTGTGCGTTTTGCTCCTCAGAGAGAATTTCCAGCGTCTTCAGCAGGATCTGGCTGAGAGGATCGTCTCCACGCTGGACAAAAGCGGGAACGAGCGGCGCAAAACTCTCTCCACGCGCCAGCGGCGAACACCGAGACATAGCAGCGATGGGCAGCCCGAATACCTGCACCTGACTGACCCCACAACATGCCTGTAGAAAACACACACTCACACACACTTGTATGTATTGAACTGTATTCCTAAAAACTCCTTAGATTTGGTTGTTTATTCTATCATTTATTCTGAACGTGTTTATTGTAATATGATGTATGTAATGTACAATATGACTTCGTATACAACTGCTTCTTACTCACATAATCAATAAAAGAACAAACTGTATTTTATTTAGATGGTTTATTAACCAAACTGGCTTATTAATGAACAAAGAGTGGGAAAAAAATGCATTTGTTGCAAATGTTTTTATGCAATTAGCAGACACTTTTATTGAAAGCGAGCGGAATATAAGCAGTTCATCACAAAGCCAAGTAAATATTAATGAACAAATATGACTCATCTGTGTGCTGGAGCTCTCCCAAAATATACACAAGAAAATAATCATCTTTAAAAGGATTTGTTGAGGACTGACAGATGCTATTGCTGGTGAATCGGTTTCTGCATCTTCTTCCATGTGAAGTTCTCTGACAGCATCATGAACGGAGATCCACACAACTGCAGTTTTGATTTCATGAGGTCTATAGTTTGAAGGGAATATGAAGAGTGCAACTGCTATGTTGGGTAATTTACCCTCTGTATTAATTCTGCTGTTCATATCACTCTTCAGACTTATACAGGTTGTCCGGTTTTGGCGGTGACGAGGGCGGAGTCTCCCAATTCTGTGGCAGGAAGTGGCAGCCCGTGCTCTGCCCGTCCATTACACAGGCTCCGCCCACAGGATCCCTCTTTGATTGGCATTTTCTGTGTCTGGCCATTGACGTGGGCCCAAGGTGACAGGGCTTCCTCTTCCTGTTCTATGGTTGTCGGGGTGTGAGGCGTAGAGTCCTTTTCACCTGCAGGACAGATAGACAACACTCAGTGCGTTTACATGCACCCTCTTAATGCGATTATAATGTGATTTTGGCAATATTGTAAATGCAATACTTATATCTAAATAATGCGATTAAGCTCATAAATCGCAACAAGCGTAATGGTCTTAACATAGGTGGTGTACGCTGATTTTAATTGGATTATACAGGCATGTAAACACCTTAATCGCAGTATTGTGCGCAAACGCTCGTGACGTACTTGCATAACGTGAGATGCACCTGTAATAATACGCAGATTGAAAACGATGGTGGGTAGGAAAGCGTTGCATTTCTGGGGAGTCGAGAAAAACAAAGTTCATGTTGTCGACGTTTCGCGATAATGCAGTACATTAATGAATGAAAACACCAAAACTGGGACATTTTTAGGCACGTCACAACAAAAATGTTTGAGGCCAGATACACAAGAACCAGCGAAACAAATTCAGAATACAACCACACAAAAGTGTTTAGCATTAAATGTGAATGAATTAAAACAGCGGCCAGTAACACGCGTACTCTTCATCTGTGCTGTGCAGTGGGGTATGTGAATAATGGCGGTAAAAAATAACCTCAATTTTTAGCCAATAATACGAAATAATAGAAATTGCATATAAACAGGAGTGAAGAGCTTTGCTGTAAACATCATAATGCAATTCAATCCTTACTCTGATTATTAGAAATAATTGCAAAAGTCACTACTGCCTAATTGAGCTAATGCTATAAAGCTAATGGATAACACTGAAAGATAATCAGCACTAATCAACTTCATACCGTTTACGTAAACAGTATTAAGTTGAGTGCCATCTTTAAGTTCTGAGTGGGATAAATGTTTGTAAAAATACTCAAAGGTTCTGCCTCACAGGAGTAAAACGCTTCTTATGAATCATGGTGCCATTATGATTCAGATTTCACACCTGATCTCAAAGACGTCAATGTGCAGTGAGATCACACAGAAGTCTAAAAGGAATGGAAAAAAAAAGTTCAAGGTGTTTTTTTTTTTTTAACTGGGCATTCACACAGAACACTTTTTTGCATTTCACTCTGCTGATTTTCTATTGTTTTCCATGTAAACATGCACTAGAGGCAAGTTTTTGGCCGTTGCGCTCATGTCTCACACCTTTTGTAGCGTTTCACGTAAGAGCGGCACGTTTTAGAACGCTGCCCCACAGACAAGGTTTAAGTCTAGTCCTAGACTAAAATCTAAGTCTGAGCAGTTTCAACTGAAATAAACTTGCACTGATCTTAAAACATATCAGTGCCTTTGGTTTTGTCTCAAGATGCTTCCCAGTAATGTTTTTTCTAAGGCATGTTTATAAAAATTACTTAAATGTCCTAATTGAACTATGGCCTAATCCTGGCTTAGTCTAAGCCCTGTCTGTGAAACCGGGCCTGTGTCATTCTAATCTCGACCTTGGGTTTTCCATGCGAGCGTCCTTAAACTTCTTTTAAGATTGACACATTGGTCTTAAGCGGCGCTCATTACAATGGAACAAGAATGGAAACCCAGCGTGGTAGAACGTAAAGTAATATTTGGTGTGATTATGATTTCAGTGGGGTGTTTTCAGGTCGGTTTACGGATATGGTGTCACAAAACAGGTCTGGAATGAACGAGCGACATGCATCGGGGAAAGCAAGGCAAAATTCACTTATAGCCTATGTTTGTTAGTCAGAAATATTTGACTACAGAATAACACCAGTGAATCACAATCACGCAGACGGATGGTGAACAGTAATAAATTTAGCAAACAGGAGTGTTGTTGGGTTTTCCGCTGGTGTTCTGCGTCCTGAGGTAACGGATGCATGCGAGTGTGTGGAAAGGAGACATGAGACACGGGACCGTCCCTGAAGACCCCTCGCCACCCTCCTGACCCCAACGGGGAACAGAAACTCACTAAAGTGTGTGTGTGAGGTTTCGTTGGTTAGAAACTCATTTAGGCTACTGAACAAAACGTGTTTTGCATTCCACCGTGCTGCTCTTCCTTTGATTTTTTTTTTCTACATAAACATGTGCTAGACGAACGTCTTCATGTCTAGCACAACGGCCTGTCACTTTAAAATGTGTTTGTTTTCGTTCTGCTGTCCTACAAAAACGGGTTCACTGGTGTGCTTTAAATTCTGTTAACTATATTAGCATTAGCACACAATAACAGTTTATTTTTAGCGCTGTCTGTCGACTTCACCTGGAATTATCATACGGAAATTAACCATGGTAGTAAAAGTGTAGTAACCATTTATTTATCATTTATAAACACAGTTTTACTTCAAATACCATGCTGCTGCTTTTGTTGTTGTTTGTTTTATATGTAGTAGAACCATGGTTAATTTTCGTAAGGGTGATCGGAAATTAGACATGAACAGCCTCTCAAGTCTGTTGTGTTATTAGTTTTCCCACAACATCTTCATTGATTTCTCTGTAGATAAATAAGCATGTATTAAATAGGCTACTTCTTTTACACAGCCGAAACAGCATTTATTTGACTGAAATTCCAGATTTGTCTGCAAGCTATCTATTAACTAGATATCTTCCATGAATTTAGGCTTTAAAATAGGCAAGAATATTCATTCTATTTGCATTTTCGTGACAAATTAATCCTAATTATGACTTCAGACGTGGTAAGCAGGACATTTCTGATATGAAGCTCTTTAAAGTCAAATGGATTCTGATTGGCTGTAGTAAATAGCGCTCTGAAAAGGATTCATAATGAAAGTGAGTTATATAGTCTTGGACCTTACCTGTGCTCTGTGAGGTCCTGCTGTGGCGTCTGTAGATGATGAACCAGAGCAGCAGCACCAGAACCGACCCGCTCGCGACCAGCCCGACACAGATCCACACGTTGGGGCTGAAGGACCAGGACTCGTCCAGACCTCTGGTGCTCAGCACCGGCTTCAGGACCGGCACAGGAACTGCTAGAGCAACGAAAGCATCCAACTCAACATAAAAACACACCATCTTGCACTGATCTGCTCAAGAGTGTCACTCACCTGATGGCGTCAGTCCCTGGGATTTGTGGGAGATGCAATACTTGAGCAGAGAATCCCACTGAGAACCAGGAGCACATGCTCTCCTATCCATCACTAAAACTGATGAGAATATGATGGGGAGATCATGGGAGGTGAGAGAAACACAACACCGTTTCACTTCTTCATTTGTGATGTCGGAGAGAATGAATCACTGACCGAATCTCTAGAGAGACAGAGCGAAGCAGCCCAGCAGAAGGAAACTGAACTTTATTTTTAACCACGTGTTGTTATCTGCACTACTTCTTAAGATAGACAACATAAACCAAATAGAATCAGCGGCTGTAAGAAACATCTGTTCATGTTTAAAAGTCTGAATGGGATTCATCAGATCAAGTGTCTGGATCTTTTCTCACTATTGTCTCTTTTCTTCATTATGTGTGTGTTTTGGTGATTTTTACTGAATAGAAAATCAGTTCCACTCAAAGTCACATTAACTTTCAACATCATCCACTAACCAGCCACAATATTGTCTTCATCTAAAGTACCACATCTGTTGATTTAGCATTTCAATGTCAAAATGTTTCGGTCTGACAGATGTTGGGGGGTGTAATCATGCCTTGGTAAAATCACAAAAGGTCTAAATTATGACATGCTAAATACATTACTGACTGTTTTCATGATTGCAAATTTTATTTGTATAGACTTATCTCTCACCACAAAAATGCAAATTTTTTCCTTTTCCTCTAAATGTTTAAAAAACAAAACTGCAAGTGTATGATTTAGTATAGAGTAAATGTTGAAGTGCAAAAATGAAGCTTAAACTGCTGTAATTACATACACTAGACGAAATACATTATACTCACTGATGGTTTCAGTCAATTATAGGAAAACAGGAGCAGATGATCTCTCCATCACGGCTCAGAAGAATGATGATGACTATCATTTCTATTCATTTTTGAGGTAAGAGAAGGTCTGAGGTCAAGAGAAAAATTAGAGCAGAACAAAAGAAATGAAGTTAAACAGATAGAAAGAGGACAACGTCAACAGATGGAGAAATAACACAGATGGATTTGGTCTAATAATGATTTAAAAAAATAAGACTATTAAATGATATCACGCTCTCAGCTGTGAGTCTGCCTGCCTGTATGTTCTCTCTCTCCTGTCTTTGTTTTATACACGCATGCATACATATATATCCTCCTGAGTTCAGATGAGGACAAGGAGATAAGGGCCCGTCAGGATCAAGATGTGTAACTGTAGCTGGGAGAAAATCCTTATATGTACTTGTTTTTCCCCTTACATTCATAAATGATGTAGTGGATAAATCACTGCACCACCCCTTGGAATGCATCTATATAATCCGTTGATGCAATAATAAACTTGGAAGATGTTTGTGAAAAGATAATTGGCTTCATGTTCATAACTCGTTCCACGGGCCCATCCAAGGATTGAGAATAGTCGGACAGCATCGAAAGATAAAGAGCTAAGACAAAACAAGATTTCCAATTAAGCTAAAACTACTAAAAATCAAGATGTATATGAGGGAATAATATAAGTGTGATTTTTAGACATGGAAAAGTCATGAAAAAAAAAAAAAAATGTAAGTTAAATCTTAAATGGACATACATTTTTCAAGTTATGTTGAGCTCTAAAATATTTTATCAGTAACCTATCCTCCTTTGGTCTGTGATAAAAAAATAAATAAAAAATTGGATCGATCAAAAGCTTGTTGAGCACAACTGCAAAATAACCGACTGAATTAGTGAACAAAAACACTCAAGACCGAGAAATGAGGCTTGTGTTCATTCATTCATTGGTCGAATCAAAGGGAAAAATCACGTGGAACAGATTACAAACATCCTGATTGACAGCAATACACACAGGTATCCAAAGCTGAAGGTAAAATACACTCAAATACTAACAAAGGCACCTCTGAGTCCCCTTCCCTGAGAGAAGAAATCTAAAAATACAGCTAAGAAACATCACAGCGATGGACTCGTAATACAAGACATTCCTGTCGTTACATTAGAAACTTTGTTTTTCTGCTCGTGTGGTTCATTGGCATCTTTGACTAGATTTACAAAATTACAGTGATACTGACGTCCTCACTTTAAACACGTTCATCTGTGTTGCTGTAATTTATGGAAACCTATTTTTTTATTTGTTTCGGTAAAGTCAAAATTGTCACAAGTCATATTTATGAGGTGAAGTGTCGAAAAAAGAAAAGAAAAAAGATAAGTCATATTTAAGAAGTTAAAAAGTCAGAATTAGAACAATTATGAGATGAAAAGTCAACATCGACAAAAAGTAATTTGTCAATTTCGACCTTGTATGTATATTACTTTTTACCTCATCATTTTATCTCATAATTTGACTTCGTATGTCAGTTTTGACCAAGTATGTAATAATTTCCCCTTTTTACTTAAAAATGATTATTTAGAATGTTGTACTTTAGACTTTTAGTATCTCAATTTCAACTTAATATGCCGTAATTTTGATTTTACCTCAAAAAGTATGACTTAGTATGTCAATTTTGACTTGGTATGTCAATTTCAACTTATTGTTTTAAAATTTTAATGATTAACAAACGCATGTTTTTTTTCCTTGTATGGTTGAAACGAGCACTAAAGCATTCCGATTTACTCAATCCATCAATCAAAAGAGACGTAAACAGTCCTGGACTGATTGTCCAATGGCAGCTGTAGAGTTTAGCGCTGATTTTATGGCTCAAAATTAACAGCGATTCGTCAGATTCAAGGGTTCAGACTGGTTTTAGCGCAGATGTTGAACAGAGAATCAGTTCAAAAGCAGGCCAGATGTGAAATCCCATGATCCTCAGGGGCGGAAGAGCTGCGGCTGCATCAGGACGAAGCTGAAGTTGTATTTCATAGGAAGACTCTGATGGGTCGTGCTGTTGAACGCCTCCCAGGAGAAGACGGGAAGCCCTCCGTCTGTGGTCGGGCCGTTCACCGCCTCCGCCACGAACTCCTGAGCCATGTGCAGATCCGTCACCTGACAGAAAACACCAGAGCGTCAGGAGAGCAGAGGACTCACTCTGATTGGTTAATGGCAGGCAGTCAGCTGACCTTGGTGTCGTAACATCCTCCGGGACTGGCTTGATGCTCCTGCAGGTCGTTGCGACAGCAGATGGACC
Source organism: Barbus barbus (assembly GCF_936440315.1). Lineage (NCBI taxonomy): Eukaryota > Metazoa > Chordata > Actinopteri > Cypriniformes > Cyprinidae > Barbus > Barbus barbus. The sequence goes on from NC_136731.1 coordinate 43,077,184, forward strand.
TACACGGGTCGCCCTGCGAGTACGGGTCGCTCTTATAATCTGAGCACAGATTGAGATGATGATTGACAGGAGGAGACAGTGATTGACTGGTATTATCATTACACAAACATTTAAATATAAGAATGGCTTTTACTGTGAGAGGTTTAAAGGCTAAATGAACCAAAATGTAGTAACTAGATTTTTATGTATGGATTGTTTTTACTATTTACTTTTATTCATTTCTAAAGAAACTCCAATTAAAACATAATAGCTTATGATTTGAGTATGTATGTGTGCATTATGTATTTATATGTATATATGCATTTATTTGTTTGTTTACCAAACCTAAAACCACTTTATATTAAAAAAAAAAAAAAAAAAAAACCACCACTTAAATATTATAACATTAAATTAACATTTAATTATTTGCATTTGTTTCTATAGAAACTTAAGTCAAACTTAGATAAGCAATTATGTTTTGATTTTGGTATTTGACTGTGACCATTGTAAATACAACTAGGGCTATTGTCTGTAACCCTGTCTAAAAATAAAATAAATGTTAAAGGTGCCATAGAATGGAAAACTGTATTTACCTTGGCATTGTTAAATAATAACATTTCTGTACATGGAAATGACATACTGTTTCCTTAATACCATGTAAATCTCATGCATGTAAAAGACCACTGAAAAACAGGCGAATCAGAACATAACACAGACTGTGATGTAACAGTCAGGATCACTACGCCCCCAACATTTGCATAAACCCGCCCATGTTTTAGGCCAGCCGCCAGCCGAACCTACACCGCTGAATCATCAGAAGTTCTGCAGGTATTGTGAAGAAACAAGCGAGGACAACAGCGAAAATGGCAGATCGTGGAAATAAATGTTATGTTCCAGGCTGTGCAGGGGATGTGAAGTGCAGGGATGGGTTGGTGTCTGTATTCAGAAATGCATGGAAAGCGAATAACGCATTCTAATAAAATAACGCGAGCCACTAAAGGGACATGGTTAGCTGCTAGCTGTAGCCTGTTACATTACAGTACATAAGATTCACTTACCACATAAACAGAGTAAGGAGAGATGACTGAGGATGATGGTGAATGATTTACAGATCCTGAGCACCACTGACAAGCATCTGATCTTGTAAAATGTGTGGTAAGTACTGCCGCTACATCGTATAAACAGAGTTTGTGCGATCGTAAATCTCGAAAGTGAAACTAAAAAGCGATCATGCATTCGAAAACAGTTTCAGTGCCCCGCATATTAATAGAGGCTCCCTGGTGCCCGTATTTTATATACAGTATAATTACCCGACGATATAACTGCGAGAGAAATATTGAAATATATAGTTTCCCTGTGTTTCCTTCCTGTGAGCAACTGAAATGAGTCGCACTGTGAAACAGCCAATCAGAGCAGATTCAGGACCCTTCCAAATAAGGTAATAACAGACTATTTAATTCAAGGAAGAGATCCTAGGGTTGTAAATGGACATGTAAAACCATTTCTGGAGAATTTTTGCCCTTACCTAAGCCATATACCTTCAGTGTAGATATCAGTGTATAATATTGTATCAATGCATTCTATGGCACCTTTAACTGAAGTAAAATATCAAAATAACTTGAGATTATTTTATTTCAGCTAACTGCCAAGTCAACATTTCTCATTTTCATTTTATTTAACTTGCAGTAAAATAAATATGAATAAAAACCATTAAGAGGTAACTAACATAATAAAAACTGCATAGACAAAATAACAAAAACTTAAAATGAAAATGGAAAATACTTTTATATATTTGGAAAATACTTCTATAAGTTTTTATTTAATTTTATTTGCATCTTTTCTCATTTTCATTTAGTTTAAAGTTGAATACTAAAATAACAAATTCAAGCTGAAATAAAAATTAAACATTAAAATCAAACAAATATTACTAAAGATGAAAAATGAAAAAAATTGACAAAAACTAATTCAAAATATGAATAAAAATTAGCACAGTGACACTGGATAATATATATATTTATGTGTAAATTAAATAAATCCTAAATCCTGTGGCCAGTTCTAAATCTAATTTTTTTCTTTAAGACTGGTTATCCTTTATGAAATTTGGTTACCTAAAGAAGAAGTCTAGAAGTGAGGAGGAAAAATGTTGTGACTATTATTTACCGTTGTATCTCATGATGTGTTTGAGGGAGCTCAGGTCGCTGACGGACGACTGGTCACGGCGGAAGATCTTGGCACGAGGGCAAAGGTCGTATGAGAATTCCTCGCCGTGCTCCTTCCACATCTCCTCGTATCCGCTCAGATCGTAGACCTTGCGGTGGAACGGCACATTGTAAGATGGCCAGTAACCTGTAGACACATACATTTACTACAGCAGTAGATGTACAACATGTCCCGGTTTAATTTCCCCCCCGAAGTCAAGAAGAAATGAGAGTGAAGTGAGTTTTGGTCGGACCTCTGCGCAGCGTCTGTGTCTGGTCTGAATACTCCACCAGCCCCGGGATCTGCTCCACCACAGTCAGCGCTCCATCCTCCAGACTGCTGCCCAGATTCACTTTACTCACATCCACAACCATGTACTGGTTATTATATGTCCCTGAGCGACAGATTCAGCCCAGGATCAGACAAACCCACATGACAGAGCAAACACAGTCCAGAAAGCCCAAAACACAATAAAACATCTGCTGATCAGTAGCTTCATCAGAAACTGTAAATGAGTGAATGTTGATTTCTGACCAGAGTTGTATCTGGAGAAGGTTTTGGCCCACTGCTCTCCTGTGTTTGCCAGTGCGTGTGCCAGTCGAACCCTCTGCCAGGAGAACAGGCTGGCAGGAGTGATGTAGGAGTACAGCGAGGTGTTGAAGACGTTATTGGTGGTCTGAGTCATCATTAGGCCGCTGCCCAGCAGATAGAAATCATCCAGAGACACCAGGAACCCTGAACACACATTCACAGACATCAGCCATGCACATCCTGAACAAACCACACACTATATACACACTGCCTGCTAGTTTACAAATACTATATACATGAATATAAAAAAATAAAAAAAAACACTAAACAACTGTCCTACTACTTTAAAAACAGTACATTATAAATAACTAAAATAGAGTGAAATGAGTGAGTGCGTGAATGAGAAAATGAGTGAGTGAATGAATGAGCGAGCGAGCGAATGAATTAATAAATGAACGAACGTGTGAGTCAGAATGAGAGAGCCAATTAATAATTGAGTGAAAAAGTGTGTGAAGGAATGAGTGAGTGAGCTGGGAAATGAATGTAAGAGCACGTGAGTGAAGGAGCAATTGAATGAATGAATGAGTGATTGACAATTAATAAGTGAATAAATTAATGAGTGAATGAATGATTGAGAGAATAACTGAGTGAGCAAATTAACAATTGAGTGAGCAAGTGGGTGAATGAATCAGTGAGTGAATATAATAAGCGAATGAATGAGTATGAATGAGTAAGTGAATGATTGAATGAATTAGCAAATGAATAAGTGAGTGAATGAATGAGTGAGTGAATGAATGTGTAAGAGAGAACGAGTGAGTGAAGGAGTGAATGAATGAATGAGGGAATGAGTGACAATGAGTGAATAAATGCACTGAATGAACCAATGAATGATTTAGTAAGTGAATAAATGAATGAATGAATGAATGGACGAATGGGTGAGAGAGCGAGCGGGTGAATGAGTGAGTGAGCGAGCGGGTGAATGAGTGAGTGAGCGAGAGGATGACAGTGCGTGAGTGAATGACAGTGCATGAGTGAGTGGATGAGTGAGTGAGTGAGTGGATGAATGAGTGAGTGGGTGTACCAGGGTAGCTGCTGAAGGAGAGTCTTCCGGTGGCTGTGTGTGGTTCATTCAGTCTGAAGTCCCAATGTTTGTAGATGCGCATGGTGGCAGCGTATGTGTACCAGCTGGAGTGAGCGAACAACAAGTTCTCAAAGCCAGGCAACATCTGAAACACACCGCAGATGAGAAACCATCACATCCACTGTCTCCTGACGTCAGTTATCATGATGTCTGGTACCTTTATGAGCGCAGAGCAGTGGCCCATCGGAGGCGCTTTATACTGCTTCAAGCTGGACGTCCCGCCAGGAACCAGCGCCGGGATCAGATCCAGCAGATCACCGACCGCATTCAGGAACTGAATGGCAAACTGGGACAGAGGCTACGGAAATACACACGAGTAAACATCTGATCAAAACCAGCTTCAGCTTCAACAGATGGAAACACACCGACTAGTACTAACAAAACTTCGCAGAATTGTATTTACTAAAAACAATTCTCTCTGTATTGTTTTTACACATGATCCAGTGAAACTCTTTTTAAATGTTTGACATTTTTAATGTAAGAAATAAGACAATTAAAAGAAGCAGAGTGTTTAGTTTAAATCCACTTTTAGCTTAATATATAGGGAAAATAATGGAAATGGATCCTTAAAAACTTTGTTTAAATGACTTATGTAAAAAAAAGAAAAAAAAAAAAAGAAAACATGAATAAAAGAAACAGAGCCATAATACAGATGAAATTCTGTATTCTGTATATATATTCTCCTAAATATTTGCATCAATTTTAAATAAATAGGAGGAAAAGGAAATAATAAAAAGAACAATAAACAATTTTTCAACCGTTTAACTCATTTTTATAGTAAGAAAGATACAAAAAGGAAATTGAGCCTGAATAAAATAAACTCTTTTTAGATGTAACTTTTAAAGTGAGAAAAACACAAAAAAAGCCTTTAAAACATCTTTTCAGATTTTTTAAGTCCATTTTAAAATAAGAAATATTAAAAATATTTAAATTTAAAATACTTCTAAGATGGCACCGCGCCCGGCAGCCATGGTGCGTCTATCCATTCAATCCTATCTATTGTTTTAGTGTTTTTGTTAGTTTTTCCTGTTTTTTGTTTCTCAAACGCGATCAGTTTTACCAGAGAAGAACTACTGAACATTTGTCAGAACATACCACAAAATCTCCTACCATTTTTCGATTATTCGGATGTTTTTCTTGACATAGTGGTCGGTGCAGCGGCGACGCTGATCAAACGCAGGACGCGCAGACGGGGGAAGCGAGACGGCGCGCTCGTGAAGCTCAGACAGCGCGGATTTAGAACGGCGTTGCCTAGCATCCATCTGGCGAATCTCCGCTCTACAGCTCTATAGAAACTCCCTGATCTGATCACAGACACAGAACAACACCACCCAGCTGTTTTAATCATTCTTGGGGACTTTAACCAAGCAAATCTCTCACATGAACTGCCAAAATACAGACAGCATGTTACATGTCCCACCAGAGAATGTAATATATTGGATCACTGTTACACCACAATAAAGAATGCATATCACTCTGTTCCACGAGCAGCTTTGGGGCTCTCTGATTATTGCCTGGTTCATCTTATACCAACCTACAGGCAAAAACTTAAATCTGCTCAACCTGTAGTAAAGCCTGTAAAGAGATGGACCAACGAGACAGAGCAGGTTTTACAAGCCTGTCTCGACCTTATTGATTGGAGTGTTTTTGAAGTTGCTGCCACCAATCTGGAAGAGCTCACAGAGACTGTAACTTCATATATCAGTTACTGCGAGGATATATGCATTCCCACCAGAACTTATGTAACATTCAACAATGATAAGCCATGGTTTACAGCAAAACACAGACACCTTCATCAAGCCAAAGAGGACGCCTACAGAAACGGGGACAGAGTCTTGTACAGTCAGGCCAGGAACACACAGAATAAGGAGATTAGAGTGGCTAAAAGGACCTACGCTAAAAACCTGGAAGATCAGTTAAATTCCAATGACTCCGCTTCAGTGTGGAAAGGCCTGAAAGCCATCACCAAGTACAGGACAGCATCCCCCAGCACTGAGGTGAATCAACAACTTGCTGAAGGTCTGAATGAGTTTTATATTGTAGATGGTCCTGACCATCTCTCTACACAAACGTTAACACCTCCTGCAACCCCCCTCTTCCCCACTCCTGTACTTCAGATCAGTGAAGAAGATGTGCGCAAGATCTTCAGGAGGAACAAGAGAAGGAAGGCACCAGGCCCAGATGGTGTGACACCAGCCTGCTTGAAAACCTGTGCTGACTAGCTGGCCCCCATCTTCACACAGATCTTCAACACATCACTGGAGCTGTGTGAAGTCCCTTCCTGCTTCAAACACTCCACCATCATCCCTGTTCCAAAGAAACCCAAGATAACAGGACTTAATGACTACAGACCTGTGGCTCTAACGTCTGTCGTCATGAAGTCATTTGAAAAACTGGTTCTGGCTTATTTGAAGGACATCACTGGACCCCCTGCAGTTTGCTTAGCGAGCAAACATGTCCGTGGATGATGTAGTCAACATGGGACTGCATTACATCCTGCAACACCTGGACAGACCAGGGACTTATGTGAAGATCCTGTTTGTGGACTTTAGTTCGGCCTTCAACACCATCATCCCTACACTCCTCCAGTCCAAACTAACCCAGCTCTCTGTCCCTAGCTCTATCTGTCAGTGGATCACCAGCTTTCTGACAAATAGGCAGCAACTAGGGAGACTGGGGAAATTCATGTCAAACTGCCGCTCCACCAACACTGGTGCCCCTCAGGGCTGTGTTCTCTCCCCACTGCTCTTCTCTCTCTACACCAACGACTGCACATCTAAAGACCCCTCTGTCAAGCTCCTGAAGTTTGCAGACGACACCACACTCACTGGCCTCGTCCAGGACGGTGACGAGTCTGCCAACAGACAGGAGGTTAAAGAGCTGGCTGTCTGATGCAGTCTAAACAACCTTGAGCTCAACACGCTAAAAACAGTGGAGATGATCGTGGACTTCAGGAGAAACCCCCCTGCACTCCCCCCACTCACCATCATAGACAGCACTGTGACTGCAGTGGAGACACTCAAGTTCCTGGGATCCATCATCTCTCAGGACCTGAACTGGGACACTCACATCATCTCCATTGTAAAAAAAAGCCCAACAAAGGTTGTACTTCCTTCACCAGCTGAGGAAGTTTAACCTGCCACAGGAGCTGATGAAACAGTTCTACTCAGCAGTCATTGAGTCTGTCCTGTGCACATCAATAACTGTCTGGTTTGGCTCAGCTACAAAATCAGGGATCAGAAGACTACAGAGAACGGTTCAGACTGCTGAACAGATTATCGGTGGCCCCCTACCCACCCTCCAAGAACTCTATACATCCAGAGTGAGGAAAAGGGCTCAGAAAATCACTCTGGATCCCTCACATCCAAGTCATCCCCGTTTTGAACTTTTACCATCTGGCCAGCGCTACAGAGCCCCAAGTACCAGGACAACCAGGCACAAGAACAGTTTCTTCCCCCAGGCAATCCATTATATTTATTTGCTACCACCTCCAACCTTGTACATCCCTGCATCTCCTATTCGATCCCATTCTATCATCTTTTGCACAGCTGTATATACAATAATTTATGTTTCAATTATTTTCTTTTTCAATTTTATATATATATATATATATATATATATATATATATATATATATATATATATATATATATATATATATATGTGTGTGTATTTTTTATTCTCTTCTTATTTTTATTGTCTGTGTATCGTTGTTGTCTCTGTGTACTGGGAACTGTGTACTCACTGTGTACTCTGTGTAAAAGGGAGGCGGCCTTCCTTAAAAGAATCATTGTATAACCTGGCCATATTGAGCTCGCTGGAATCGCTGTCAGTGGGGTCCGTTTTGGTTTCTTTTCTACTTTGTTTACTCGCTTTTGAGGGCATGTTAACGAAAGAGTATACATTTCGTCCTTATGATCAGTTTGAAAGTGAAATGAACTTATGGAGTGGCTAATAAGAAACAGTTAGAACGGGAGATACACGCAGACACGTCTACTCCATCTGCCGTCCGGAAGTCGACCTCGAAATAGAGGCTTAATATAACAAACAAACTCTTTCAAGAGTTTGTTTAACTCATAATGCAAGTAATGCAAGGATAAGCTGCTGTTCCTGGTCTCACCGTCCTCCCGTGTTGTTTGGCCCAGTCGGTGACTCCGGCCTGCAGTCCGTCCAGCTGCGCCAGAATCAGACCCGTGTGAATCCACAGAGGATCAGAGGTGTTACGCTTCACCTCACTCCGAGACCAGTCGTTCTGCTTACTGCAACACACACACACACACGATCAACACGTCCTGTCAGGAGCAAACGCTGATGAACACACACAGAGGAGCGTCACTCACGCCATGAAGCGCTTCACGGCCACCAGCGTTTTGGGATTCTCGATCAGCTGCGGGTACATGTTGGTGTAATGATCGAAAATTTGCCTGAAACACACAAAAACGTCACTCTTATTACTCACTCATAACAAAAATACAATTTCTACATTTTAGCTAAAATAAACTGACAAAACAAATCATATTTCATACATCTGGTTAAGAACAGTGTTGTTTTAGTATTAATTACTATACCATTTTAAATTACTATAACAAACGGCTACATAATTTTACTAGTATATTATTTATATACTTTTTAAAATATTTTCAGATTTTAATTTAAATTTTTTTTAGCAATTTTGCTGTAATTTTAAATGTCTATATAGCTTGCATTAATTTAAATTGAGTGTTTTTAGTTGTTTTATTATTTTTTAATATTCCACACTTTATTTTTATTTTTTTATTAGTTTATAAACGGGTAAATAAACAGTTATAGTTTCACTTTTGGTTTATTTATTTCCAGTTATTTTAGTGCTTAAGGTCATTATTAATCTCACTTTTTTCACATTTAAAACTCAAGAAAAATATTTTTTAAAACTACATTTTAGCCTAAATAAACTGAAAATTGAAAAATCAATATTCATACTTTTAAACAATGATATTTCACAGAAGTTTTTTTTTGTAATTTTCTTATGCGCTTCATTCATTCATTCAGGTTTGTTTTCAGTTTTAGCTCAGTTCGTTTCCAAATCTTTTCCATCTCATATTTAAGATTTTATTTTAGCTATATTTTAATAAATAGTATATTTGTTATAGTTTTAGTTGTAGTTAATGATAATAACCCTGGTTGAGAAACCTGTTAATGAACGACTGAAACGTGAACCCAAACCCGAATGTAATCATTAATACTCATTTCACATGCAAAACGTTTAGCCAATCAGCCGGGGGCTCATTACACAGTCATATATTTACACAGACTAAGTGTAACTGTAGCAGAAACAGTCTGTTTACACAGTAAGGGTCAGAAAGGAGGTGTTAAATGATCACGAATAACTAAATGAACTGTTTTAGAGCAAGAAACTAACGTAAGTGTACTTCACAGAAACAGGAAACGATGTTGCAGGAAATGATTTCGGAGTAAAAATTAAGAAGTGACTGGCTTTCACAGCATCTGAATGAAACAGGTTGTTGAAGGCCTGAGAAGATGAGGATGGTCTGGTGTTATAGAGACTCACGGCGCGGTGAGGAAACCCTCCAGATATCCCGCCAGGAACATGGTGACATCGTCCGGCTCTGCCGTCTGTCCGTACCCGGCTCGGATCTCCAGCACACCCCATCCCGTCGATGTCAGCGTGTCGTTATAGTAACCGTAAGCGTCACCCTGCGGGTCCAGGACACCCTCCTTCAGCAGAACCGTTTTCTGGGTCGAGTCCCAGTACGCCGTGGCCTTCAGCAGCTCTGGATTAAACACACACAGAAACACATGACATTTTATGAAAATGAAGCACAGAAATAATGTTGTGATTCTAATGACTCATGTGGGCGTCTGCTACTTCCTTAAAAATACTTTATGCAGCATACTTTTTTCAGGATGTGAAATGAGAAATTAATAATCAATTTCATTTGCAGACAACCTTTTAGCTAAGAAAATTTATCTACATTCATTAAGTGAATTTTAAATAAAAGCTGTAAAATAATATAACACACTAAGTCTGTTATCAATTAAAAGATAATGGGCCTAATTTATTTTGTCAATTTATAAAATACAAAAGTTGCTTTGGTGAAAAAAGCGTCAGCAAATGCTAATTTCATTCATTTATTTATCCAATTCCTTTTAGAATTTTATTTTATTATTTTTGTGCATTGCTATTCTACTTTCTGTGGAGAAAATATGATATTTCTTTACAACTTGAGCTCTTTGTTATGTAACCACAGAGTAACCGCAGACGCATATCAGGTTTCAGATTGAGTTTAATGGGATCATGTGCTTCTCCAGTCTGTTCATGATCATTATAATAATAGACAAACCTGCAGGGTCAGCCAATTCCTCTCGAACTCACTTAAAACACTTATGAGCAAAACAAAAGCAGAGTGTTTTTAAGAGATCAGACTCTGAACATATGGCCATTTAAACCTATAAAACATTGACTTCATGATAACAACACAAGCCAAAGTTAACTAAACGAGTTACTTACTGTCGCTTCTCGCTGCTGCAGCAAAACAAGCCAGAATTAAGGCACAAACGCTGCTGTTAATCATGTTGGAGTCGATGTTCACTCACATGCAGCGCAGAAACTGAAAATAAAGTGGGAAGTCCGACAGCAAAGAGCTTCCTTGAGACAAAACAACATGAATAAATCCCAGAGAGATCCTCCGGGACACACACACGAGATAACAAGAGACTAGCTTTATAAAACGAGACTGACACACACTGAATAACACGATAAACACCAACAGATATCGAAGAAGAAAAACAAACTTCACCCTAGACAAGGTTCGAACCCTTGAGTCCCTGACTTAGGAGGCCAATGCCTTATCCATGAGGCCACTGGAGCGTGTATGACCTAACACGGCGCGGAGCCGGTTATAAAGGCGTCCAATCAGACTACTGTCAGGAGTCACGTGATCACTGCTGACGCTCGACGCGGAAGCGAATTAAATCAAAGTTTAACTGAAATTAATTTGTCCTTGTAATAAATTACAAGTTATTAAAATACCAATATGCTTGCTGAAAATAAACAGTGTGAATGAACGCTTTTTGGAAGTTAAGACGCTGTTTTTATACTTTTAAGGGAAAATTAACCATGGTTTTACCACAAATAGAACTAAAAACAAAGGTTACTATAGTTAAACCATGGTAACCATAAAATAACCATGGTCATGCTACACTAACCCTAGTTTAACCATGGTGTTAGCAGTAAAACTGGTTACAAATGGTAACAAAAAAAACATGGTCACTTCATTTTTACTATAATAAGAGCTGAATAGTGACCAGTTGAATTTAAATTAGTTAAATGAAAGAAACCTAGTTATTTTAATTGAAGGCCTGAATTAGTTTTAGTTTTCTTTTATTTTAATACAAATTAAAACAAATCAAAGCCTGATAACTTAAAAATATGTGCAGCTCATGAAGGCTTTATACACATTTGAACCCATTAATAATATAGCCAATAATGTTAATACGTTTTTAAAGTCATTAAACAAAGTCAAAACCTGTTTAAAAACAGAAAATTAAGAAAATAATTGTTTATGAGTGCATTTCATTAAACCACTGGTGCCACCGGCCCCTGATTCAGACACTTAATCCTGAGCTTCTGCTCATCACACCAACATCAATCACTGAGGAGATGGAAAACACCACACATATTCCCCAAACTCAGACGTTTAATGAGAAAGACCATAAAACAAGTTTTACATTTTTACTCGCACATAGCAGGTTTCACAAGCGTTTTTCTTCATCAGACCTTTTGTTTTTCTAACCTTTCTAGAACATACATAAACCACAGTTTACACAGCCGAGTTCAATTAAATAACCAAAACACACCAAAAAAAATAAAACGGTGAAATGTTCAGATCACTGGAGCTTAAAGACATTCATCCAGCGTTTCAAAGGCAAAAAGAGAGAAAAACTCACAAAAGTTGTGCGAAACCACAGACAACTCAACTTCGGGTCCTGTTCATTTGAAATGTTTCAAAGAATGTTTGTTTGTAAGTTTAAATTCTGTAACCATAGTAACCAGAGGTAAGATTCTATTCTGATGTAACATGGCAACCAGTGATTCCGTTTCTGTCTGACCAGTGATTTGAAAGTGTAGTTTATCAATATAGAATTTTTACATAAATATGTAATATATAATGCTTTTATTCATATTTATCAATCATCTTACATCTGTAGTTCTTCCTGTCACAAAGAGATCCTTCACTTTCCCTTCATTATTTCATCTGATAATTCACTCACTCACTCACTCGTCGTCGATGAGTTTCTCTGCTCCGTTTTCAGTCTGTAGAGCGTCGTCCTCTCCTCTGCTCGTCTCTTCCTCCTCCTCCTCCTCCTCATATGAGAGGCTCTGCCCGCTGTAGTTGATCGTGGTTCGGGACAGATCCACCTCTATGGGGAACACGTCGGCCTCTTTCAGCACGGCGTAGCAGTCGTCGTAATAGCGCGACATCCCTGAGACGAAGCGCTGCAGCTGGAACACGATGTCCTGGACTGAAGAGAAAACAGAAAGGGTTAAACCGCTGTAAAACAGATCATGTGATGCTTTCTGATGCCTCTCAACTGAACAAACCATGTTTCTGGTCCAGCAGTTCGATTTTCTCCAGAACGTCTTTGCGCATCTTGGCGAATCGTGCGCGAGCCTCCTGTCGACAGCGCAGAATCAAGCGGTATTCGTAGTTACCGGTGCTGACGCGGTACAACGGGTCTCCTAACGCCTGAAACACACACAAACACAGAGGGTTAAATAAGCATTTCTCATTATTAGTTTTCTCTTTTTAATTTCCAGTTTATGACATTTTTTGCTCATTTTCACATAATTAACAGTAATATATATATAGCAAAACCTGGCTTTAGTTAGTATACAACAACATATTAATTTGCATTTATGGGTTATTGCATGTTAACTTTTATAAAATAGTCTGCGTGTTTTCTGCATACTCATTTGCACATGATTTACAGTATTAAACAGTATTTTTATATGCAACATATTTATACAAATTGGGGTTAAATGTGGACACATCAAAACTCTGCTTTTTTTATGATTAGCAATAATAAAATTGTGTCAAATCATAGTTATTTAAAATAATCTGACACTGGCAAAATTATCTAAGAAAAATACTGCATATCTTACAGTGCATTTGAATGATTTCATATTTATATTTTTATATTTAAAATAAATGAGTATGCATGGTCATATGTTTATAAGAACAGACAGAACATTTGTTTTTTTAAATTTCCACAAATTTATCAGTAATATCAAATTTGTGTATCTTTTTCACTTTGGCATCAGTTAGCAATAATGTAGAAAAACAAAAACAAACGAATGCATATTAAATTGTAAATCTAAAACAGTAGGATGCATTTTAATGTCTCTTTGGCAGCATTTTTGACTGTATCAGGGTCAAAGTGCAGCACTGAACTGGATCCTCCACCTCCAAAGCACTCATTACAATCAGTAAACAGATTAAGGAGGTTTAAACAGTAACAACGTATTATGAGTCAAATGATCAAGGGCTGATTTCCCTAGTGATTTAGACAGTTTGACTATTGGTTAGTTAATGATGAGCGGAGAGATTGAGTGAACTTACGATACAGCTGTACTCTTCATCATCCATCTCCTTCACCTTCAGACAGTACGACTGAATAAACAAACACACATCAATAAACAATCCCTCTGTTAAGGTTACATCTCACTTCAATAGTCAATGATGAGTGGATCTTCTGGCTGTTCTCATACCAAGTACTCAAACTTGACGTCCAGGTATTTGCGGATGGTGAGTTTGGTGTCAGGAATGGCTTTGTGCAGATACGTGTTCAGATCATGCAGCATCTGACAGACAAACACACAGCATTACTATTATTACATTTGTCTCGTTAAATGATGTTTACACAAGGTTTCACAACTGTTCTCCACCTTAAATTATGTTTCAGTTACTCTATATTCTATACGTTGTATAGATCAGGGATTTATGGACTTTTTCATGCTAATTTTTTGAGATAGGAATTTTGGGTTTTCATGAGCTGTATGCCAAAATCATCAATATTAAAACAATAAAAGGCTTGAACTACTTCAGTTTTGTTGTAATGAATCTAAAATATATGAAAGTCTAATGTTTATCAGTACATTACAGAAAATAATGAACTTTATCACAATATGCTAATGTTTTGAAAAGGACCTGTATACCCAAGCGACTTAAGACATATTGCAGTTAATCTCATTGTAAGAACACAAGCTCGCTCAGATCTGCTCTCTTACGGGTTTGATGGTCTTCAGCAGCTGGATGCCAAACTTCTCCATGTTTCGATGAGCTTCAGCAAACTTCACGAAGGCTTCGCTGGCGGCGGCCTGTGGCTCACGCACACCGATGACGGAAAACACGTCACCAAACGCTGAGAGAGGAAAAACAAACATTTTATCACACATCTGATGAGTGTTTTGTTGGTCAGAGTTCGCATCGGCCTGATGTTGTTAGTGTGTGTAACTAGACACACATATTTAGAATCTGATGTTTTACCAGTCCATTCTGAAAACAAACCAGTTTTTCGTCAATAAAATGATCGTTCAGGAGGAGAAACTGTTTATAGCAGCTTATAACGAATCATATGATGAATAAATCTACTGTACCTCTGTGAGTCTGCGAGAGCTCATAGAAAGCTCTTAACAGTCTCTTCGTGTGCTCCATCAGTCCTAAACACACACAAACACTCCAGATTAAACTCTCTCAGTCGCTGCTTTAATGCAGTAATGGTATGAAAGAGTCACCTTTATAAAGTTCAGCGGTTTCCTCCAGCTCCTCCAGCCTCTTCACCAGACCATCTACAACACACAAACACACACATGCTTGATTCCTCATGTCATGCTCACATGCACCTGTCAATACTCTCAATGATGGAGTTTCTCATTACTGCAATAATGATTCATAATTTAGATTGTACAGTATTTATGAGTCTGCTACTGTAGTAGTTTGTTGTAGCGTCTTTAATTTGTGCCGAAACAAGTGTTGTATTGCATTAGTGACGAAGCCCTGGGAATGATCTGACCGTTGCACAGAATGGCCCTGCTGAGTCCCAGAGCGTCTGCGGTCCCTGAACTCATGTTCTCCACCAGACGATGCTTCACCTTCTTCAGCACTGATACACACACACATGAGCAACTTTATCAGAGAGAAACACACTTCTGCATCCCTTCAAACACGTAAAGCTAGCACAGTTTGGTCGTTTTACCGATATCCAGAGATTTGCCCTGCTTCGGGTCGGCCTGCAGTTTATTATACTGGATCACGACTTCACCCTGCAGATCACAAACACATCCATCCATACAAACAAACCCTATAACCAGTCTAGATCATGTGATTACTACACAAACAGTCTTTATCATAGCGGTGCATCTGAGACAAGATATTATTCACTTTGATGATATATCGGTCACAATATTATTTCAGTATCATGTTGATATACAGATAATGTCGCTCTTGTGATGTTTGACTTCGGTTCAGACTGTTATATGAAATTATTCATATTATATATCCTACATTCAACACTGTAAAACTCAAAGAAATGTCTAAGTTCACTAAATTAACAAGCAATGTTATGAGTGCCGAAAACACGCAAAAAAGATACACAAATGTAATGCTTAACCATACTGTTTAGCATTAAACTTTGATCTTTCCTTTTCATTTAGACATGTCAAATTTTAGTCAATGAAGTTGACAAAATTGCAGCCTTAAGTGAATCAAAATGTACAAATTATAATAGTTTCAACCACATCATGACAAAATCTGAAGAAATATCCAAAGATAGGATGACTGAACCGATATCGACTGATTATTTCAAGATGGAACACTGTAATGTCAAATATCATCTGCTATTATAAACTATTCTATCATCCAGCTCTAAACTGCTCACTGTGACTATAAAAGATATTAAGATATCAGAAACATTACCAAACTTTGAATCAGTGACACTTGCTATAGGAATAACACGTTGGTGTTTTAAGTGTTGTACCTGCACTGCCTGGATCATCTTGGCCACCTCTACTTTAGTCTTTCCTTTCACCGGTTTGCCGTTGACTCCTGTGATCTCATCGCCGGCGGCCAGAGTCCCGTCCAGAGTGGCCGGAGTGTTATCAAACACCTGAACACACACAAATCACCTCGAATGAGCTCCATTTGATAAAAAGAGTAGCTAACGGAAAGAGCATTTCATGACAGAATGAAGCCTTTCCAGAGCACTTTAACCTGGAAACTGAACACTGGGTATGATTCACTAAATAAAAACCTCTATTCTCCAGACATGTCCCCTGTTTGGACCAAAAAAAAAAATCCATCCGGGATTCAGCTTTTGCTTTCTACAGTCACACTTCATTGTGTGCGTTTTTGTATCGAAGCCCTGCTGTTATCTTAATCCCCCTTCTGCTGAATTTCAGACCATTGCTGCCTGCTCCTGCAATCATTCTAATATTGAATATAATTTTCACGCATCAGGGAGCTGCTATCAATATGCTGAGTATTTAAATTGCTTTGGATGCAGCTCCTGTTGGATGCAGAGTTGCAAAGTCTGCATTTTTTGCACAAAATTAAACTGTTGTCCCCCCTGGGTTAAAGGTTTGAAATATTGCATAAATTAAATTTGACTGAAATGCTTGTATTGAAACATTTTGCATTCTACCTATGATAAAACTGTGGTAGATGTGGAAGGATGACCACTGGTAGGAAGCCTTTTAGCTGTGTTTATGAACAATCTGCATAACAGTGACTGTACAATATATACTTTAGGTATGGAAATTACAGATTTTTGAGTTTTGATATTTGGGACATGGTCATTGCGATACTTTGGGGACTACTTTAACCCCCCCTCAAACCCAACAAGTGCATCCTACCGCCACTGTCTTCTTTATTGCAAACTCAAATATGGTCACCGTACTAAATATGCACATTTTCAAGGTTCACCGTTCCTCAGGAACTTTCCTACTGGAATGCAGCCTAAATGTATGTAACGATATAAACCAGAACAATAAAAATCCCACACTTCTGGCCTTATGAACACAATAAGACTCTATAGCTTCTAAAACACAATCGTCGTTGAATGTGACGGAGTGATTAAGAGGATGAAGATGTATGTGAACGTTTGACCTGTACGATGTAGAGACAGGGACAGAACTGAGCTCCGCCTCCAATACTGATCCCAATCAGGTTCTGTGAGTCTTTCTTCAGAGTCACTGTCCCAGGAACTGTGGGAATCCCACTGGACACAAATACAGCACAATATCACACACATGACTGACAGTGAAGTCACATTGAAGTGAAGTCTGCTTGAAATGATTGCTTGCTCTGCATTCTTTCTGTTAGATTCAGGTTATTTCTATTGCATTTACACACTATTGTATAACATGCAATGCCATGCAAACATGTATAAGTGTGATTAACACAGACAGAGGTCTGCTCGCACCCCCACAGGATGTGACATCATGTAAACATATGAATATTAAGGTACAGTTGGTTATTGATGGATGATACTCACAGTTTGTCCTCCTCCAGCTCATAGTCCATGTCTGTGAACATTATCAGCTCTGGTCGTGTTTAATGTGGATCAAACTCTCTTCATTCATTCAGATGCTGAACTCTGTTACTGAAATACAGCAGCGTTAATTAAACCAGACATATTCACTTTTAAAGCTGCTGGTTATTAGCGACAGGTGTGTCTCTTACCGTGCTGTTGACGAACAGCTGAAGTAGAAAGATGCTGCTAACATGTGAACATATTATAATAATGTTTTAGAGTTGTTTTATTAGGATAATTGGATAAACATTGAGCTGCTGCAGGTGAACACCAGTCTGCAGGATGTGTTCTTCTTCTTCTGGTGTCTGTGACAAAAAAAACACAACAAAAGCGCATTTCCGCCTCCTGCTGGACTGGAGTGTGATGATGCTTCCTCTTCCTCTTCTTCTGGCGGTTGGCAAATAATCAGAATGGTGTACCTTTCTTAAATATTTCTTTAATACTTGATATGCTCTATAATTGTCCAAGCCATTATTCATCAGTTTTTTAAGTATAATATCTCCGATCCCCATTTCTTTTAACTCTTCCACGAGAAATGTCCTTTCGTTTTGATAAGCAGTGCAATATATTAAGGGTATGTAAACTTTTGAACGGGGTCATTTTTTATAAATTCAACTATTATTTTCTCTTGTGGACTATATGTAAACATCTTTGATGTGAAATATCTCATTCAGGTCAGTACTAAATAAACAATAGCATGCATTTTGTGATCCCTCTTATTTTGGTAAAATAATCAACATTTTGCAGATTCTGCAAGGTGTATGTAAACTTTTAACTTCAACTGTATACACATATATAACATATAAAAACATAACATACACAGAAGAGTGTAAGTAGGTTAACCTTTTCTTAAACCCTTTCTTAACAGTGTTTTCTTATCATTGGTGTCCTCCACCCCTCCCCAAAACTCTGAAAGATTAGTAGTTTAGGTGGAGATGTGTTGTTGTGATTGGTCTCAGACAAAGAAGGTCAACAGATATATAAATGCTGGAGGGTAATGAGAGCTGACCAGAAGGGGTGTAATTCTACTGAATTATGAGATGAACTGGATAGACTTTCCATCGAGATATAATCAATTAGTAGATTGTTCCAGGATGCAATATGTATGGAATTTCTTGATTTCTAGTTCATGTGGATAGTTTTCTTGCCGATAGCTAGCGCCACTAGGAGTAACTGACTGTTTATATTGTGTAAGATATCAGAGCGAATCAAACAATTTAAGATTCGATCAGAAATTGAAACACGAGGAGCCAAATTCCATAAAGAGGCCCCGGATAACAAGACAACGCCATAAATCTGTCCATGATACCCTGGGGCCATGAGTCATGACCTCTTTCACAGAACAGTTCACAACATTAACACAAAAAGAACACTTGATAATCCCAACTCAGGAAGGAGATTGTCAAATTTGGGGCAAGTAACCAAGATCATGACCATAACATGAGGAAAATCATTAGTACAGAGTTTGTTGGGTGGGTTCCCCCACCCAGGACAAAAACCAGACTGAAATTCCTTATGAGACTAATACCTATCAAGTATTTTACCAATACCTAAGTGTGCCCCTGTACACCTTTTTGTACACACGCAAAAAATACTTTTACCATTACAGGTGTACCTTGACTAAGACTAATGACACCTAATATATTAAAACAAATTCACACAAAGTCTGGTGTCACCCTCTCACGTCTGAGTGAGTCTCATTATCGCTCTCCTTTCTCTCTCACCCCCTCCGCCACAGACAGCCCCTAACCAGAAATAATTTTTTAAATCTTCCTTCCTTGGTTTGTTGATTGATCAGGGATGTCACCAAAGAACGATTGCCCGCTGATTCTCCACCATTTAACTGTAAGGGAATTTACAGTTAAACCCAAGGACCAGGTATGATGAACAAACACCAGGAGTCAGAGATGCAATCAACTGAAGAAAAATTTACTGTTTTGCAATTTCATCAGCAGAAGCCAGCTTCAACACTCGCGATGGAGTTCGTAGGTTCCAGACACCAATAGTTATAGATCTTGCTCTGTAGTTCATCATCAGTATTTTTTGTATAAACGTCTGCATTAGCTCTTCTTCAGCACAAGACTCATGGGACTGTAATGAATGTTCAGTTAATTGAAGAACATCTGCAGCCCTCAGGTTACAGTGGCTGGCTTTAAGATGAAGTCTACCAAAGAGATACTCTGTTGTTTTAAATTCTTCTCCTTTGTCTAGTTCAGGTCTTGTTTCTTGAAACCAATCTCTGTAAAAGAAACATAATTAATTAGTAGCATAATTAATAAGAGGTTTTTCTAGCCCCTTTCCATTGCTCAAGGATGCTTTACAAGACAAGACTAGACTAATCCAAAGGGCAAGCGTGGGTCTTTGATCGGCAGTCCAGGGTAAAATGTAACAGTCTGTGTGGTGTGAAGGTCAATGTGATGGAGGAGTGACCTCTGGTGGTGAGTAAACGGAAGTTCATAGACCAGATTCGTGACATAGACAGGGTTGCACACATCAGCAAACAATCATGCACAAAGAAATACTGAACAAAACTTAATAGTAGCTGCATTTCTATTACAGAATTGTGCCAAAACTTTGAAGAATGTTGAGAAAAAAAAAACACAACAGCACAGGTGACAGTGCAAGGACCTCTGGTGAATTAGGCAAGATTTCAAGAGATTGATACTCTTACAACAGGAAGATTGGGTCATACTGTACGAGACATAAAGACGTTGCTGTCGGCAGCTTCAGAGTTCCTGCTGCCTGTGCAAATGCAACCAGGAAAACGGCCAGAGGGGGAAATTGATTCTCTATGGAACCACCACGCTGGCTAGTTCCTAGAACTACACGGTGCAAAAGCCCCTAAAAATGTATGATAATGCACACACTCAGAGCTGCGCAACACAGTGAAGCATGTCTGTGGGGTAGAGTTAAACTCTGGAAAGTTGCACACCAGGAGCAGCATTGAACATCCAAAATGTTCAAAAACAAATAAAACGAAATAAAGAAACACTTAATGCTGTAATCTAACTCTTGCATCCTAAATAAATTAAACATGTAAAGAGTCTTATTTTGACATTGTGCACCTACTGTATCATTTAGTTATCCTTTAGCCAGCACATACCTTGTGTGTTCCTTTCGTTGCTCTTGCAGTTGTGTGCTTAGGGCTCTCTATCTTGATTGTGGTTTTATCTTTTGAAACAAAAGAAAAATTAGTATTCAATTGTCTGATGTGTTAATTACTGTGCTTGAATCACTGTGGAACAGTTCTATTTGGAATCAAAAATAAATACAATATAAAATAGAAATTTGCACTGCATTCTCTAGTGGACACTATGGGGAACCAAATGCCTACTCCACCATGCCAAAGAGGATGCCTGCCTAACTGGGGTGAACCATGGTTCCCTAAGAGGGAACGAGATGCTGCATCCTCTAGAGGCTGCTTCTGAGGTCTTCACTTGGTTCAAAACTCACCTCACCAGGGCAATCATACTATCCAGATCCACATACTGTGTCTATAGAAAATCATTATACCCCTTTGAAATAGTTACTTTTTTTGTAATACAACCTGAAATCAAACCCCATTCCAAATAACTTTTGGGATATGTCAGTACTACCGTTGCACACCTTGATTGGGGAATATTTGCCCATTCTTTCTTGCAGAATTGCTCAAGTTCAGTCAAATTCTGTGATGAGTAGCAATGGACTGCTCTCTTCAAATCCATCCACAGATTTTTGATTGGATTTAAGTCAGGGCTCTGACTTTCCCACTCAAGGACATTCACCTTCGTATCCTTAAGCCACTTCATTGTTGTTTTGGCAGTATGCTTAGGGTCATTGTCATGTTGGACGGTGAATGACCGGACAATCTTCAGCTGTCTTGCACAGGGAGGCAGGTTTTCCTCAAGACTTTGGATGCACTTGGCAGCATCCATTTTCCCTTCTATCCTGACAAATTGCCCAGTCCCAGCTGAAGAGAAACATCCCCACAATATAATGCTGCCACCATCAAGCTTCTCAATAGGTATGGTGTGTTTTGTGTGTTGTGCTGTTTGCTTTTCGCCAAACATAGAACTTGGAGTTCAGTTCAAAAAGATACATTTTGGTCTAATCAGACCATAGCACCTTTTGCCAGAAGGTATCAGACTCTTCCAAGTGCGTTTTTGCATAGCGCAAACGAGAAAGGCTTCTTTCGTGCCACCCTGCCATACAGGGCAACTGTGTGTAAAGCTTGCAGATAGTTTTCACATGCACAGACTGACCAGACCCAGCCATAAAGCCTTGTAAATCCTTCAAAGTTGCCTTTGGCCTCCTGGTATCTGTTCTCCTGGCTCTGTCATCCACTTTGGACAGACAGCCTGATCTAAGCAATGTGCTGGTGGTGCCATACGCTTTCCACTTCTTAATGATGCTCTGAACAGTTTTTTGTAGCACTCTCCTAACTTGTGTCTTTCTACAACTTTATCCCAGAGGTCTTTTGAAAGCACCTTTTCCCAACCATGGTGAATTCTTTGCTGTACCATGCAATACTAACAGTGGAATCTTCAAGAAACAGCTTGTTTTATTTTGAAATAATCAACACCAATACTATTGATGTCAGGTGGGGCAATACGCCTGGGGTTTAATCTGAAAGTTGATTGCTTACACCTCAGCAAGTTTATAATGGTATACTCCAGGGCTGTCCAAACTCGGTCCTGGAGGGCCGGTGTCCTGCAGAGTTTAGCTCCAACCCTAATTAAACACACCTGAAGCTGCTAATCAAGGTCTTACTATGCATACTAGAAGCGTCCATGCAGATGTGTTGAGGCAAGTTGGAGCTAAACTCTGCAGGACACCGGCCATCCAGGACTGAGTTTTGACAGCCCTGGTATACTCTAAGAGGCTGATCACTTTGCCAAACCAGGCATTTCACTTATTCATTTTTCATAATCCTTCAGAATTGTTTTTACATATTTTTACTTTAAAGATGAGGGTTAGTGTGTACATGCAGCTCAAAAAGGTTAAACTTAATTTATTTTAAACATAATCATCAGCATATGTTCACAAAGCTGACACTTCAAAGTTTACTGATCAAGAATCAGAATTACTCGGACTGTAATGATAATAGAAGTTGTGACGGGGTGGAAGAATCACGCGACAAGGAGAGCCCAAATAAATACCCCGGAGGGTGGATTTATTAGTGATAAGGGGTGCTGAGTGAAGTGTGAGTCGCTGAGGTGGGGCGGTGCTCTCCGTGCGTGATTTTCCCTCGGAGCGGTGAGTCCATGCTGTGCTCGTGGCAGGGCTGGATCGGTCACACGCTGGTATCTGAAAACAGCAAGTGATAGCACGTTAATTCTCAGCTTCGTGGAGATCAATCTCCCCCTGTGTTAGCCTCACGCGGCTTATATGGCCGCGGGCAAATGGACTGCCGTGATGAGCGAGTGCAGGTGTCTCGCTTCTGTCTCCAGGGCAACGCTGACAGGTGCTCGGGATGCTCGTCACCCCCCCCCCCCCCCAACTGGGGTTGGGCGGGGAGTGACACCTGACAGACCTGCGAAGGCTGACCAGATCCGAGAGAGTCCATCCGCGTTGGCGTTGGAGGCTCCGGCTCGGTGGCGGACGACGAAGCAGAAGTCCTGGAGCATGAGGAACCACCGCATCACCCTGGCGTTGGTGTCCTTGGCCCTGGCCATCCATTGGAGGGGTGCGTGGTCTGTGAGGAGGGTGAACTTCCGGCCGAGCAGGTAACATCGCAGCTCCAGGACTGCCCACTTGATGGCCAGAGCCTCTTTCTCGACCGTGGCGTAGTTCTTCTCGGCTTTCGTCAGCTTCCTGCTAATAAATAAAGACAGGATGTTCCTCACCCTCCTGGACTTGGGACAAGACGGCTCCCAACCCTGTCTCGGACGTGTCCGTCTGCAGCAGGAAGGGGCAGCCGAAATCGGGGGCGCGTAGAACCGGTTCATCCGTCGGGGCGTGCTTGATCCGCTGGAAAGCCTCCTCTGCCTCTGGACTCCAGGCGACGCGCTCAAGCTGCCCCTTCCTGGTCAGGTCTGTCAGGGGGGCGGCTAAGGAGGAGAAGTTAGGGATGAAGCAACAATAATAACCCGCCAACCCTAGGAAAGCCCATACCTGAGTCTTCGTGCCAGGTCTTGGGGCGGCGTGGATGGCCTCCACCTTCTTCTCCTACGGCTTGATAAGGCTGCGTCCAACCTGGAAGCCCAGGTACTTTGCCTCGAAGAGGGCCAGGTGACACTTGGGGGACCTCCCGTATACCGAAGAGGACGTATGGCAGCATTTGGTCCCAGTCCCGTTTGTCCTCTGCTGCCACCCGTCTTAACATCTGCTTGAGGGTCTGGTTGAACCGTTCGACGAGCCTGTCCGTTTGGGGGTGGTATACGGTCGTCTGAGGTTGTTTTACCCGGAGCAGGCGGCAGAGGTCAGCCATTAGCCGGGACATGAACGGTGTTCCCTGATCGGTCAGGATCTCTGTCGGTATGCCGACTCGGCTGAACAGCAGGAAGAGCTCGTGGGCGATGTTCTTCGCTGTGGCTTTCCTGAGTGGGACTGGTTCGGGGTACCGGGTGGCGTAGTCGACCACGACGAGGATGTGTTCGTGTCCCCGGGCCGACTTCGACTCCGGCCCTACCAGATCCATCCCGATGAGCTCGAAGGGCACCTCTATAATGGGTAGCGGAATGAGCGGCATGGGGGGAGGTGTCTGGGGCGATATCTTCTGGCAGACGGGGCAGGCTTGGCAGAAGCGCTTCACATCGGCCTCCAGGCCGGGCCAATGGAACCGGTCTCTAATGCGCTGGGTGGCGTTAACCGCGCCGAGGTGTCCTGCCAGCGGATGTGAATGTGCCAGCTGCAGGATAGTCTCCGTCTTTGAACGCGGTACCACCAACAATTCCTTTTCCTCCCCCCTCCGCTGTGCGACACAATAGAGCAGGCCGTTCTCTACGATGAAGTGTGGGAGAGGATGCGGTTTTGGCCGTGTGTCCTTGCCCTCCAAAACACAGACCTGGTTCCAACAGTGCTTTAGACGTTCATCCTCCCGCTGGGCAGGCACTTGTTGCGTGTCCCCATGTCCCCAGGTGATCGGCAATATCATGTCGGCTTCACCACGGGGCCGCAGGAGCTCTGCCTTGATGAGGCTGACTGAGCTTTGAGCTTTGAGCTTTGACTGAGAGTCGAGCACCGCTTTGAAAGGCCGGCCGTTGACCTTAATTTTGGCCTCCGGAGCTCCCTTAGGCAGCTCCTGGTGTACCACACAACCCGCCTTCCAAGCCCGAGCCTTGTGAGAAGAGGGCGCTGTTGGCATGGACTCGTCTTGGGGCTCGGGGGCCGCCGTCCTGTCTATTTGCCGCGAGATGCCCTCCGGCGCGCGCTGCTCTGGAGCCACCCTCCAGGGAAAAGGCGGTACTCGCTCCCCAGCCTCCCGTCGGTGGGCCGCCTCGGCCAGCTCGATCGCCTCCACTAGCGCCAGCGTGGTGGTGGGGTTTCGCATGCCAACAGCCTGGCAGTAAGTGCTGGGATGGGCGCGGAGGAGGCGATCAATGACGACGCGTTCCGTTACCTGGTCAGCCGTAGGCGCTCCATCCATCAGCCAGTGCTGAGCCAGGCGAGACAGCTCCGTGGCTTGAGCACGTGCGGGACGTCGAGGTTGGTATGTCCAGTCGTGGAAATACTGGGCCGCGCACACTGGAGACAGCCCCACACGGGCCAAGATTTCCCTCTTCATGTCCTCATACTTCTGCGCCATCGCTGTGGGGAAGCTGAAAAAGGCACGCTGAGAAGAGAAGAGGGGGGCCGGGTCCCATCGTCCGGGTCCCATCCCTCCGTGACGGAGGTGTTTCCGAACATTTGTAAGTATACCTCGACGTCGTCGTGGGCGGTCATTTTGGGCAGCAGCTGGGCGGCTTGTATCCGCGGATCTGGTAATGGAACGCGCTCCTGTGAGGGCTAAGTTTAGGTGTAGGTTAGGTGTAGGGCAATAGTACATGCAGTTTGTACAGTATAAAAACCATTACGCCTATATGGGATGTCGCCACTTTTCACAAAAACAAACGTGTGTGTTGTGTAAATGTATAAAAAATTGTGTTTCTAAAAGCATTTACCACAGCAACATAATGAAGCTAAAGCCACAAGTCTACTCCTTCTTCATTTTAAATCTGAGGACATTATCTATAAAACTGTGTATTTTATGAAACATTTTATGAAACGTGTTTTTAGAGAAGGCTAAAAAAAGCTCTCCTGTAAGCTGTCTCCTTATGTCTGGCTTGGCAAACTGCCACATTCATTATTCTATTGTTCTTACTTGACGAACATTTCACACCTCCGCCAGGTATGAGACATTATCCTCATTATTCATTTATCATAAGTCTTTTGTTTTATTCAGGCATTATTAGCCTTTATCTTGCCATTACAAGGTTTACCAAGCCACATCGCTTCGATCCCATTTACCCAACTATTATCAAAAGTCTTTCTATTAAAATACAACAAAACATTTTCTTGCGACCTTACGTCAATTATTATGGCAAAATACATCATGAAGCATAATTGCACCTGCTCTGCAGCTGCATTAGAGCTAACACCACCTGTCCCCAAAAGGTGTAAACTCCCATGTCTAGGCCTTGATCAATTCTAATTCCTGTTGTTAAAAAAAGAAAAAGGTCAAAGTAAAAGCCACTTCCATTAAAGATATTTATTAAAGGTGCCATAGAATGAAAAACTGTCTTTACCCTGGCATATTTAAATAATAACAGTTCTGTACATGGAAATGACATACAGTGAGCCTCAAACACCATAGTTTTCTCCTTCATATGTAAATCTCGTGATTAAAAAAGACCACTGAAAAACAGGCGAATCAGAACATAACACCGACTGTGACGCAACAGTCGCGATCACTACGCCCCCAACATTTGCATAAACCCGTCCTTGTTCTAAGCCGGCCGAACCATCAGAAGCTCTGCAGGTATTGTAAATAAACAAGCGCGGACAACAGCGAAAATAACAAAATAAATTTTATGTTCCAGGCCGTGCAGGGTGTGTGAAGTGCAGGGATGGGTTGGTGTCTGTATTCAGAAAGGCACAGAAAGCAAATAACGCGAGCCACTAAAGGGACATGGTTAGCTCCTTGCTAGCGGTAGCCTGTTACAGTACATAAGATTTCACTCTCAGTAAGGAGAGATGAGGATGATGGCGAATGACTTACAGATCCTGAGCACCACTGACAAGCATCTGATCTTGTGAAATGTGTGGTAAGTACTGTTGCTCCATAATGTAAACATAGTTTGTGTGATCGCGTCTCTTGGAAGTGAAACTATAACGCGATCGATGGATCGTTCAAAAGCAGTTTCAATGCCTCGCATATTAATAACGGCTCCCTGATGCCTGCGTTTTATATACAGTATAATTACCCGACTATATAACTGCGAGAGAAAGTATTTAAATATATATTTTCCTCCCTGTGCTTCCTTCTTGCTGATGAGCCGTACTGTGAAACAGCCAATCAGAGCAGAGCTCATTATTATTCATGACCCTGCCAAATAAGCCAATAACAGACCGTTTCATTCTAGGGAGAAATCCTAGGGTTGTAAATGGACATGTAAAATCGTTTCTGGAGATTTTTTGCCCTTACCTAAGACATACCTTCTGTGTAGATATCAGAGAACAATTTAAAATACTGTATCAATGCATTCTATGGCACCTTTAACTTTAGTAATTGCATTTATAATTAAACTAAAAACGCCCTGACACTCTGCTATATATTTCCATAATTAAACAATCAGTAAAAATGTTATAAAGAAAGGTGGTACCTGTGTATTGAAGAGTTGTTTAATGTCTTTATTAACAAGGAAGAGGTTTGTATAGTGTGTGTACAGGTGGGTGGAGTAAGTGAAATTTACTGTTGCTATGTCCGACAAACAAACGATGCCGCTCTCACACTATACATCATGTTCTCACTTAATGAATAATACATCACGGAGCAAAGAGCAAACTGACAACACGCCTTATTGCTTGCATACAGACTTCTTCCAAAATCCCAAAATGATGTAGACTCACCTCGTTTCATACCAGAAGTAACCTTCTCTGTCTTGTTTTCCTCTCTCTACGGCTCTGATTTACATATAGCTGAATATTTATGACACATTACACAACTCCACTCTCTACTGGCTTTAAAACTGTCAATAAAAGTATGTCTATTCTTTTTTTCTCTCTCCTAAAATACTCCTTAGCTGTAGGCCTATTTGTATTTTTTTAACATCTTCAAGAGATGTTTTTAACATGCTCTTTTATCTTTTAAGAAGTAAAATACAATGAACATATATTTTCCTGAACATATCTTTTATTTTGACAGTTAATTATACAATAGATAGAAAACTCTAACATTTATTCCATGTATATTCACTGCATAAATGAACATTATTCATTTCTGATTAAATTACATGTTTGTTCAGGAATAGATATTTCTGTCAGTGCTAAGTATAAAACTGGACAAATTATTCTGTTAAAATATATGAATGCTTAAAAAATCTAAACGCCGTAATGGAAAAATACAAATAATATTAATATCTTTGTGTTCACAATGGCTTTTTAGCGGACACATCTACTGTAGGTCTGTGTTTAATTAACTGTAGATGCTACAAATCCTGGTCATTGCTTTTTGGTTTTGTAAATGCATATGTGACCCTGGAGCACAAAACCAGTCTGAAGTCGCTGGGGTATATTTGTAGCAATAGCCAAAAATACATTGTGTGGGTCAAAATAATACATTTTTCTTTTAAGCCAAAAATCATTAGGATATTAAATAAATATCATGTTCCATGAAGAAATTTAGTAAATTTCAATATTTTGCCAATTATTGTCCGTTCCTAACAAACCATACATCAATGGAAAGCTTATTTATTCAGATTTCAGATGATGTATAAATCTCAGTTTCGAAAAATTGACACTTAAGACTGGTTTTGTGCTCCAGGGTCACATGTGCACACATAAACAACATAAAAATGTTCTTGTGAAAATATGTAGAGGACAGATTAATTGAATACTTGATTCCAAGTTTAATTCACAAACAAATACATTTACAGCTGAATGTTTGTTTATCTGAATGATGTTCATTTATAGAGAAAGACTTCAGATGGCTCTACATTCGTGCCCTGACTGTATAGTAGGTCTCTTTCAGGTCCTTTAAAATATATATTAAAAAAAAGTATTAAAAACTAACCTGTCTTTGAAATCAAAATGGTTTTTAATATCATGACTGTCCGTATGTGTAATTTAATGTTCATACTTTGATTTCTTCCTCCGTCTCAGTGAAGCTGTACGGTGTCTGGGTGTGTCTAAAAGATGAAGGTCTCTGACGCTCTTCTTCAGGTCTTCCTCCTCCAAAGTGATGTGCTAGCACTCTAGAAGCCTGCTGGAACCTCCTGGGCTCGATAGCGACGTCTGCTCCGATCGGACGCCTGACTGAAGCTTCTGTTGTCTGACATTTATGATCTGTCTCAAACACAGAGCTCTGCTCCTCCTCTTCCTCAATCTCCTGATCGGGACGGCTCTTAATGAGGCAGCAGGAGCTGTCAATCAACTCCAGAACCTCGCTCATGAGGGAGGGGCCGAGGTCCAGCGTGAAGGACGAGAGCGAATCAGATCGTGTCATCGAGACCTCGCTGGTCTCCAGTAAGGAGCTCCGTCGACTGTCTGCACTGAGCTGTTCAGATGTTTCTGCAAAGCTTTGGTCGAGTCGGGATAAACGAGGCAGCGTGATGAAACCAGAATGAAGACCTGCAGGAGAAGAGAGGAAAAACTATCATGTTCCTGCAGATATTTTAAATATTACCACATTAGTTAAGTGTGCAAGGATTCATCGCCATAGAAACACTAATACAATCACTATCAAACAAGAACAATAAAATATATTTTGCCTGAAGCTTATTTTATGACTGATTTGTTAAATGTGAATCGACAAGAAGCTAATGCATGATGAAAATCTGAACAATTAAGACACTAAGATATATTTGTTATATAATATAATTGCATTAATTGCATATAAATACAACTTTTTTTTTTAATAAGCCCTTTTTAATTGTCCTCTTGTTGTTTTGATAATGTTCTGTAGGCCACTAATAAAAGAAACGACCTCTGTACATTTGTTTGTTGCAAATTTACAGACAATGCAATTGAGATGTTTTGTAATTGATTTCTGTCATCTGACAACAGAGTTTCTTTTCTGAATTAGCATAACTGCACAAGTTTTATAGTTAATTAAATATTGAAAAACAAAAGGCATTAATTATGCTTTAATTTCCTTCAATAAAAAGGAAATTGAGTTAGACGGTGTAAAGGTGTGTGGATGTGGATTAGTAATCTGGCCCTTTGAAATAAAGGAGAAAAATGCTGGCCCTCGTCACTATCAAAGTTGCCCATCCCTGATATATATATATATGTATATACACACACTTAATACAAACATAAAAGCATATCTTTAGCATACAGTTTGAGAAAACCAGAGCTGGCTTGCTATACATATTCCTCCCTTTAATAAGATTTTTTTAGAAGACCATTGTTGTTTTTTTTGTTTTTTCACAAAACATTTTGACGAATTTGAACCTCAATTTCATCTGTGTAGATATATAGTACTAATACCTAATATGCATATATATTCAAGAGGTCCATTGGTTATATTTTGTATTTGTTGTTGTTGATGTTTAATTTTAATTTCTTAGAATTTTAATGCACTTAAAACAAGCGTTTCATTACAAAATATATATTCTTGACATAAGAGTGCGAGTGAGAAGTTGTATTGAAAAAAAATTGAGAGTGAAAATTTATTTATATATATATATATCTTGAATGCTATGGATAATAGTACCTGCCAAATGCATAAATGTAAATGAAATATAATGTCTGCATGTTTGTTTTGTGTCTGTTTTAGTGACAGGGAGCTACATGAGCAAAACCTGATAAACAACTGGCCATCAAAGTCACATAATCTATGACACTTTTTCACATTTATCTGCTGTACTTACAGTACATTTAGATTGACTCTTGTATTGTGGTCACTGTCCAGTAGGTGGCAGGATGAGACCTGTGTGTGTGTGTGTGTGTGTGTGTGTGTGTGTTATATTTAGTTGTCTCTATATCAGTCTTTCAGAGATGGTTTGGGGTTTCTGAGAATAAGGGAAATTCCAGAATTCCAGACACATTAAACACACACAGCACTGAAAACATCACAGCACTTTTCTTTTCTTCTCTCCCTCCCTCATATACTGTCTCTGCTTCATTTCCTGCAGGTGTGTGTGCTGGTGTTTGTACTCAAACTGATAAAAGTCATTCAGTCTGTCTCTGTCTTTGGTCAGTACAGATTGTATCAGTGTTTTCTCAGCGTCTCATTTTCAAGTGGGAAGTTTATAAGATAAAAATACCTCAATTTAAGATTGCGTAGTGCAGCAGATCAACAACAGTTTTCAACAATAAACCAATCAGGTTAATTAGAAAGAGGTATACACATATTTACCTACTGACAAATGTATTGAGTGTTTACACTATTAATGCAGCAATGGAATTTAATTTTAAGCAATTATGTAATTTTAGTTGTTTTGGTGGTGAAACAAAAAACACCAAAACCATGACTAAAACTGTGACATAATCAATGCTTTTACTATAGCGACAACTATAACAATAACACTAACTACTGTATAACAATATCTATAATGATAACTATATTAGCAGCTGACGATAACGTTTAAAAGCATGTTGCAGTTTTCATGTCTGTTTCTTTAAATGCGTGTGCTCCTTAAAGCAGGATGGATTCATATTGTATCTTAATGCTTTTTCATTCATCAGCTGGAAAAAAAATGCTCTGAAAGTTATTCCATCAATATTGTTCCTCTGTGTTGTTATCATTATAGTTGTAATGTGGACTTGCCATTTTCATAGATTTCAAAAGAAATCAAACTATAGTGATAATATATATATATATATATATATATATATGGACGAGAATCCATGTAACACATTATTAGACCATTTTCCAAGGCCACATGATATATTACACCCATTTAACAATCATAATAAACCATAATATGTTCACAAACACTACAATTCAATTAAATAAATATATGCAGGTTAATTATTTACATGTGTGTAGGTTACCGTACGTATGTGTGTGTTAGAGTGGCTCCGTTCACAGTAAACTCTGCTCCACACAAACATCATCATTTACATGTGTGGAGTGTCTCAAACTCCATCTGTGCATGTTGTTGTGAGTTTGGGTTTATTAAAACGTTCATCTGGGAATGCAACGTGCGCCATTTCAACAGATTTGTAAGGTAAATCATATAAATATTAAATATTAAGTGGACGTTTGAATTAAATATTGTTTAGTCCATATTAAACAATTATTAGATCATGCTGTAAAACAATCATCAGGCCGTTGGCGCTCTCTGCAGGTCTTTGATATAATGCATAATGTACATTAATTCTGCTGTTTATAATACATTATGTATTTGTTCAGTAAATCCATTTAAACTTCCATAATAAATACCATAATAAATGTCGATAATAGATGTGTGTTGGTACCGTAGGAGCAGAGCGGCTCGTCCGGTGAGCTGGTGGAGGTGGGCAGCAGCACCCTCATCAGGCCGTCATTGTTCATATTGAGCTGAGGCAGAGATATGGCGTTTTTAATGATGGGTGAGATGGGTGGTGGATGGGACGAGAAGTCACGTGACCCTCCTCTCAACCGGGGCAGAGGAGTCTTTCGTACGTGCTGTAGCGTTCTCGACAAAAAACGTGTCGGTTTGGAGCCGGGGGGTGAATCCGGGTACCGTTGGCCATCGCTGCTACTTGATCCGCCATAGTTGCTCAGAAATGAAGTGTCACCGAAGACGTCCCCGCCGCGGCCCACATGCATCGTGTGGCGGAAGTCACCGAGCGGCGGACTGATCATGTCCACCGACAGGTCACTCTTAAATCGCCGTTTGCCATGAGACGTGGACACCAGGCCTTTGATCGCCGGCAACTTCCCCAGACTCATGACGAGAAATATGATTTAAATGATCCTTAAAACCAAATCCAAAATGTCTGTCAAAAATATAACAAGCTGCTGATGATGTGCTCCTCAAATGTAAACAGATGCCAGATATAAATGCAGCAGAATAAATAGTAAATTAATGTCAATTAATCATTAAAAAAGATCCCAAAAAAGTCGCTGGTGGAAAAATCGAGGTGTCAGAAAATACTTTAAAAATGCAAACTTAAAGCGCTTAAATACCCAAATAAATGAAGCATTATAAAAGCTAAATGTCAAATAATCCTTAAAACAGATCCAGAGAAAAGTGATGGAATAACATGTCAGAAAAAAATCAACCTGAATCCATTTGAATAAATATTAAATTAATGTCAAATAATCATTAGGACATTCACAAAAAAGTGAAAAGATGTGTCTGAAAAAAATGCTTAACAAAGCAATCAAACTCCCAGATAAATGCAGCTAAATAAATGGTCAATTAACTTAATTATTTGACTTGATTTGATCCAGAGAGAGAAAAATGATGAAAAAAACCTTAGAAAAATTGTAAATATAAAGGCATTAATTCAACAAAACAAGAGTTTTAACTAATTGCTAATAAGTGTTCCTCTGTGATCTGTTCAGATTCAAACACAAAATCTCTTAATTTGAATATAATATCCTGCAAAAATGCCACTGAAGACTGTTTTAAAGAGTGTTGTTATGACAAACTCTCAGGCGAAAGATATGAACGCCATCAAATCTACTAATAAACATGAACTACTACTACAAAAGTGTGTTTAAATGTTCACAGGGCTGTAATATATGAGCTCCATCGGTTCATGAGCTGCTGCCCATCCCGAGCCGGAGTTTAAAAATAACCTGTTAAAGAAGCCTAATAGGATTTACGAAGAATTTAAACACCTTCCAGTGAACACAGACAGCCGGCACGCTCTCTGATAGCAGAAAAAAAAAGTTTCTTGCACAAAATGTCTTCAAAAAATATCTAACATGTCACCATCCTTTTAAAAGATTTGCTGAATCCCACTGTTAACACAGTTTTTAGAGACATATTCAGATTTACATGATGCAGAACTTCTTCCAAACATCACCTCTTTTATATCTTCTTTAAAACCGCATCTGAGTTCATGTCCACATCAAAGTTGAACGCTGTTCCTCCAGAATCATTTTCCTTCAGCTCTGTCCTGACACACCTGACATCCAAGGGCCTCTCTGGTCTGTTGTTTTAGTGTTCACGAATCCCACTGCAGGCCTTCAGCATCCCAGGATCCCCGAACACAGCCCGTCTAAAGCACATCAGACGCGCGTGTGATTTGTCTGTGACTCCAGAGGAGTCTGAACGGCTGGGATTGGCCTGGATTAGCTGGATTATTCGTCCTCGCTCTCTCTCACTCTCTTCTCTTATTCTTTCACTCGACGGACCGTCTCAATCCATTTAGCTGCCTGTCAGTCAGTATTTTCCTTTCACACCGTGACACGCGTCCTGAGAAAGAGAAAGAGAGAGTCAAACACCAGACGACTGGAGTAATACCATGTCATCTTTATATATGCATACATACATATACAGTGTGTGTGTGTATATGAAGAGTTCAGATGCAAATAAGTACGTCTGACGTTTTTCTTTAAAAGGAGCATTTCTTTCTGGCTACTATGTTTCTGTGTAAGTGCTGGTACTTCTGAATGGGTTGAGGCTGGGATTTAGTGCATCTGAAGTGAAATACTATGTGTGGAGAACATTCACTCAGTATCGTTATCTCATTTTTGACCAAGATGACTTATAGAGGTTTTTGCATTGGAACTCTTCATTTATATATAATTTGTAAGTCGCTTTGGATAAAAGCGTCTGCTAAATGATTAAATGTGTGTGTGTGTATATATATATATATATATATATATATGCATATGGTTGCATTTCTTTTACCTATATGGTGATTTCATTTTCAAATCTTATATATATATATATATATATATATATATATATATATATATATTTTTTTTTTTTTATAGTTACAAAATTCATCAATTACTATATTGCAATAAGAACAAAATAAAATCAGAGATATTATAATAATGTGAATTCTGGGGGGAAACATGCTTAATCATGAAAATACAGAATAAAGTCTCTGCTCACAGACTCATTTACACAGTTTAACATACCGTTCAAACACATGTCTCCATCCAGACTGTTATTGTTGGAGTTTAATTACACCTGTGTGTGTCTCTGCACACACACACACACACACACACACACACCCCAAGTAAATCAGACAGACTGAGGAAGTGAGTGGGAAGTAATGGAAACATTCTGTGTGTGTTTAGCTCATGCTGCTCGCAGACCATGCATGAAGAAGAATCATGATTTTTCATCTGCATAGCAACACCTTGGCAAATTGACAACACCCTAGCATCAACATTAAAAATATTTTAAGTAACTTTTTAGCAATCGGTTTCATAAATACAAAATAAGAAATATTTACAAATACATAAAAGTATTAATTTACAGAAAATATTTTATTTTAAAGCTGGTTATGATAATGATATTGAACATCAGAGCAGATCCAATAGAAGATTATAGACACCTTAGCAACCTTGGCCGTCTGACAACATCCTAGTATCATCATTTTTATTTTTTTTATATTATTTGTATTTATTTTTGTATGCTTGACAGAAGATATTCAAATGGTTTGATTAAACTGTGTTCACATTTGACGCCAAAATCAAAAGATTTCGGTCTGAAATCTTTCTGTAGGAAAAGACACTTCACAAACACACTTATGATGAATGAACCATGTCAGTATAACGTGTCAGTTCATTATAACCCTTCCTTCAGTCTTCAGTTTAGCGTCAACCCTTTAGTTTGTTTAGGCTATTTGCAACAACCAACTTCATAACTTCATAAATTGTCTATAAAACGTCTGATAATTTATCCACACAAGCCAGTTTTAATTTAATTTTCTTGGACGTTATAAACATTTAAACTTACCTTAAACCCCGAACAAGAGCAAAGTTTTAGTGCGTTGATGAATAAACTCCAGACCAGACGCGCCTCCGCTCAGCGCGCAGAGAGACGACACCCACGCGCATGCGCACGGACGAATCATTTCAATCAGACACGCGCCTACATCAAAAGGTCCAGAATAAATTCCACATGAATCATTTCTGTTCTAATTCTGGATCATCCCCTGGACACCTTGACCTTCAGGGATAAACGTGAAGCTCTCAAACACAGAGGAGCTGTGGTCCAGCTGCGAGGAGGTGAAGGAGGAGCTGTGTTCTGTGCTGAGATAGAGATGTTTCCTGTGGGCAGCAGAACGTGTTTACAGTGAGTGAGGAACTAACAGGGAACGCTCTCAGAATTCTGTTATCCATAATGTTAAAAAAATGCTAAAATGGAACGTTCCACTAATATTTTCTCTAATATTCACCTTTTTAAAAAATAATGTTTTCACAACTTAACAGAAACATTAGCAACATGTTTTGTCATTTGGGTTTAATGTGTTTGTGTGAGTATGGGTAAAGGTGTATTAGGGTAATGAACTATTATTAGGGTAATGCTTTCTCCTCTTCTGCCTTTTTATTCGGCTCTTCTTTTCTCCTCTTTCCTCTCATCCTCATTCCATTCATCTCCAAATAAAACACTCTCTTTTTTGGACTTGGATGGCGGACAATTGCTCCCACTGCAAGGACAAAATTACATCCTGCACCTTCTCAGTTTCTTTGATGCCATCTGCATTTCTTTTTCTCATTCTCACAAATATCACTGTGTAGACATTTGATCTTTTCTCTGTTCATTTTTTGTCTGTTTTCTGATACTTGTGACCCTCAAAGACCTTCCAGCTCCTTCAGCTGTTTTTGTCTCCTCCAGCTGCTGTTTCTTCTCAAAGTCCATGACCACAGGCACACCCTGGTCCTCGAGCCAAACG
Organism: Barbus barbus; assembly: GCF_936440315.1. Classification (NCBI taxonomy): domain Eukaryota; kingdom Metazoa; phylum Chordata; class Actinopteri; order Cypriniformes; family Cyprinidae; genus Barbus; species Barbus barbus. The sequence continues at coordinate 43,113,542 of NC_136731.1, forward strand.
CTCTCACTGCCCACACTGGCTTCCCGCAACACTTTTACAAACTTCTCACAGCGTTTATGTAACTTTAATAGCGTCTGCTTACTGCCACTCAGGGTTTATGAAGCCTCAAACTCTCCAGACGTCACCATCACGGTCCGGTTATGCTTAGAAATGGGTTGCTGGTGTGGGTTAATGGTTTTGACGATCCCATGTTCCCATGCAACATACAGACTGATAAAATATAGATCATGAAGTCACATTTTGTGATAAATGCATAAATGTAAATCAGGAGTCACTCAATCTTGACAGTTTTTAAAATGCGTATGTGTAAAATGTGTGTTTTAAAATTTTTTTTTTTTTTGTATAAAATAGTGTTCCTAGCTCAAACATATAACACATATCATAGTGGGTTTCTGATGTTTACAAGAGATCTATGATTTGCTGTTACCTCGGGACTGTCCTGTAGGGTGATATCAGGTAAATTGGTTTACAGCTTTTGAAACAGTATGCCCCACATTTTTTGAGATGGCAGTGTTCAGGTAAAATGGGCCGGTTGATCAGCAAAAATGGGCCAGTCAAACTACAAAGTGAAATAGAGACATTTCTGATAAAACACAGTTAATTATGTTTAATTTTATAATGTAACAGAACACTGCATTTAAATTACATTAGAACATCCATTTGAATTGCATTAAAACAATCATTTCAAACAATTGAATCTATAAAACATACATTTCATGAACAAAATGTAACAATAACAATTAGTGTTATGGCAACAGTTTAAAGGTTAACAGCCAATGACTGCAAAGAATTTCAAACAGATGAGGTATAAGACACTCAAACCTTTCAATGAATTTCATCAATAAAAATGAAAAATGTAACAAAAACCTGAACATTTGGTGTGTGTGTGAGGACATAAATTTGTATAATGACACAGGTGAAGGAGACTTTTCAGGACATTGCCCCATGTCCACACTTTTCAAAACGCTTATAAATCATACAGAGTGAGTTTTTGGGGGGAAGGTAGAAATGCACAGTCTCCTGTGAGGGCTAAGTTTAGGTGTAGGGTTGGTGTAGGGCAATAGCACATACAGTTTGTTCAGTATAAAAACCATTACGCCTATGGAGAGTCCACATAAACCACAAAAACCAACGTGTGTGTGCATGCATGTGTGTGTGTGTGTGTGTGAGAGTGTGTGTGGTGTGTACGCGTGTTCGCATTCAAAAGTTATGTGAAGGTTTTTCAAAAACTGGCAGATCTTAATCTTGGCAGATAAAGCCGTCGTCATCAAAAATGCCATTCTCTTCACCACAGCACTCATGAAACCAGGCACTACAGCGATCACATCACACCCTGTCCTGAGTGGCCTTTGGGTCACTGGGGTCGCCGTAGAGGGTATGGCAAACCTTGCAGGGATCTTTGTCTTCTCTGTGGTTCTTCTTACCTTGCTTTTTTGTCTTTGTGTTTATGTAGTCAAGGTGTTCCTGACTCCTGAGAAGGAGGCTTGGCTCTTTTTCTCATGGGCCTCTCTTGTTTTGGTAATTTGTTCAGTTGTCTTCCTATATTCTGCCAATGCTCCTCTCATCCTCATCCCCTACCCACCGATTGTATTTTTTTGCCCCATCCCTGGCGGACATCCTTTCTATCTCCTTTATGTTCCTTTCTGACCCTCGTCTTTCCTTTCTATTTTTCATGCTGTCTGTAATAAAACGTGAAAAAGGTACGTCACAAATGCTAAAATATAATATAAATAATTTTAAAAAGGAAAAAACACCAGAATTTCTACTTAAACTCAACTCAGAAGGTGGCCCATTATAACTGAAATTAATGCCTCATTTTATCTTAACACATTCAGGTAAATTGGGCCAGTAACTAAAAATTATTTTTCTTTATAAAACAAAATCAGTATTTTATCTCAGAGAGGCCATCAATCATTATTTCTAAATGTGCATTTGTTTTTTATTGATTTATCTTCCTTATTATTGAGAAGTAATATTGGATATGTCAGGCCACTCACCTTGCCTTTTTCTGGTGTGGTCTCAGAATGAGGCATTGCCCCTCCCTCATTAGCAACCTCAGACCAATAAATCAATTTGTTAAAGTACTGTTATGGCAACAGTTTGAAATTCTTTGCAGTCATTGGCTGTTAACTTTTAAAGAGATAAGACACTTCAACATTAAATGGCCCATTTTACCTGATGGCCCAATTTGCCTATCACCCTACCCACTTAAGAGTCAAAAACCATTGTCACAATTAAATGAAATTTGAACTGAAACCTTCTTTATGTGCTTAAATCACAAATACATGATGCATTTGTGTGACAGTATTCGAGGTATTTCATTTGCCTGCACAGGTTTCAGGTTTTCCCACCCACTCATCCATAAACATGACGTCATACAGAGATCGAGAGAATGATTCTAATGACCATGATTGTGTTTTGGGGGATTTTAGTCATGGATGACTCAGCAGCAATCCCAGAATTCCCTCACGGTGTCTGGAAATTCACTTTGGATACGTGTCTGCTAAAGGAATGTGTGTCAATGCTCTGCTGTAAAAGTACTTTTCAAGTGTCTGTAGTTTATCAGAGCAGTATCCTTTAGAAAACTTAACTTCACAACACTCCAAAGCATAATATTGAACTTTTTTACTGCACTGTTTCACATTAAATATCATTTAATACTTAATTACATTAGAAATCTATTACTTACTTACTTTTACTCAAGTAGAAGTCATTCAAATATTTACTTGAGTACAAGAAAGTACTACATTTTTAATGTTCTTAACTATTAAAGGTAAAAAGTGTGGTAAAAAGTATGGCATTATGCTTTGGAATGAAGTAAAGTTTTCCAAAGAAAAACACTTTGATAAACTACAGATGCTTTTTAAATTTACTTTAGTAAAGTAAAGAAATACGTCATTACTGTCTCTGAAATGCTGTCTGTGTAAATATGAAAAAACATCACATACACTTTTGGTTGTGGGAATATACTATGATATGACATTTGGTTGATATTCCATCTTATCTCTATGGCTTTTGTGTTTCAAGTTAAGATGATGTTCATTGTTATTTAGCTAATAGTCTGTCAAATTAAAACAGTAATATTTTGTCATAGCCTCATAAATGTTCTTCCATGTCTCCAGGAATCTGTTGTTCCTCAGATTGACTGCAGCTGGCGTCGGGACAACCGGAGCGCTCGAGGAAGCAGCTCGGGACCGAAGTGAGAGGAAATTCTCATGTTTTTGAGGAATCAATCACTGCAGAATGAAGCTCACAGCAAGAGCACATTTCAATGTAAATGGCTCTTTATTTTAGCCTCCGCAGCAGAATTCCGCGGCTTCCTGAACGCTGTCTCCTTGGTTTAGTTTTTCACAACTGTTCATAGACCAGAGTAGAGCCCTGCCCGGGACTGTTTTCTTAAACCCGCACCCGGGTCAGGAATATGAAAAAAACTGAAAAACGCATGCAAAAAGTTCGACTCGGTGTGCAATGACCAACTGTTAACAAACAGTTATAAGCATAGGCTAAATAAGCCAAAGCAAAATATTAAATTACTTTACATAGAACTTAGAAAATATGTACGCCGTCTCAGGTGTCAGATTTATGTCCTTGTGCACGCAACTTAAGTTTAACTCTTTCCCATTTTGTTTTCAGTGACAATTGAGAATTGTTTCCAGATGTCTGACTTGCCTTGCTTTGCTTTTGTTAAGTAAACAGCCGCTTTAATTTTCTTCTCAATTTAATGTGTTGACTCCATTTCTATTACACACCGAATCTCACCGTTCCATGCAGGTCTCCCGTGACATTTTCTGACCGCCCACTCCCGCCCGCAAGCAAAGGTCAAACTGCCCGCTCCTGCGAGATTTGGGTTGATGCAGCTCTCTAGATCAGAGTCCACTGTACAGTTTTCATGCATGCTGACTGTAAAACTGCACAGATAGGGGTAGAGTGGGGGAAAACCCACCAAAATAACCACAAGATGAATTCAAGAATTTTTTTAGGCAGTGGCTATTTGCACTAAGTGTAAATACCGATAGATGCAAATAGCTATACATTTACCCTGTTAAAATAGGAAGATTTTCTGCTATTTATACGACTTATTGCAAATAGTGAGAATCATCTGCACCGCAGTATTGTAGTACATTATACAATAATAACATATTGAGTGTAAATTATAGTTTTAATTCAAATTGAGCGATATGAGATTTGAAAAGGAAGAATAAAAGGCGGGTTCGAACTCGGGCCGATCACATCAAAAAGCACAGGCCTAATAATTTACACCATTAAAACTGATGCAGAATGAGCATTTTGTTCAGTGTTGATTAACCCACTCACACATTTGGAGTTACTGTAACCTTTGACAACAAGGCAGCTATTTGCACTTAGTGTAAACAGACATTTATTGTAAATATGGACTACGTTGACCAGAGTGATGCAGAAGTTTTCACCATGTTTTCACAGTAAATTATATCATTTTCAGCAGTAAGAAAAAAAGTGTTTTAAAGCTTGTTGTTTTGTAGAACATCACAGTTATATATGATATGAGAACAGCTGGGCCTGTAGGGAGTACATGTTATTTAATAAAAATATAATTATATTTTCAGAATGACATATTTTTTTCTCAAACGGGGTAAAACGCCCCCAGGGGGCAATTACTGTAGTTATTCTGTTCTGAACATCAAATCTTTGTTTTTCCATCAAATGTATTCTAACTAGGCTGAATAAAAATATTTGGACTTTATTACCTCAAGTTAGCATCAGGTAGCTAGTTAGCTAGCCAGGTAGCATCAGCTAACAACGTATTTTTCTTTTTTTTTTTTTTTTAAATTTGAATTCTAATTAACACGACAATTTGTACAAAACAGTAACTAATCACTCAAAAGTTGGAAAATTCCTGTTTATTTTTACATGTCTGTCAATCTGAGGCGTTGCTATGGGTTGCGTCCGTTTTGCTCGACTGACTGATATTTCTGTTCAAAAACCATAGGCTCTCGAGCTCGATGGAAGGAAAAAATAAAACAAATAATATTTTAAACATTTTTCATCAATAATCAAAGCTAGTAAGTCGATTTAATTAAAAATCCATATATTACATATTTTAGAATATTACATAATTCATCAATGCCCATTAGTCATGTAGCTGTAGGCTATTCAATTCACTTATATTTATGTATGATATACACCGTTTACTATTTAATGAAACTATAGTTATTTAAGCACAAGTGCCACCTACAGGCCTGTTATGTGAAGTGTAGGCTGGCGAAATGGTGACGTGAAAGGACTATTTTTGATAATTATGCAGCATTATGAAAGTGTCTTATGCTCATCAAGAGTGCATTTATTTGATCAAAAATACAGAAAAAACTGTAGCCTAATATTGTTAAATATTATTACAATTTAAAATAATTATTTTCTGTCTTTCTATGTTTTACATTTATACTATTTTAATAAAATATATAATTTATTTCTGTGATTCAAAGCTGTATTTTCAGCATCATTACTCCATTCTTCAATGCATGGTCCTTCAGAAATCATTCTAATATGCTGATTTATGATCAATGTTGGAAACAGTTGTGCTGCTTTATTTTTATTTTATTTTATTTATTTATTTATTGGAACCTGTGATACGTTTGATAAATAAAACCACATGTAAATAAAACAAATAAATAAAATGAAACTCACTGATAAATAAAAAGTTAAAAAGAACAGCATTTATTCAAAATAGAGATGTTTTCTAACAATAATGTATGAGAACAAAGTTGGATAGAATATCTATATTCGACTGTAGCTGTGCATATAGCCTACATTTTTGCAACAATATAAACAATCAAGCAGGCAAGATTTGCTAAAAGCCTATTCCTGTAGGAGGCTACACTCTAAAAAATTTTGTTTAACCCAACTTTCCGGGCAGTAACCCAAACGCTGGGTCTAAACAAGCCAATTTTTTACTTGTTGGACCCCAGGAAGAATAGCCACTACCTTCGTAGTGGCTAATGGGGATCCAAATAAACAAATAAAAAATAAATAAATTGCTGGGTTTGTCCATATTTTATGTATTTAACCCAGCATTTTTTAGAGAGTAGGATATACATTTTATTGTTTATTTATTATTATTTTATCAGTGGACCACTGGATTGTATGCCGTTTGATGTATATCTGTAACATGACTGAATCAGAGATGAAATTCACAGCTCATGCTCAGACATGATCACCTGACACGTGATCATGTTATCATTGTTTGTGAAGTTATCAACTGTTTAAGCCCCTCATCAGAGGTGTCATGCCCATGCCCATTTCACTTAGTTCAACTCTGATGAGTCAAATGAATGAATTTATTGAAATGACTCATTCTACTGTATGAAGCTCAGGCCTACTAAAGTCACAGATCTCAATATGAACTCCAACATTTGTCATTACATCATTTGTTTAGCTCTATACCCTTTTGATTCATGTGTCATCTGAAAAACATGCTCTTTTCTGTATCTTCTAAGCAGAGAAATGGTCATGTTCCTCTGGCCGCAGCAGCCCTGATGATGTCAGATCCTATTCAGCTGTCTATTAATGGCACAACAGTAGTTTAATGTGTCTGAAAGGAGTCATAAAGCGTCATTCTTCTGCAGAACAAAGCTCTGATTATGTGTTCGGATCAGATGGAAAGAAGCTGCTCTCGGCTGCCCTTCGTCGCATTCCTCCTTCGCAGAATCGCTGGATGTCTCTTGATCTCTGCTTCTGGTCGAGTGTTTGGTTTTGTGGCTGGTGGCACAGAGAGATGATTGAGCACAAGACAGACGAATGAACAGAAGATGCAGAATGAGACACTACAATACTGTCAAACACTGAGCTGAAACACATGGTCAACATAATAAACCTTAGTCAGGGTGGCACCATAGTTAATATTTGTCAGGAATGAAACTGAGGCTGTGATAGAGGTACAGTGCACTGTTGTTCAACAGCATGCCAGTTGTTCAGCTGATGAAGCATCTTTCCAAAAACTTTCAAGAACTATGTAAAAATCAATATGGCATCTACAGAAGACTTTACAGACAGTACAGTTAGCTAATATAAAATTTGTTTATTTATTTGATTGAGAATCGAGCATATTGTAGGCCTACAAACAAAAATACTTAACCCAACATTCCAGGGGTATATAAAGGGAAGAAGCCAATCAGTCAATCAGTCGTCAATAAAATCAATCAATTAATAAAACGTTATGCCTGTTAAATGACTTAGTTCATATTGCTTTCAAGCTCTTACCTTTAGATAGCCTATATTCATATTTTAATGTCAGGTTTAAATTGTTCAAACATAGACAATCATGTTCACTCCTTTGCATTTACAGTTTTTCTCAATTGCTTTGGCTCAGTTCTCAAATGATTTTTTTATTTCCCAAAACATTAAGTTCAGATCTCTGAACAATTCGCTTCTTTTTCACATCAGATTGGAATTTCTTATTGATTTGAGCAAATTGCAAATGCTTTGGCACATGTGTGCAAAGAGTACATACAACTGTCTGCAGTTTGGACAACAAATAATTGCATATGGCTTGTTGATCAAAACTGATGACTCGATTCTCACTTACACTGTCAAACACTTCAGAACTTCTCAGATATTTTTTATTGTGTAAGCCATCACATTCAAAACGATCTATTCAATTATCATAATTAGTATACATGAATGTATATTCTAAAATATATCTGACATTGACATTGTTTGTAATGTCTGCTAAATTGGCACATGACCTCTAATTGCATTCGCAATCTAATTGCAAATTACCTCTTAATATGAATCAACCATTTAACCATTTAACCAATCAACTTTGGGAGTATATATATATATATGTAGATTGCCCACAGCACAATCACTGCTGTAGAATTTTTTGAGAATGGAGGACGTTCACAACCCTGAACTGCAGCAACATGCTCGTGGAAGAGCAATTGGAAGGTGTGTAAGAATACGTGGTGGTGGTAGAGGAAGAAATAATCGAGGAAGAGGTGGAAATAGAAGAGTCAGAGTCTCTGATGAAATCAGAGCCACACTTGTGGATCATGTCATAAATCATGGTTTTACAATGGAAGAGGCTGGTCGAAGAGTGCAGCCTAATGTAAACAGGTCCACAGTGTCATCAATTGTGCAAACCTTTCGTAGGGAAAACCGGTAAATATGTATTTTTTTGTTTTACAGTATGTAAAGTATTTTTACAGTATAAACAACAATATTGTAAAGGTAAATGCAAGTCTAATTGTTTATTCTATAGAACTGCACGACAACCTCGCGCTGGTGGCAGAGCAGCAGTATTTAACCAACTGCAAGAACAAGAAATTTGCAACATGGTCATAGCCAACAATTCCATCAGGCTAAGAGAGATCCAAAGTGCAGTCATAAATGACAATAATGTCTTTGCAAATATAAATTCTGTCAGCATTTCCACCATAGACAGAGTTTTAAAAAGACATCAGATGACTATGAAACAGCTCTATAAGGTGCCATTTGAGAGGAATAGTGAAAGAGTCAAGGCGTTGCGGTACCAGTATGTCCAGGTAAACCATTGGTGTGCACTTAGTGAGTTTTCCTGTATTTCTAAGATGCCTGTATTACTTTACTGTAAGTTTCAGAAACCCATAAGAAAATACATTTACTGTTACTTTTTTTTCTGTGTTTCTTCATAGAGAATTATGGAGTTAGAAGTACATGAAACGACCCACATTCTTGTTTTTGTGGACGAGGCTGGGTTTAATCTGTCCAAAGGCCGGAGACGTGATTGGACACCAAGCCACAATTGACACACCAGGCCAACGTGGGGCCAATATTACAATGTGTGCTGCCATTTCAGAGAACGGTGTGAGCACACATATTCCACACATTGGGCCCTATAATACCCAACTTCTCCTGGCCTTCCTAAATGCACTTTACAGAGACCTGATTCCAGAACAAGAAAGAGGTTTAGTTAGACCACATTTGCCTAATTATGTTGTTGTCTGGGATAATGTCAGCTTCCACCGAACCAACAGTGTTGGGGACTGGTTTGCTGCACATGAAAGGATAACCGTGGAATTCCTTCCACCATACTCTCCATTCCTAAATCCAATAGAATAGTTTTTTTCAGCATGGAGGTGGAAAGTGTATGATCATAGACCACAAAATCAGATGTCTTTGTTGGATGCCATGAATGCTGCATGTGAGGACATCACAGCTGACCATTGCAGGGGATGGGTGCGGCATTCAAGGAGATTTTTTCCACGGTGTGTGGCAATGGAAAACATCAGATGTGATGTTGATGAAAATCTTTGGCCTGACCAACGTGAGCGACAAGATGTCCACCAAGTATAATTTGTTTTTTTTCCCCATGAATGTTATTTGTTGTTTTTGTGTATTTGTGGTAATACACAAATATGAAATGTAAAGTGAAATCTTGTTACTCTTGTCAGTTACTTTACATGTACAGTAATACACTTGTATTGTGTATATACACATGAAGTACAAAAATAAACACTGTACAAATACAAATGTTCATAGACTTTTTTTTTTTTTTTTTTTCTTCTACATACTATTGACTTTTCTCAACAAATATGAGATTTGTTTAAACCCTTAATTTTCATGGTTGACTGTTGTGGTGAAAAAACAACTAAACATTTTGACCAGTGTGGCTCACACAATGACAAAAATACTTTAGATTTTGGTGGCCTTGGCCATATTATTGACACAATAACTAGGTTTTGAAGCATGAATTAAATGTTTTGGGTGAGTAACTACATTTTGCAGACATGCTATAAAGTTTTGAAGTTCCTGCAAACAGTTGTGACATTTGCACTCACAGTTTAGAGAATGTTAAGACTGTTTCGAAAAATGTGCCAAAGCAATTGAGAAAAACTGTAATCAATAAAACAATGCGCAAATATACAATTAAAAAATACTGCTATTTATCACCATCCGACGAGAAACACATTAACATCACATCAGCTTCTACAAAATTAATATTTTTTTTGTAAAATAAATTCTCTCAAAAAGTAGGCCTACCTGCACATTCAAAAATGATAGATAGACAGACAGACAGATATATAGATAGATAGACAGACAGACAGATAGATAGATAGATAGATAGATAGATAGATATCTGAAGCAGGAGTGTCTGTCTGGTCAGTCCGTGTTTCATGTCCAGTCTGGTGTCTCCCTCCAGTGGATCCTCCTCATCCTCACAGACATGAACTAACAGGTCACTGAACTCTCTGACCCGCCCGGAATGTGACTAATCACGCCGGATATTAGTTACAAATTAACTCGAGCGTTGCAACACGACGTTTTCACCGTGACTTTCATATTTTATTGCGTGACTCGGGTATTTATGTTTTCCCCTACATTTCTCCGAACTCTGACTGAGCGTTATTTTTTTCTATAATAATTAGGCCTACGTTAAATCGATTCATGAAGTTTAAATGTAAATAGTGTTGGTGTCAAGGGAGAAAGGGAGGCGAAAGTAAACGATTATGTCAATGTAGCTTTGACTCCTGAGAGAGAGAGAGAGAGAGAGGGGGGATCGCCTCGCATCTTCTCATCTGGGTTGTGTCTGTCTGAAGTGCAGCTGTGTTCATTTCTCTCATCTCATTCGTTCTTCAGCTGAATCATGAGCGGTAAGACCTTTAACTTCCAGTTCTTTATCTGTTCAGCCTCATCAGCAGCTTGACAAACCGGATATACAGAATAAAATCAATCAATTAAACAATCGTTTGATTCGGTGATACTAAGGCATTATGTGATATTATGGGGAAAAAGCACGTTTATATTTAAAACTTGACTAGTTTTTTCAGTGTCCTTGACACACAGGTGATTGCATTATTCTTGTGTTGTGTTGTGTTTCGTAACGAAGCCTATTGCTTGTTTGTAGCCTATATCAGTTAGTGTATAATGAAAAAAAATGATGTCCCTGCTGAAAAAGCTATAGAACCCTGCCCAAAACACAATATAAAATCTAATGGATTTAATGTTTTAATGGGAATTGTATTGGTTTTAATGGAAACTATAATGGTGTCTACTGGTATGAGATGGATGTTAAATCCTATTGGAGAAATGCCCAAAACACACTACAAAAAGGAATTTTGTAATGGTGTTACTGGAAAAAGCTAATAGTTTATAATGGTATTTTAATGGAAACCATTGGAATTTCTGTGATGGTTTCTATAGTTTTTTTTAATTTGAAACTCCAAGAATTGGTAGTCATTTTCACAAGTAGCCTAATTACAAAGAAACAGCACATTACACTGAATTAAACGTGACAATTGTATGTAAAAAGACTTTTTTGTACTTGTTTTTGTACAACGTACTTATTTTTTTGTTTTATTTATAACCTTGCATTAGCGTAGTTTTATGTTAGCATTGTTTCAGTATTACTGTATTAGTATTGCTTGTTTGTAACGCAGCCTGTCGTGTGTGTAGTATGCGTTAATGTTAGTGTACAGTAGTCTAGTGTGCTTGTGTTAGTGTACAATAAAGTAGTGTTGTCCTTCCCAGCTCTGGATTCCTTCACTATGAGACATTCATTAGATTCCAGCATGTGTTTGGACCTGCCTTACCTGAACACAAACCCCTCACACACCTCTAATCTTCATCATCTCTCAAGAGGAAGACCATAGTTTGTTTGGAAACAGTATATTCAGTGTATTTGTGTGCTTCTACACAAATCACAAATAAGATCTTTTTAATGCCTCAAACTGTTTGCCACAGGTTAAAAGTTAGAGATCTCTACAAGAATGCTTTTATAGCTCTGCGCTCTCACTGGATGATGCCAGTTTAGTTGTTTGGGTGTGTTGTATTCATGTGAAGGAATTTTAGAAGGATCTAGACTAAGATGATGATTAAATGAATCGTAACTGATATGCCTAGTCTCCCGAGAAACCTCAGAGCGGTAACGATTTGGTGTGCAGGTATAAGCAGGTTTTGTTTTCCTCCAGCAGCGGTATCGGTCTGTGATTATCTCTCAAGTTCAGTGAGAGGTCTGCATGGTACCATCAGCATTCCCCAGCTCTTCATGCATTACATTTACAGTCTCACATCTGTGTTTATGATCATGTGGATCTGTGATATCTCCCCTTTGTCACATGCATTCACCCCAATCTCATGAGAAAACATAACTATTTTTAGAGGTGGTGAATTCGTGTGATTATTTTATTATGTGATTTGTATTTTTTTTTTTTTTTTAGTAAGCAAGCATGAAAGTTCACCTCTGAATATAACCATCAGCGGAGCATAGATATCATACAAAAACATACAAACTGAGTTAATAAGATTGTACGATATACAAAGTAGCCACCAGTTCACCAAAACACACTGAAAGAAAGAAATAAAGACAGAAATATCTGTTGAAACAGTCTTCACTCACTCAATTAAAAAGAAACAGCAAGTAACACATAGTAAACAGATTTTTTCTGGAATAGTATTTTCTTACAAAACTTACTTCAATAATTTAGATTTATTTAAAAGTTTCAATGAAAAATGCTTTTTTTTACCTTCACCGTTGGGACTTATTTCGCTTGTGATCTGATGCTGCAAATCTCCAATATCTGTGCATTCACTTGAATCCTTACAATAAGATTGTTTGAAAAACTTTCTCAGATTCGTTCACCAGATTACTGGTACAAAATGATTAGAAGTTTGTTTCGTGAATGAGGCACAGTAACTTTATCATAACACCCATCTGATTTGTTGTGTTGATTTGTAGGTGTCTTATGACCCAAATGTTGTTTGACTTTTGAACTTTTTTGACGTACCAACTAAAGCAACCACAAAAACAGGCACAAACTTGAGCACCGCACTGCTTCGTGTTATGATCGTGAACCTCATAAACGTCTTCTGTTTTCCCGCAGGTGAATGTCCGCTGGGAGACGAGGGTTCGTTCATGTCTCCGTCAGAGGAGGAGAAGTACGAGGAGCTGTGGGAGCGAGTGGAAGGAGTGCGACACAAACTGACCCGCATTTTAAACCCAGCGAAGCTGACGCCGTACCTGCGGCAATGCAAGGTGATCGACGAGCAGGACGAAGACGAGGTGCTGAACTCCACTCAGTATCCACTGAGAATCAGCAGAGCCGGTGAGACACAAAACACCACACATGAACACTTTCCAAACACTGCATTGACAAATGAAGTTGTATAGAACAACAAAAACAATAAAAATACATAAATAAATACATACATACATCCATAAAGTAAAAACCAAAAGTATAAATTTATACAAGGTTAAACATTCCGAGTAATTTTTGACTTTTCAAGGTTTTTTTCTTTATTGACTATCAAAGACCAAACAGGAATTATGACATTATTCTATTCTGACCCCCAAAAAGTCGATTTATGTATAAAGAAATATGAAGTCTAATAAATAAAATCTACTGAATATGAGAATTTGAGTTATGGATAAAGAACATTTCTACTGCAAGTGTTTGTTTTGTGATATACTATAAATATGGTGAATTTACTATAAAAAATATGGTGAGTTTAATGAACCAGCGTCTAATATGGCTTTAATTTTGGGTCAGCTTTATAATTTCGGTTTGGTTTTAATGTGTATAAATGTACTAAGTGTCCAAATCCTCTCAAAACACACACAAAAGCAGTAGAAACGAATGGAAAAACACACATTTTACATTCATATATATATTTCATATTTAATGATTTTTTATTTTATTTGATGGTTTACTCTTTCATGAAGATATTTCCATTGCTTTGTAAAAGTCTGTACAGGACGTCTTACTGCATTTGCACCAGTTTCATGCGAGAACCAGAAGAGAATCGTTTTGCATTTGTAGATTGCATTTAATAGATCACACGATTTATTTGTAAAATTTCTGTATATTTGGGTTGAGTTCTTATTGCATTTACACTGTTTCGACCAATTTCAAGTGAATAATTTTTACATTTTAGATTCCATTTAATAGATGACTCTTTTATTAAAACAGTCCCACCTGTGGGACGCTTGGCGCTCTTTTTTTTGTTGTCCTTTTTCTCTGTCAAATCTTTTAGGAATTGAAAGCTTAGAAGCTCAAGATTCATCCTCTGAACCCATTTTGAAATCTGATATTGTGTTACCATGGAAATGGTACTTTACAATCTTTTGGCGGTCTCCTCCCCCTTAGCAGGCGTTGTCGAGTGTCATATTACAAAATGCATTACGGTCTTTTATAATCAAAACGTTTTATAATCTTGGCAAAAAGCATATCATTGGAAAGATCTGAGTCTGAAGATTCCAGATTTTGTGATAGCAGTAATACTGACAGATAAATCTAGACATTTGTATCAGAAAAATGCATCAGAAAAATGTACTTTTTGTGGTATAATGCCCTAAATAAAATCTCACAGGAACCTCAATTTTTTAATATCAACTTCAAATTTGGAACATAACCTATTTAGACATAAGGCTTTAATTTTTTAGCAATTTTAGAGTGAAACCTGTTATGTAAAATATTTATTATATATAAAATAAAACAAAATTACAGTAAATTTAAACTTCTATAACTTTTTAATGCTTTAATTTTAAATTTTTATTTTTAAATGCAATGCGTTCATAAATTACAACAATTTAAGTTTGGATGGTGCACGTTCATGCCTATTTTAAAAAATGGGGGGTGGCAGTTAAGAGGTTAAAGTGCCAAATTAAACGTGTCTTTTTGACATGTTTCGGTTGAGTTCTGATAGCATTTCAACAGTTTTGACCAGCCGATGTCGTCAGCATGTTTACTGGGCTCTTTGTAAGTGTGAATCATTCAAATGTCTCCCATCGGTAATGGAAAGTACATTTTTTAGAGCTTGTAGTAAGAAAGTACAGCTGTATTGGGAAATTCTGCCATGTCATAATATTGCGTTATTAAACTACAGACACTTTTGTGCCAAATGTTTGCATTCAAGTGTGTTCCTTGAAAAGCTTCAGCCTCATTTCCCTTACTTTTTTGTATCTGGAAAAGTCAATAAGGAACCAAATAAGCTTTTCCTCATGTGTAGTGCAAAGGGTTGTGGGTAATATTTAACCCTTTTACATTGTAATGATTTAGGATGTACTCATAGCCAGTGTTGGGCTAGTTACTCAAAAAAAATTATAATTTGTTTTACTAGTTACATTATTTTTCTTCACGCCCCACAGAAGTTCTTCTAGAATGTTACTAACAACATATTTCTGCCTCATCATTTGACCAAAATCCACTTTGGATCGCAGTCAGAAGTTATTATAAACACTCAATGATTGATAGTGACATTCAAGCAGAAGTGGTGTATTAATATCATTAATTGTCACGTGAAGCTAATTGTAATTTCTCTGTTACCCATATACGATTATATTTCGTTATGTATTTGATCAAATCACATAAGTTTGTAAGAAACTGTTTAGTTTTACAAAAAGATGTTGAATTATAGTACTATAATGTAGCACATGCTGATCAGAGGGATGTAATGCCAGAGTAAAGTAATACACAACAGCGTTCAGATCATCTTTTTTTCCTGACAAAATCAATATAATGCAATATTTCTATTTTGAATGTAAGCTTTTCCTTATTCCAAGCTTGCCTGCTGCCCTGGGACACCACATGCATGTGCAAGTCCTGAAAATGATGAAAATAAATCAATTATTTAATTGTTGGATTTTAAATCAGCGGGGTTGAGGCACTACTAGTTACTGCAAAAAGTAATATTACAGTAACTATGTTACTAGTAACTAGTTACTGCACAACACTGCTCATAGCATACTATTTATGGTGGATAGTAATTGAATCTGGATTCAAATGTTCACATTAAAAGAGAATCAGTGGAGGAATGTGATTGGTGGCCGTGTGTGCCTGTATCAGTGTGCAGAGATTTGATTGGCTATTGTGCTCAGGCCGTTTATTGGACATCCTGAGGGGGCGTGGCGAGCGTGGTCTCCAGGCCTTCATGGAGTCATTGGAGTTTTACCATCCGGAGCAGTTCACGCAGCTGACCGGGCAACAGCCGACACAGCGCTGCTCCATCATGCTGGGTGAGTATGACTCAATTCACAATCCTACACAAGTATACTACTCATACTATTTCTTGTATGTTTCTGAACTTGCATCATCTCACTCATTATTATATCAAATGGAGCGAATGCTAATTTACTGCTTTCTGAATACTGGTTCAGTGAACACAGTAATAGTATGTGAAACGGAATATAATATATTATTTTTGGAATTTTAATTATTTAGAATTTTTAACATGTCATCCAGGCATTATTTGCATACTGTGCACTGTGTGCATGCTATATACAGGTCCTTTTCAAAAAATTAGCATATTGTGATAAAGTTCATTATTTTCTGTAATGTACTGATAAACATTAGACTTTCATATATTTTAGATTCATTACAACACAACTGAAGTAGTTCAAGCCTTTTATTGTTTTAATATTGATGATTTTGGCATACAGCTCATGAAAACCCAAAATTCCTATCTCAAAAAATTAGCATATTTCATCCGACCAATAAAAGAAAAGTGTTTTTAATACAAAGAAAGTCAACCTTCAAATAATTATGTTCAGTTATGCACTCAATACTTGGTCGGGAATCCTTTTGCAGAAATGACTGCTTCAATGCGGCGTGGCATGGAGGCAATCAGCCTGTGGCACTGCTGAGGTGTTATGGAGGCCCAGGATGCTTCGATAGCGGCCTTAAGCTCATCCAGAGTGTTGGGTCTTGCGTCTCTCAACTTTCTCTTCACAATATCCCACAGATTCTCTATGGGGTTCAGGTCAGGAGAGTTGGCAGGCCAATTGAGCACAGTAATACCATGGTCAGTAAACCATTTACCAGTGGTTTTGGCACTGTGAGCAGGTGCCAGGTCGTGCTGAAAAATGAAATCTTCATCTCCATAAAGCTTTTCAGCAGATGGAAGCATGAAGTGCTCCAAAATCTCCTGATAGCTAGCTGCATTGACCCTGCCCTTGATAAAACACAGTGGACCAACACCAGCATCACTGACTGTGGGTACTTGACACTGGACTTCAGGCATTTTGGCATTTCCCTCTCCCCAGTCTTCCTCCAGACTCTGGCACCTTGATTTCCGAATGACATGCAAAATTTGCTTTCACCCGAAAAAAGTACTTTGGACCACTGAGCAACAGTCCAGTGCTGCTTCTCTGTTCAAAAGTGGCTTGACCTGGGGAATGCGGCACCTGTAGCCCATTTCCTGCACACGCCTGTACACGGTGGCTCTGGATGTTTCTACTCCAGACTCAGTCCACTGCTTCCGCAGGTCCCCCAAGGTCTGGAATCGGTCCTTCTCCACAATCTTCCTCAGGGTCCGGTCACCTCTTCTCGTTGTGCTGCGTTTTCTGCCACACTTTTTCCTTCCCACAGACTTCCCACTGAGGTGCCTTGATACAGCACTCTGGGAACAGCCTATTCGTTCAGAAATTTCTTTCTGTGTCTTACCCTCTTGCTTGAGGGTGTCAATGATGGCCTTCTGGACAGCAGTCAGGTCGGCAGTCTTACCCATGATTGCGGTTTTGAGTAATGAACCAGGCTGGGAGTTTTTAAAAGCCTCAGGAATCTTTTGCAGGTGTTTAGAGTTAATTAGTTGATTCAGATGATTAGGTTAATAGCTCGTTTAGAGAACCTTTTCATGATATGCTAATTTTTTGAGATAGGAATTTTGGGTTTTCATGAGCTGTATGCCAAAATCATCAATATTAAAACAATAAAAGGCTTGAACTACTTCAGTTGTGTTGTAATGAATCTAAAATATATGAAAGTCTAATGTTTATCAGTACATTACAGAAAATAATGAACTTTATCACAATATGCTAATTTTTTGAAAAGGACCTGTACTTCAGAGGTATGACAGCATGATAAATGAACAGATTCAAGTTAAGTGAGTTTATGCTGAAACCAAAGACATTTTTATAAAATTAAGTGATTTTTACTTAAAGCAAGAACAATTTTATCAAAGATATGTAAGTATATGCATAATGAAACAGATTTATCAAAATTATGTGGACTGTATGCGTCAGACAAGAACACATTTTTCAGAATTAGGTGTTTATACTAAAAACTAAAAACACAATTATGTGGATTTATGCTAAAAAAAGAACAACTTTATGAAAATTATTTAAATTTATGCATAACAAAAGAACAAATTCATTCAAATTAAGTGGGTTTATGCTAAAACAACTTTTTTTCAAAATTAAGTTTATGCTTAAATCAAATTATGTGAATTTATGCATATAAACAATTTATCAAAATTAAGTGATTTTATTTTAAAACAAACAAATTGAATAAATTATTTTATCATCTTTTTCTTGTTTTAAACAAAACTCTAATTTATTAAATTTGATAAATTTATCAGAAAACAAGACTTAATATCTTAAGTCCTCTTGTCTGACTATTTAAGAATGTTTAGATATTTGCACTGGAAAACAAGACAAATAGTGAGAATTTAACTCAAAGTAATAATTTTTTGCTATATAGAGCCCAAATCTTCCTCTAGGAAGAGACATTAATCAGCACGCAGCAGTTCTAGCTGTTTGTTGATGTTTTGTGTGTAGATGAGGAGGGTCCTGAGGGTCTGACTCAGTTTCTGCTGCTGGAGGTTCGTAAGCTGCGAGAGCAGTTGCACTGCAGCCGTGTGTGTGAGCGGCGTCTGTCTCAGCGCTGTCGCGTGGCCGAGGACGAGCGCAGCCGAGCTGAACGCAAAGCGCAGGAGCTGCGACAGGACCGCATACAACTGGAGAGGTGAAGAAAACACATCCAATTTCTTCAATTTAAAGTGCATTTACCCTTTTAAACATTTCTTATTTTCACTTAATCAAAACTTGATATACTAAAATAAAAACTACATAGACAATAAAAAAAAATTACTAAAACTTTAAATTAAATAAAGGAAAATAGAAAAATAAAATCAATGTCTAAATAAGGAAGTACTAAACACTGGTCTATACATAGTACATATACACACAGACAGATAGACAGATAGACAGATAGATAGATAGAAGCGGGGTGAATGAGAGCACAGACATAGTTGTAGCTGAATTAACCCCGGAGGGTGATTTATTCACACAAATGTTAAAGTGCAGTGAAGACATGACGTTGTGCGGTGATAGCGCAGTGTGGCTTTTGCAGCAAGGCGTCTGTGTGAAGTGAAGCTCGTCTGGGTCTCAGTCTGTCACTGTTAGGGGAGAGAAAACACACATTAGTTCTATCTCTCATGGAGTCTCAATCCAACTCACAACCAGTGTGTCTTCTCTCCCTGCTTTAAAGGGTGGCCGTGATGAGCGGCAGGTGTGCTGCTCATTAACCTCATGTGTTGGTGCTTGGCGGTGATTGTGAGAGCAGCGTTTCCAGGGCGACGATAATCCACTCCCTGGTGGCTCGCCACAATATATATATATATATATATACGGTATATGTATATAGTACAGTGATACTAAAGACTAATCTCTATCTATCTGTATAGATAGATAGATACAACATTTACTGTTCTAATCCATTACATTTAGTCATTTTAATCATATAATATGTATTGGCATGAAATCAGTATGTTAATATAAAATTAAAAGTATAATTGTCATCTTTATTTTGTTTTAACTTGTAAATAATTTTCAAAAGAGGTTTGTCATTTTAAGATATATCTCACAGTTTTTCATGTAACATGAAAAAATAAATGTGGTTCACATTTCACAGCATATTAATTAATGCTTACATTTTGTTGCAATTGACAATGACAAAAAACACAACAAATCACTGGTAAATAGTGATTTGTTGAATTTTCTTCAGGTTTTGTTCATATACAGTGCCCTCCAAAAGTATTGAACAGTAAAGACAAAATTGCGCCGTTGGCTGTGGAGTCAAGACGTATACAAATATGATTAAACGATTAATATGAGACAAAACTACTACTACTAATTTTATTATTGGGTGACTCAACACATAGATGTTTTACCAGCTAAGAAGTTCAGCACTTTTAGAGATTCATCCCTCTATGTGATGTGAGCATAAGTATTGGAGCAGTTGCCTCACAGGTCTTTCTAAGTGATCAGCTGTGTCCTGTTGTATTAATTCTTCAGATATTAAAAGCAGGGAATGTGTCGGATCAGTTATATCCATTACTTCTGTATTCTGAATCTTGCATTCGAGGATGACACACACAAACCAGGATGAAGACGAGGGAGCTGACTTTGAGAGAAAAGCAAGCAATTTGGATGCTCAAAGAAAAGAGGAAGTCAATTAGAGCTCTAGCAAAAACAAAGGGCATGGAGAAATCAAGAGTTTGGAAACCACCAGCGACACCAGCAACCAACAACGACCTGATCGGCTGAGAAAACAACAGTAGTTGATGACAGACAAATCATAAAAGCTGTGAAAATGAACCCTAAAAGATGTGTCTGTAAAATCACCAACAACTTCCAGAAAGCTGGGGTGATGCTCTGACAATCTACTGTCCTCAGGAGACTTTGACACAGAATTACAGATGCTACACAGCAAGATGCAAACCTCTGACCAGCACCAAAAATAGAAAGACAAGATTAGAGTTGGCAAAAAAGCACAAAGGTGAGCCAGAAGAGTTTTGGAACTGTGTTTATGGACCAATGAGACAAAGATGAACCTTTATCAAAGTGATGGCAAAGCAAAAATGTGGAGAAAAAAAGGGAACTGCAATGATCCCAAGCATACAGCCTCATCTGTAAAGCATGGTGGAGGTGGTGTCATGGCATGGGCATGCATGGCTGTCTCTGGAACAGGCCCTCTCATCTTTACTGATGACTTAATGTAGGATGACAGAAGCAGAATGAATTTGGAAGGGTACAAAACCATCTTGCCTACCAATATTCAAGAAAATGGCACCAGATTCATAGGGGAGTGCTTCATATTGCATCAGGACAATGACCCAAAACACCCTGCCAGTTCAGTCAAGGAATTTATAAGAGCAAAGAAATGGAAAGTCTTAGATTGCCCAAGTCAATCTCCAGATTTAAATCCGATTGAACATGAATTTCACCAGCTGGAGAGGAGAGTAAATGCAGAAACTCCCCAAAACAAGCAACAATTGGGATTGGCTGCAAAAGTATTTCAAAGGATGAGACCAAGAGTCTGGTGATGTCTATGGGTCACAGACTCACTGCTGTGATTGTGTGCAAGGGATCTGCAACTAAATAATAGCTTTTAATCTTTTATATCTGCCTTATGTTCAACTATCCCAATACTTATGCTCACATCAATGAGTGGGATGAACTCTAAAAGTGTTGTTCTTTTATTTGGTAAAACGTGTTGAAACGGCTAATAATAAAATGTGACATTCTGTAGTTTTGTCTCATATTGATCTTTTAATCATATTTGCAAATGTCTTGACTCCACAGCCAACAGAGCAATTTTGTCTTTACTGTTCCAATACTTATGGAGGGCACTGTATACAAAGTTCTGGCATGAAATTCTAGATGGTGCTGTCCAATAGATCTATCTCAATATGACATAAAGACATCATTATCATGTCACAGCTGATTGGTTCTCTCCTGTATTGGTAGCCAATAAGCTCGCTGCTCAACACTTGGCGTTTGCTGTAGCACTAGCAGCGCACTTAAGAAACCTTCCACCTTCCCCAGCTCCACCTGTATATATCTGCTACGGTGTGATAATATATGGTATGGGGGATATATATATATATATATATGTTATATGTGCAGCAGCAGTATTTCTTACATGCTCACAGCAGCATTTTGTGGATGTTTTGGCAGTAGCAATTCTCGGTACTTACTCTCCTGCAGCAGCAGTAGCGTAGCAGATCTATTCCGCCAAGACCAAATACATTAAAGGTGCAATAGGAGATTTCGGAAAATGCTAAGTTTAGCCTGATAGCACTGAAAGTGAACGTCCCACCCTCCCTGCAATTGCCGTCCAAAGCCACGCCCCTGCTCCTGAACGCACATACGCTCAAAGAGCAGAATACCAGAGACTTTTCATATGTATATCTTATCACGTCTGACGGTTATTCTGTTCGAAGTCATTGTGCCCTGCAAAGTGGACATCACCAGATATTCTGCCATGATTCCAGTTCAAAGCGAGCGTATATGTTCCATAATATGTTCCATGACATCTGTGTACCGTGCCACCCCTAATAAATACAGATAAATACATTTAGACCACTTAACTTAATGATTGCTATCAGGATGTGAAGAGAATTTCAACCAGGACAACAAAAAATGTTTCTGAAGACAATCACCTATGGCACTTTTAACGTTTTCATGTACAGTACCAATCCCTCCGAGAGTTGTCATGACAGAAATATATATATATTATATTTTCTATGCGTGTGTTTATGTGTTTATGTGTCAGGTTGAGGCAGGACTGGGAGTCTGGCAGTCGTGAGTTGGGTTTACTGAAGGAGAGACATCTGGAACAGGCTGTGAAATACTCACGAGCGTTAGAGGAACAACGCAGAGCTACAGCGCGCGAGAGAGAACTGCTCACAGAGGTAGTCAACATTAATCAGTATTTCACACTCCAGATACACACAGTTCATGTCAGGCTCAAAGTGAGTGTGTCCATGCGATGATACCACTGACAGGTGGAGCATCTCAGGAAGAGATTACAGGAGGTGGAGAAACAAGTTCATGGCGGCTCCGGGCCCTCGTTGTCTCATCACTCGAGCATTGGGGTGTGTGATGGCACCCCCGCAGGACCGGAGGAGACACCACCGCTCGCCGTGAGAAACAGAGAGCTTAACTCTGGAAATCAGGTCAGAGTCATGTGAGGGACCCTGCTGACACTTACAGGAGTGTGTGTCGGTCGTCTGATGTATTGTGTGTTTTAGGCTCTGTTGGACATCCTGAAGCAGGACCGGCGGGAGGCGTCGGAGCAGCGGCAGGAGCTGAGCAGCACCATCGCCCGACTGCAGGGGGAGCTGGAGAGCTCTGAGACTCAGAGAGAGAAAGTAAGAGCGGACCTCTGCGTGTCTGTGGTGTTTATAGGCTCAATGGCCGTTTCTCAATATGCGTACTTGTCTGTACTTGTGTTCTTGTGAAACGTCATCAGTCGCTGCCCAAGTACTGTTCCAATTCAAAGTTCACATCTAGCCAAGTCCAGTTCAAATCCCCGGATGTGTTCTTGATCCGCCCCTTTTACCGAGGATGCATCGAGAGGTGACTTGTGCGGACTTGATACGGGCCATAACCCAGAATTCAGTTCGTCCTCCCGTCCTCGAGAGTTCGTTCTTCCGAGTTGAACTTGGCAAGTCCAAACTCGAAAGGACGGAAGTCCAGACTCTGCGAACTTGGTATTGAGAAACGGTCAATGTGGAATCACATACTAGCATAGTACTCATTTTCTGCCAAATATGAAACAGATAGTATGAGTAGGCTACGCCATTCTGAAATCAGCCTTTGTTTTGTATGCTCTGTAAAGGTGGATTTAACATGTAAATAAAGTGCAGTTGGAAATGTAACTAATTAACATTCATTACAAAATTACAGTTTATTTCTATAGTGCCTTATACAACACAGATGCTTCAAGCAGCTTTAAAGTAATACACAGGAAAAACGGCATCAGTGTTCAGCAATCAGTTAATTCACTTCAATAATTCCAATTTCAATAAAGCAGCTCTAAAGAAGATAATATAGTGTCATGAAGTTAAATTTTTCAGGAATGTCTTGCGCTAGCTTTAAATAGAGGTAAATGGATTGATTTTACTCAATATTTTTTTTAATGAATATGTAATATAATTTTACTAAACTCTTAAATACAGTAAGAATTCCATGTGGTTTAAATGTCATGGTGATGGTTTGACTATACTGGTGTAGCTAGTCAAAAATGTCCTCATTAATATAGTGAAAAAACACCTGTATATGTACATACACGCATACATATATAATATGTTTGAGTAGTTGGCGTCTCAGTGTGAGCAGCTGCAGCTGCGTCTCAGGACTCTGCAGCTGGACTGGGAGACGGAGCAGAGCAGAAGTGTGTCCTACTTCAACCAGATCATGGAGCTGGAGAGAGAGAGAGACCAGGTACCAAACACTCACTCGCACATACACACACATATACACAAACATGCACTTAAAAACTTGTGTGTGTGTGTGTGTTTGTTTGATTGTTTAAGGCGCTGCGCAGTCGCGACAGTCTGCAGCTGGAGTTCACTGACTGCCTCCTGGACAAGAACCGTCTGCGCAAACGTATTGCAGAGCTGCAGAACAGCCTGGAGCAGCTGCAGAGAGAGACGGAGAGAAACCGAGAGCGGAGGGAGCAGAACAACACCTGCATGCACTGCGTACGTCTGCATCACTACACATGGCATGCTTGTGTTTTTCAGTTGGGGTGGTGTCTAAAAAACCACTACTAATCTCCCACCATATACTATACTATACTATATACTACACATATATTAAAGTATAGACTATAATTCATAGTGTACTGTATTGCACCATATCAAACTATACTATACTGAACTGCACCATTCTATACTCTGTTGAATAATATTGTAAAATATGCTTTACTGTACCATAATGTACTATTCAATACTGAACTATACCCACTCTATACTACACTGCACTGTACTATGCAATACTACACTATACTACACTGTACTATATGACACAGTACTGTACTATGTGGTACAATACTACATCATACTGTACTGCACTACACTGCCCCATACTGTAATATACTACATAATACTCATTACATTATACTCTACTGTACTATATGGTACAGTACTACACTGCACTTCACTGTATTGTACTTTAATGCACTACACTGTACTATACCATTACCATATTATACTACATTATACAATACTATACTATACTATACTATACGTGTGTATGTTTGTGTTTCTGTAGTCTCACCTGTCGTTGTTCAGTGAGGATCAGTGTTTCGGCCCGTGTTGTTCCGTTGATTTGAGTCCCGGTCCACTCAGAGCTCAGCTGAAGGTCAGAGTTCACACACACAAACACTGTTGTGTTATGAGTGCACATGTGTGTGTTGTTCCCTCATGCTGTTATTGTGTTTTTACAGTCAACCTCTCAAGCTCAGATCTGTGAACAGTCTGAAGGTGAGTGTTACTGTGTGAATAGTAATAGTATGGATTTAATTTACACGAATGAGAACAGAATTTGATCTGGATTTGAATTGGATAACACCGCTGAGACTGTTTCATAATTGAAAAACTGTACAACATGTTATTTTATACTGTGAAGCAGCTTTGAAACAGTCTGTATTGTGTAAAGCATGTTGATGTTGGTTTTAATGCTGTTGTGTGTTTGTATCACAGACTCCTGCGGTTCTAATTCAGACGAGAATCTGCTCACGCCGGTAAATAATATATCATTTCACTCGATGATTCAGTGATGATCTTGTCCTGTGTTTGAATCTCACTGTGTGTTTTGTGATTGTGCAGGAGTGTAACGCTGAGAAGGATATCAACAGACTCTCCACATTTCCCTTTCCTCCCTGTATGAACTCCATCAACCGCAGAGCAAACATAGAGTAAGACAAATCAAACATTGTAAACTGTTAAATACGTTAATCTACAGCTCAAGCTTTAGTTTACAGACATTACTAAACTAGTGAAGGTCAACGCCTGATTCACTGGCGTCTCACTGTCTGTGTGTGTTTGCAGGTTTGATCTGAACTCTAGGGGGAGCGACGAGAATGAGCCGTATACAGGTGTGTGAACCAGCTCTATATCTGTCTGTTTGTGCATCTTACTCCCAACCTGTCTGTCTGTTACAGGTGGGAGAAAAAAACTATTCTCTTATGTGTCACCATTCTTTGCTCAACAATTCTGAATTGATTCTAAAGAACTGCACGATTGATTCATTTTTAACCACATTTTGTAATTGCAACTTTTTATCTCACAATTCTGACCTTTTTTTTCTCAAGATGTAAGCTCAGATCAAAAGTCAGAATTCTGATTTTCTCACAATTCAGAGTTTTTATATCACAATTCAGACAAAATAAGTCAGAATTGTGAGACATGAAATGGCAGTAATGTTGATAAAAAGATACAAATTTTTTGCTCTTTACTAAATTCTATTTTTGTGTGTTTTGTATTTTAATATCTATTGATCTGGTGATGTTTTTTATCATGTATCTATTGTCTAGCACTTTGGTCAGTGTCAGCTGACTTTAAATGTGCTTTAGAAATAAAATTATTAATTTCATTATAATAAAAAAACACTTCGGAATTAAATTGTATCAATTAAAAAAAAAAAATAAGAAAGTTGGTTTTTGAGAATCATTGCAACTGAAATGTTGGTGTCTTGACAAACTGACCCCTGTATTGTATTGTAAAAATGTCCGATCTTTACCTTTAGAATCAAATTGAATCATGGGACCTGTGAAGATTCTGTCTGTGTTCAGTTTGTATTTAGATTGTTAGTAATGGTGTGTGTGTGTTGTAGAGGACTCAGACTCGTGTGTGTTGAGTTCGTGGAGCTCTCTGCCGTCTCAGCTCTTTCCTCCTGACGTGATCACCGTGACTCCGACTCTCCCGATCAAACCTTCATCATCCTCCCCGCGGTACGAGCCCTTCATCAGCATCAAAATGTCCTTCATCATGTTTGTTTTGTCTCATGTTCCTCTCGTTTGTTTCTTAGATTGTGTCTGGCACTCTCCTCCTCGTCCAAAAGCGTCAGTCTGGCGGAGGACGTCACTATCATTGGAGGAAACCGGACGGGTGTGTTTGTGCAGACGGTCAGAGCGGGTTCACCTGCGCAGATCTGCGGCCTGAGAGAGGGCAGTGAACTACTGGAGGTGAGAGAGACTGAAAACTGTTTCCTGTCAGACGTTCCTCTGTCACTGAAACACATTCAGATCATGTGCTCTGTTGTCAGTTGGATCAGGTGTTGTTCGGCGAGGGTCGTGTTCGTCTCAGTCAGTGTACGGCTGAAGTGGCTCATTTCTCACTGCAGTGGTGGACCGAACCGAACGCGCTCAAACACACACGCAATCCCGACGGTGAGAGACAGACATGTGCTCCATCAGTATTTCTGTGTGCATACATGGAGAATTTGAAATTGATCATGTTCAGATAAATATCATGAGATTGTGAATGTTTTGACATTGCATTTTCGGTAACACTGTTTCTTACTTACTACATAACTAATAAGGAATTAATGAAGAACTAACAGGTAATTATTCATTCACGCTTAATCACTACTCTTAACTACTAACTAAGATCTGTTAACTAATCAGTATGTAATACAATTTTATGATTGTGTTAAGTAACAGTTAGCTAATCAATAACTGATGTATTCGGTCACACCTCCTGAAGAATTATTATTAATTATTATTAATCTACTAGTTAAGGTTCAAGAAATATAAATATGAAGTAACTACTAATGAACAGTCATACACAATTAAATTGAGTTGTGACCCTTTCATAGAAATGTTATTAGCAGCAGCAGTAGTAGTAGTATGAAAATGCAATATTAATAAATGCAATACATTTTATAGAGGTTTTCCCTGTGTAGTGAATTGTTTTGTGAGTGTGTTTTGTAAGAAATCATCTTCCGATAGGAACCCCACCACCTCTCCAGTGCCATGCGATAACTTACCTTAGTTTTTATATATTATATACAGTACTGTATGTGTGCCTCCTCAGCATATACCACATTACCATTAATACAGTACCTGTATGTAAGGCAAGGACTGAGGGAAAGTGAAAATACAGGTAACCCATTAGTAATTAATAAAGAATTATCAAATGATTCTGCAGGACTAATTTTGAACCTGAAACAGTAGTAGACCTATTCTAAAGTTTAAATATAGTAAAACCTTTGAGTTGGATAGTTATGGCAAGACTGTGGAGTTGGGGTTCCTTTCCGAAGCAGATTTCCTCCAGAACATGCACACAATGCAATTATTTAAGATACAGGGGTGAGAACGAGAACGGCGTGACATTTCACCAACTTTACAAGAGGACCAAAACAAAAATGTACAATCGTTTATAATAAACATTTGTACACTCATGGATGACAGTATACTTTTGTCAGTAGACAGTGCTCATCAAGAGCTTTCTTTTGATATATACAGTATATATATGTCTCTTACGCCCTTCTGGTTCTCACCCCTCATTATGTACAATTATAGTAATGAGTCCTTTTGGGTGTGCAGCAAACACGCATATTTCATTTCCATTATAGGCTAATAATAGTAGTAGTGGACTGTAACAAAGATGCTGTCCTTTTACTCAAGTAATTTTGAAAATTAATAGGCCTACTTTTAATTTTACTGGAGTAATATTTTATTGGGGTATCTATACTTTTACTCAAGTACTTGATTTGTGGGCCACAACCTGATTATTATAGTGATTATTTGCGTATAAATGTTCAGTAGTAGTTATTTTTCTTGAACCTTAACTAGTAGATAATTAATAGTAGTTCTTCAGGAGGAATGATGGCAGAATACATCAGTTATTGATTAGCTAACTGTTACTTAACACAATCATAAAATTGTATTACATACTGATTAGTTAACAGATCTTAGTTAGTGGTTAACAGTAGTGAGTTAAGTGTTAATGAATCATTACCTGTTAGTTCTTCATTAATTCCTTATTAGTTATGCAGTAAGTAAGAAACAGTATTCTAAAGTGTTACCACATTTTCTTTTCCTCTCTCTTCTCAGGTTATTCTCGTTTACTCACTGAACTCTCGTCTCCGTCTTTCACTGGCGCCGACTCTTTCTACGTGCGCGTGAACCTTGACCTCTGTCACCATGGCGACCCGCCGTGTCTCAGGGTTTGCTGTGACGACGTGCTGCACGTCACAGACACGCGTTACAATGGTAAATATCAGTGGCGCTGTGTTCGTGTGGACAAACACACAGGGGCGCCGCTGCAGGCCGGAGCCGTGCCCAACTACAACAGGTACATAATGCATACAATACATGATCACTGAAATATTATCAAGTGTTTAAATAGCATCCCTTTAGCTGTAGTGACTAAAAATCTATGAAAAGGCACATAATTGGTGGTTTAGGGTGGGATGGACTCATATAATCTGGTGTTTTTGAAAAATTGTTGCTATTTTGCTGTCCTATGTTTTTTACTCCCATAAAATTGTTTATATATATATATATATATATATATATATATATATATATATATATATATATATATATATATATTAATCACACAAAGGCTTTTCTGATGTCATATCAAACATCTGATGTCATATCAAACATGTCAGACTTGTGTTTTCTCTTCAGGGCTCAGCAGCTGCTGTTGGTGAGACTTCGTACGATGGCGCTGGAACAGAATCAGTGCAGGAGGAAGGTGACGGTCTTTCCGTCTGTCTGTCTGTGTCTGTCTCTCTCACAGACACTGACTGATTGTTTTTTGTCTGTCTGTAGTTCTGTAAGAAAACCTCTGAGCGCGTTCGGCTCATTAAAGCAGTCGCGGCGAACTATCGCGAGATTGGCTCCTCTAGTGCGGTGCTCTACACACTCAGTAACCGTAAGCCCCGCCCACTCTAACATTTAACCAATCAGAGCGAACATTGTGAGTTCTGAACGTGTGGGTGTTTATAGGGCATGAGGAGCAGCTGATCCCGTTCAGTCTGGTTCAGAAGGTTGGGGTCTTCAGCAAACGGCCAGTGGTCTTCTCCCCGTCTATTCTGTCCCGCGGGATCATCGAGCGGCTGCTGCAGCCGGCAGAATCTGGTCTGGACTTCAACACCTGCCATCCAGGTACAGCGGCAGATCCTAACTACAACCACAACCATGCTGCCTGTCCCTTGAAATAAACTAAATATATTCACTGAAAATATACAATACAATATAGAAACAATAAAAAGTATTTATATGCTTTATATTTATATTTTCCCCAGATTTCAACTTAATTGACAGCATCTTCACATAACCCCATTATAATAAATGTCATATACCTGTGCCCCTCAGCAAGAAAATATAGCCTAAATATAACTTTCTAAAAATATAGAAAATATATATTAATAAAGTTATCAAATACTAAATTCTAAATTAAATAAATGAAGAAGTTATTGATTTCCTCGTTTTAATTTTGTTCTTTGATTAACAGACATCACAGCAGCTGGTTATTAGGTTATTTTGTCTGCTACTTTAAAAACTGTCACTGCTGAATTTGATGCAGATCTGACACTGCTTTGAATGTGACTCATAAATAATAAACACTTGCATGCTTTGAATGTGACTCATAAATAAGAAACACTTGCATGCACAGTTTTAAGGCAGCTTTAATAGCCTTCTTTTGTAATTTCATGACTTAACTGATGACATATCTACGACATTGCATACTCGTAGTTTCATTTGGGTTTGAGTATGATACAGCGCTTTAAGATAGCCTAATACAACGCGCGCCGGCGCACTTGAGGAGCATGCTCTACGAGCACAGTGACAGCTGACAGGACAGATATACTGAAGCTCCTCGGCTCCGGTAACGTTTCCGTGCTCGTTTGATTCGCTTCTGGCGCAGAGGTGAAGTTGGAGTTCACGTCTGAAAACTGTCCCATTTAATGTGCTTGTAAAGACGTTCTGCGTCTGAATAAACGCAATTGTTTAGCAGTTTGAGTGAGCATTAATTGCGCTAAATATTTTTAACGCATTAAAAAGAAAAAATTATTCGTCTGTGTTAACGTGCTAATTTTGACACCACTTATATATATATATATATATATAAATAAATAAGTGGTGTCAAAATTAGCACGTTAATCAGTATATGCTTAAATAACCTACTAAAATTACTAAGGATGACAAAACAAGCATAAAATAAATAGCAAAACTTGAACTAAAATTTAAACGAAGATACAAAAATGTACTAAATGCTACAGTACTACCACTAAAATATATATAAAAAATACTAAACAAGGCACAAACACTCATGGAAATTACTACTTTTATTACTACTTATAAAAATAAAGTTACAAAAGAAAAAATGGAAATATAAAAAACTGATTCAAAATTTAATACTATTATCAAAAATGAAAAAAAAAAACAAAACAAATGAAAATGGATAATCTTAAACTTAATTTAAAAGGAAACGAATAATATATAAAAATTCTAAATAATAATAAATCAATTATACTAAAATAACACTGCTACTGCATTTACGGCTGGGATTTACTTTGTTTATTTGAAAATAGTTTGTTTTTAACATGTCATTAAATTTTTTGTGTTAAAAATCTTGATAACTTCTAGTTCATAATTTCAGTAATTTATTATCCATTTTATGGATTGTTTCCCCTGTTATTATTATTGTGTGCAGAGCCAGTGGAAAGTTGTGTGCGTCAGGACAAGAGTGTGTTCCTCATAGACTCTACAGATCAACCACTGGGAATCAAACTACAGAGTATTCAAGAGGTTATTAACCAGGTAAACATTAACACACACACACACACACACTGAGAGTCACAGCTGTGTCAAAACTTTGTGTTTGTGTCTCTGTGTTCAGGACAAGCACTGTCTGCTTCAGCTGGGCTTGAATCATGTGGAGAATCTCCTAAAGCAGAGCATCTATCCCATCATTATCTACATCAAACCCAAAGACAAGAAGGGACGCAAGTTCAGGTGTGGATCTGTATCTTTCTGTCTCTTGACATTGCACTCACAACATCAATCCGACATTGAGGTCTTGATATCACGCAAACATTAATCCGCTGTGTGTTTCAGGAAGCTGTTATCGGGCCACCGAGAGGAGGACCTGATGGAGACCTGTCAGATGGAGGAGCTACAGCTGGAGACTCTTCCTGTGATGTTCAGCACGGTGGAGCCAAACGTGTGGAGCAGCACGGATGAGCTTCTGGCCGTCATACGCAGCACAATCCTGAGCCAGCAGAGCGCCATGGTGTGGCTAGAACAGGAGCGACTCCAGTAGATACGCTTCTTAATGCGTTTCACACTTACTGTTGTTTAGGATTGGTTATGGGACAGATGGATAATGACCATACCTGTCATATAGTGGTTACATCTCATATACTTCATAATGTGAAAATAAAAAAATATATAACAATTTTCAATAAAACTGTATAAGGCATTTTCATGCATGTTTGGCTTGAGTTTTGTTGTACTTGCACAAAGGTTCGTTTCTCTCTTAAAAAATGTTTCGCAAAGCTGCTTCTCAATCTATTCTCAATTTAGTTGGCAATTCATCAGCAGAAAGCAAACAGCAGGACTTCATCTCCCTCGATGAAACTAAACACGGATCAGGCGTCTCTTTCAGAAACGCCAAGTTATTTTTGATCCATCGTTCAGTGCTTTATTTAAGCCGCTCACAATCATCTGCACTAATAGCAGTCATACTAATTATTGGAAACATGCTTCTTTTTAAAGACGGAGTTAACAAGTTCAAGATACAAGATGTAAAATCATTGCTTGAAAAGGATTTTAAATCTTTTATCTTGAATTTATTAACTCCGCCCTCAATACATTTCCATTGCTTGTAAATAAAGCATGTAACAGTAGCAGGGGCTTGTTTCATAAAACCATTTTACCAAATAAACCAGGCTTATTTCAGTTAGTCTGACTTATTTTGAACCAAATCAACTGACGATAAATCAGACTAACTGAAATAAACCTGGCTTATTTGGTAAACTTGTTTTATGAAACAGGCCCCTGTATGTATTATGTTTTAAAGCTAAACTAGATCGTAATAAACCGACCAAATTATTCCCAGTTGGAGGTTAATTATTGCAATTAACGAGCTTAATTAATTCCAATTAAGAGTGTTTAAATATCGCTGCCAGAAGCGGTAACCATGTGCCACTGATCAGATTTCCTGGTTTAACTTGGCTGGATTAACATCTATTGCTGACATGCCTATTGGGGAGGGTTCAACAATATTAAATTGTGTTTGACAATGTGCCATAGTTGGTTTGCTTCAAGATCCCCACCTGTGGCTTTCTCTTAAACCTGGGGTTTTCAAGCCAGCCCTGGAGCACCACAAACACTGCACATTTTGTACGTCTCCCTTTTTGGAAACCCAATCTGGTCTCTGAGGAGTTGAATTGGATGTTAAATCAGGGGGACACACAAACTGTACAGTGGGTGCTCCAGGACTCCAGTCTTAAATTTTGCTTAACGGGGTGTTTTTGACATTGAACCACTATTCGGTTTCAATTTATTAAGAGCACCACTAAACGCAACTGCCGTTGACCAGTGTGCTGTACAAAGAAAGTAACCACAAACAGAATTAAAAACCAAGACAGTTCACGCATAAAACTGCAAGACATGGGGCAGAACAGAAGCAAATCGCGAATAAGCCAGTTCCAAAACGTTTAACCAGGATTTAAAAAAAAATGATAGTGTAGGGGTGGTTCTGACTTCTGTAGGAAGACTACTCTGAAGTCTCGGAGCAGCTTCTGTGACTGCTTGATCAAAGTAAAGTAAAGTAAAGTAAAGTTGTGACGTATTGTCAAGTATGGTGACCCATACTCGAAATTGGTGCTCTGCGTTTAACCCATCCAAGTGCACACACACAGCAGTGAGTAGTGAACAAATGCACACACACACACACACCGTGAACACACACCCGGAGCAGTGGGCAGCCATGCTGCAGCGCCCGGGGAGCAGTTGGGGGTTCGGTGCCTTGCTCAAGGGCACCTCAGTCGTGGTATTGAGCGCTGTACATTCACTCCCCCCACCTACAATCCCTGCCGGCCGGGGACTCGAGCCCGCAACCTTTCGATTACGAGTCCGACTCTCTAACCATTAGGCCACGACTTCCCAAATCAAAGGCATGGATTACTCTTTTAAAATTATTAAGAGAAAGGACTTGACCAGGGTTCGCAACTGATACAAACTAGACTTCACAATTTGTTTATTCAGTATCTGATCTTTGAGTTAAGTGTGCTACAGCGCTATCAGAATGAGTCTTATTAAAATGAGAGCCTGGAGCACAGACCTCACTTATCTAATGAATGGACCAACCTCAGTTGGTTTTTGCAGTCCTGGTATTAATGGCTTTTCTCTTCCAGTGATGCATGTTCGTGGTCCTGTAGCCTTTGAAATGGCTCTTGCACCAATGGCAGAGAATGCTGGAGGCGAGAGCAGCTCCTCTTTTGACGTGTCTGTCAGGACTTACTTTCCAGAAACCTGGATCTGGCAGCTTGTTCAAGTGGGGTTAGTAAATCATCTCGTTTCATGTAGTGTTTGAAGAACTTGTCTAGCTGGATCAGGTGCCTTTTAGGGTTGAATCCTAAATTCTGCCAGGCTGTGGCCCTCTAGGAACTGGGTTTGATTCCCCTGGGCCTGTCTTCACAAAACCTCTTGAGGCTAAAAGTAGCTCATAACTTGCCAATTTGGGAGAGAACCTTAAAATTAATGGGCATGTCAGTCCTAAATTTAGGACCCCTAAACGTTTGCTTTCAGTGTTTTAATACTAAAACTACCCTGATGGCGCGCGTCCGTCTCGCAGATGTAAATGCAGACATCAAATAGACGTCTCCAAGACATATTTTTAGGGTGTTTGCTCATCTGCAATGCGTCTATAGGACATTTCCTTTTAGATGTCAAATAGACTTCTATTAGATGTCTTTAAGAGGTTTATGATTTAGACTGCATGTAAAACAAATAGCTGTTGCTGGCAATCTGCCTCAGAACGCAAGTATTTTAGAAACGGTTGATTTTATAATGAGCTTTTAAAAAGGTTACCCCAAGTCTTCTATGTCCTTGTTTTCATTAACCAGTTAGGCGAGGAATAACGGCTGTTCTTGCATCCAGTTGTGTGGCTTTTTTTTAAACGTTTGCATGCATTACTATCAGCCAAGATGATTCTGCTGTCAATTAAAAGGCTGTTTACATAGACCTAGCCACTAACTGTATTTGAAAAGTATGCATGTAAAAGGCGGACACTAAGCTGAACACACTTAACTAGCGAGGCTTATCCTGAATTTTAAAGTCTCTTTGTGGCTTATATATATATATATATATATATATATATATATATATATATATATATTTTTTTTTTTTTTTTAATTAAAACTTTTGAGTATAGCAACAGAATATTATGCTGTATTTCTATGAATAAATCTGACAGTCTATCACTGTGTGCATGGTTAGTAAGCATGCTGAACTCATCCATGGCAACTGGGTTAACCCGCCCCCTTATTCTTAGCTAAAAGACTTTATTCCTTATAGTAAAAGTTTGTCTCAGCAGCTTTATGAATGGGTTTAAAAATAGCTCTTGGCTAAACTTTTACTGCCATTTAGGAGCAGTCTTAGTGGTAAGACTGTTTTGTGAAAATGGGCCCAGATCTATAGCCACTTGGCCCCAATTGGTTTACCCCTTCATTTATACTTTCCTTCGTCCTTCAGAGACTATGGATCCACACGAGTTCCCCTCAAGGTTCCTGATACCATCACCACATGGGAAACGGAGGCGTTCTGCTTGTCCTCCAAAGGTTTTGGTTTGGCTCCTCCTATTAAGCTGACGGTCTTCCAGCCCTTCTTCCTTGAGCTCTCCCTGCCTTACTCCATCATCCGTGGGGAGTCTTTTGAGCTGAAGGCCACAGTCTTCAACTATCTGCCCAAGTGCATCAAGGTCTGGATTCACTAATGTAATGTCTTGGGTGGTGAGATCTATAATATCAGCCTGCACATCTCTAACAGAATTGGAGTATGTCACCTTGCTTTAAGCTCTCACTGAAAGATGTAGAGAAGATGCCCTTTACTAAATGTGCACTAACAATGTGACTTTCATTGGCAGGTTAAAATGATTCCAGCTCCTTCCTCGAACTTCACTCTTCAACCTTTTAATGAGCCTTACTCATCGTGTCTCTGTGCCAATGGGAGAAAGACCTTCAAATGGATTCTCTCAGCTTCTGTTCTCGGTCTGTTTTGGACTTTATTTATCTTTCCTCCTTCCTAAACTGAGGTGTTGTTGCTCTCTTCCTGTCTGTCTCTGCAGGACCTGTCAATGTGACTGTCAGCGCTCAGGCTGAATAATCCCGATGTGGCACAGAGTTTGTGACTGTGATAAAGTGCTGATTGTCGTAGATTTTAACATTCACGTTGATAATACAAATGATGCGTTAGGACTTGCGTTTACTGACCTAATAAACTCTCTTGGAGTCAAGCAAAACGTCACCGGGCCCACTCAACGTTTTAATCATACGCTAGATTTAATTATATCGCATGGACTTGATCTTACCGATATAGATATCGTACCTCAAAGTGACGATGTTACTGATCATTTCCTTGTATCGTGCATGCTGCCTATTACTGATATTAGTTATATGGCTCCGCGTTATCGTCTGGGCAGAACTATTGTTCCAGCCACCAAATACAGATTCAAGATTCAAGATTCAAGAGTTTTATTTGTCACATACACAATTATACAGAGTATAACCAGCAGTGAAATGTAGGTCAGGTCCGCTCCAAGGACAATGCAATTATAAAGTATACAAATATTAAGAGAAGAAAAGTAGAAAAAAATAAAATAAAATAAAAGAATCAAATAAAAAGATAGATAAAACATATAAATATAAATGTGCAGGTCAGTATGTTGTTGACTTAAATAGTAATAAGAGGAATGTGCAAAATAATGTGCAAAAAAGTTGTACAGGGTATTTAAATAGCAGCAATATGAGGTAGAGAAAAATTATGAATAGCTTATTGATATGGTGATATTTACATGGAGTCAAGTGATGTTATGACACAGAGTTAGAGTTTAGGAGCCTGATGGCCTGGGGGAAGAAGCGCCACCTAAGTCTCTCAGTTTTTGCCATCAGGCTACGGAAGCGCTTACCAGATGGAAGCAAAGTGAATAGATGGTTACCAGGGTGATTTGAGTCCTTGATGATTTTGACAGCTCTATTTTTGCAGCGTTTGAGGTAGATGTCCTGCAGAGAGGGGAGAGCAGACCCTGGGATGCGCTCAGCTAAGCGCACAACTCTCTGTAGTGCTTTGCAGTCCTGATTGGAGCTGTTTCCATACCACACTGAGATGCACTGAGTCAATACACTTTCTATGGTCCCTGAATAGAAAGTTTTCAGGATTGCTGGTGAGACCCTGAATTTCCTCAGCTGACGCAGATGGTACAGTCTTTGCCTGGCTTTCTTGACCTGTGTTTGGATGTGTGTAGTCCAAGTCAGGTTCTCGGAGATGTTTACACCGAGGTACTTGAAGCTGCTCACCCTCTCCACAGGGGTCCCACTGATCATAAGAGGAGTGTAGGGCTGCTGCTGTCTCTTCCTAAAGTCCATGATCAGCTCTTTAGTTTTGCTCACATTCAGAGAGAGACAGTTGTCCTGGCACCATGATGTGAGTCTCTCTACCTCGTCCAAGTATGCGGTCTCATCGTTGTTGGAGATGAGGCCCAGAACCACAGTATCATCAGCGAATTTGACAATAGATGTGGAGCTGTGAGAGGACACACAGTCATGCGTGTAGAGAGAGTAGAGCAGGGGACTCGGGACACAGCCCTGTGGGGCTCCTATGTTCAGAGTGATGGAGTTTGAGGTGAACTGGCCAACTTTCACCACTTGAGGTCTGCCGGTGAGGAAGTCTTGAATCCAGTCACAGAGTGAGGAGTTTAGGCCGAGGTCTGTGAGTTTAGATGCCAGCTTGATGGGGACTATAGTGTTGAAAGCTGAGCTATAGTCAATGAATAGCAGCCTTACATAATTTCCATTGTTGCTATCAAAGTGTGTGAGGGAAGAGTGGAGAACGTGAGAAATGGCATCGTCCGTGAATCTGTTTGGGCGATAGGCAAACTGAAGAGGGTCCAGAGTATCAGGGATGGAGGAGCAAATGTGGCTCTTTACAAGTCTCTCAAAAACCTTCATGACTATAGATGTGAGGGCAACTGGGCGATAGTCATTCAGGCAAGAGGGTTTATTGTTCTTTGGCACAGGGATAATGATGGATTTTTTGAATGAGGTGGGAACCACGGCGGTAGCAAGGGACTCATTAGAGATAAAGTGAGCAAACCAGCGAGCTGATCGGCGCAGGACCTCAGAACACGGCCGGTTATCCCATCAGGTCCGGCTGCGTAATACTGTAAGGAATGTATTTTATATATTGTATGCTCATGTTAGACAATACATTAGCTAGCATTAATAATATCGTATTGTATAGTGTTACAATATGTATAGGCCTACAGATAAACGTAGCCTATTATCGTTGCATGCGTCATTAATATGAAACATTTCACCAAAATCAAGTTCAAATATGAAGCTTTTGACCAGCGAATGTTTTTTTTATTTTTTCTAGTGATGTTACGTTCGTGAACGAATCGTTCTTTTTGAACGAATCTTTTAGGTGAACGAATCATTCTCGTTCACGTAATCCATTGACTCATATTTCTCGTTCACTGAAATTCCTCCCTCCACCGCAGCACGCCGCTATTGCGCGCATGCGTAGCTCTGGACCGTTTCATCTGTCAAAGAATGACTAAACCTCGAGCCAATAGCCTTCGAGTATGATACGAGGACGGAGCATGTGATTTGTTGAATCTAGTGAACGAATACGCCCTTCATTGAGTTGCTTTGAGTTTGAAAGAGTCAAATGAACTGTTACATACATACATCTCGTCTCATTAGGTGCGTTCGACTTCATGCAGCACTTAGCAGACCGATCGGCGGCTGACTTGAAGCAGTGCATGCCGGTTAGATATTCAGTCCGACTTGACCCGGCGCCGACCACACGTCACTGTCACATGTGGCATCAAAGTACAGCGATAGCGTTTCGAGAGCAGCCGGCTGACTCAGCCGGCGCAATTTCTCCAGAGCGACTGCGGGAGCGCTGATGACGACACAACTGTCTCACGATTGGCCAAATTCACCACATGACAACAACGACGTGTATTTCGGGTTTATTCTGACAGCTTCAGTCCCACTAATGCTCATAAACGGACTTTCAAAAAAAATAATAATAAAAAAATAAAATAAATTAACTTTTCATGTCATCTTCATCTCGTAAATCATGTTTATTAAAAGATTACAATTATTTTTACTGCAATCACTTTTTTGTTAATTCGTTTATATAGGTTTTGTGCATAGGTTTATTTTGGACCTTTTTCATACAGACCCTTTACAGTATTAAGCTGCATAACCTATTT